>NW_004955422.1:10323937-10451726 GCF_000276665.1 Chinchilla lanigera | reverse complement strand
CGCGGAGGGGCCGCGGCGGGGCGCGCGCCGCGCTATTGTGTGGACGAGCGCGCCGGGTGTGTTGTCGCGTGTGCGCGGGCGGGGCTTTGTGTGCAGCCGCGATTGGGCGTAGCTCGAGTGTGGCCGCGAGTGTGTTGTGTGTGTTGGGGCGCGGAGGAGGGGAGAGCAGAACTCTTCCTTGATCCCTTCCTCCCGGACGCTGTGCGCCGCGCCAGCCTCCCCGAAGCACTGGCGCGTGCCTGCTGCCTCAGTTTCCCCACCTGCCCGGCGCGCAGGAACAAGTAGCATCGCTGCTTCCTTCCGTTCCTCCCCCGGACTGCTCGCCTTGGGCACACTGAGACGGAACAGGGCTGGACCTGTGAATTCATTTTCTGCTCCGCGCTTATCTTGGGAGCCGAGCCTTTGCTTAAACCATCTGCCGCGGGCGCCCAGACCTGGGAGGGCCCTGGGAGAGCCCTGGGAGAGGACGCGGGGCCTCGTCTGACGGCCGTGCACCCCGCATCACCCAGTGCCAGCATCCTGGGGGCCGGGAGCAGCGAGCCTCCATCCCAGGGGAGGGCTAGCGTGCTGTTCTCAGGAACTTTTCTGCTGAGGTGGGCACGCTGCGAATTCCAGCCTGAGCCCTTCCTCTGTGCCCCTTTCTGCTGCCACAGCTGTCAGCCGCCCCTTCTCGGCCCCGCCCCAGCCCTTGGCTCCGTGATGCTTATTTCTGGGCAGCTGATGTCCCGAAAGTGGGTGACAGGGCTGGGGGAACTTTCTTCGGCAGAAGCTTGCTTGGCTAGGGCATCGGTGCCACCCATGTTTAAATTTATGCCTAATTTTCCCCAATGCTTCTAGCCACTTGCCTGTTGGTGGTGCGTTCACGGGGAAGTGGAGACTCCTCCCATTCTGAGCTGTCCCCAAAGGGGTGTGAATGCTTTAAAGGGAAGTCTCATCCCTTCCTTCAAGTTCCTGGTCCTGAGCATCCTCAGAATCCCCAGGCAGCCTCTTCCCCAGCCCTATGACATCACCCCCGCTGCTCTGAGACTCCACTTAGCTGTCTGTGGATTTGCTGGCTCCCAGGGAGGGGCTGAGCTCCCTGTGGCTGCTGTGGATTTGTAACCAGGTCTGGGTCTGTATCCCATTTCTCCTGAACTATTTGGTGCACCTCCAGGGAGAGGTTTCCCAGCGGGTATTAGGCAGCCTTGAGCAGGTATGAATTATTTGGGAGCTGTCAGATCGGGCTCATTTCCTGGGTATCTTAGAAAATAAGACCTGGTTGGATTCGCACAGCTGTGAGGATTCCTTCCCTGATAACACCCAAGGCGGACAGTAGGCAAGCCGGTTCTTGTGTGTCCAGTGGACACTGTTATTTATTGCATTTTCCAGTTGGCACTGGTTTGCTGGGTGTGAGTCCCCATCTCTGTAAAAAGTTGTGAAGAGAACTGTCTCCCTCACTGGTGAACAGTGATTGTTTAGGGTGTGTGTCTAACATAGAACTAAAATAAATAAAATGGTCATGGTAGGAAGAGAGCAGTAGCTGAGGGAGGGAAGGAACAGCTCAGCTGTTCATGGCAGAGGTTGTCCATTACCTGTGGGCTTTGGATTACCTGTATGGTCCTTACTTTAGACACCTGAAGGTGATTTTGGAGAATATACATCTTTCATCTTATATTCAGCATCATCTTTATTGCGTGAGTACCGTTTTGATGCAGGTGTCGCTGGAATCCGGGCTGGTCATTTTTCCTAATGCTGGGATTCACAGCTTGACCAGGTATCCTACCCTTCCCGCCTCCACCCTTCCTCTGGATTCTCTTCTGGGACATTGATAAAAGAAGAGGAATTAGAAAAGCCAGGATTTGGGTTTTCTGTCTCCTGTTGATAGTCTCGGGTCAAATTTAAGCCCTAATCTGAGCCCTGACATTCCTGGAACAATTCAAAGTTCTAACATTCCTGGAACAGTTCAGAGGGCTGTGATGTTCAGGAAGCATCTCAGACACTGTCATGTGTGTTTTCTTCTTCCTTTGCTTTTATTGTTTGTGTTACGGAAATGAAGCATTGATTTTGACTGTTATTATTTTTTAATGTATCTTGATTGCAAGGCTTAGCCCGGGTCCCATCATCAGAGGCTTGTTTTCTGCAGGTGGGTGGACATGGTGGGTCTCAGCGTCTGATTCTGAAGACTTGTCTCCTGATGGCCATGTCAGATGGATGAGTGGTTGGTCTTCTCACCTCCCCCTTGCTGACCTTTGCTAAGACTCCCTGACCTTCTCCTTCTGTCAGTGAAAAGGCTCCATTTCCCCACGTGTACTCCCAGGAGAGTGAGTATTGACCTTTTCTCCTGGAAAGATCTCCTTAACGGCATGTGGGGTTGCTTTTATTTATTTTTTAACTAGCTGAATAGCTACACGCAGCCCAACACAGCCCAACTTGGTAGATGAGACTGTGCACCGAAGTACAAATAAACACGCCCTAGTGCTTTTCATCTTCAAAGAGGTGCAACCGGGGCGCCCTCCTGGGGTGTGAGGTGTTTTTTCCTGACAGCCTGCTCGCTAGGCCGTGTATTGTGGGAAAAGTGGGGGAGAATCCGGCCGTGAGCAGGAGAGGGCAGGATGGTGAATTCTGGGCCTCCAACACTGGGTTAGATACCGCTTGGCCAGAGTTGCCAGTGGCCTTGTATTGTCACTTTAATAAGCAGTTTAGAGAATTTGGGAGCTTAGGAATATTTATGATTAAATAGTTGCACGCACAACACTTGGCATTTACAAACCTGCCTATTTGCATGGGCAGAGGAGGGCGGGAGCCCTGTATTCCTGGCACATCTCCTGTGTGTGAGATGCACATGATCGTGCTGAGCTTTTCCTATGAGTTCCTGTGGCAGGGCCATGCTTTATGGTTTGGGAGAGATCAGTAACTCCTAGGGCACACAGTGGGACTTCACCAGGATTCTAACTCAGCTTCTCTTGGCCCCCACCTGGGTTTTCTGGCTGATCTTAGGCCTTCTGCACAGGACTTCCGGGCCTCTCTGCCCAGAGGTTTTTGTGAATTCACAGTCCATGGATTGTTCCTTCCACTGATTATTTCATCCGTGTGCTTCCCCCAAATCTGTTCACTTTGTGCTCCCTACCTTGAGTGGATTCGGCAGAAGTTTTACCTTTCCCTGGAAGACACATTGGTGCATGTGGCAAAGACACACAATAAATCTCAGCCCTTGCGTGCAGGTGGAGGTTCGTCAAGATAACCCTGGTCCTGCTGCTATGTGTTGGCTGAGAAGCTGGGCAGAGGATGGTGCGGGATGAGCCGCTGCTTGATCTGAGTAGGGGTTCATTTTTATGCCTTGAGCTCTGTATTTATATTTTTCCTTTTCTTCCGTGTATGTTCAGAAATAAAAAAAAATAAGAGATACTCTCTGACATGGATCCATCTTAGAGCAAGGGAACTGTTTTTAGCTGTGGGATGGCCCCAGGGACAAATCTATTTTTGTTGTTTAGTTTTCTTGTTTGTTCTCTTTTCCTCTTTCTCTCTTTGGAGTATTTTGGAACTACTTGGGCCATGTTAACTGCAGTGCTTTAATTGTATTTATTTATTTATTTATTGCTAGTGCCTTTATCTGACAACTCTGGAGTTTTTGTTTTTGTGTTTTTTAGTTGTTGCTGTCTAAAGATAGTGACTCTTGTGGGTTTTTGTGTATGCAAGCACCTTTCTCCTATTACAATCTCTGTGAAAGAATCTACTCACCTGGGTGCTGTGGAATATCCTTAAGCCAGTTTGCCAGGAGAGTGGCTGGGCACTTTGAAGATGCAGTTTTCTTGTGACCGTATCTGCCTAATGCCTAGTATTGCTTATCATAACAAGTGCGCCCTTCTGGCGGGGTACCTGCTTGGTCAGAGGGGTGGCACATGCTGATCTGAAGTGAGATTTGTGTAGGTGCTTGCAGGTATGGGTTTTATTTTATTTTTTTTTTTTTGGTTTTTCTCCGGTACCAGGAACCGAACTCGCGACCTTGGGCTTGCCAGGCAGGCGCTTTGCCGCTGAGCTAAATCCCCAGCCCCCAGGTATGGGGTTTAATCTGGAGCCTGGTTTCTCAGTTTTGGTACTTCTGACATTTGGACGAGATTGTTCTTTGTCATGGGAGGCTCTTCTGGACAAGTCTGGATGCCAATAGCCTACTCCTGATCTAGTTGTGACAACCAAATATGTCTCCAGACACTGCCAACTTATCCTGCTTGGGACCTCCTTGTCTAGTGGAGACCTCTTGATATTCACCTTGAGCACTGTCACTGCGCTTCCTAAAAGTGTCACTCAGTGGATCAGGCTGGCATCCTACTCCCAAGGGATTGTTAGGCTTTTGCTTTATGTGAGTTCAGCCTCACAAGTTCACTGTGAAAACACATTCTTCACTATGCCTTTGGTCACTGACTCCTTCCCTTTTGTTTGTTACTTGTTCAGTGGTGAAAACTTGTGGAATTTTCAGTTGCACCTTTACTTTCCTTGAGAAAGCAGGGAATAGACAGGTGGCAGCTGACACCAAAAGCCACCTGATTTTCCCAGTGTTACACCTGGGACGTTCTGAGGCCAGAGGGCTGCAGGAGAATGAGCTGCTTGAAAGTTGCCCCTAGAGGCAGGTGTTCAGTCTTAACCCTGGAAGTTCCCCTTCTTCCGCTCCCGGGAGCAGTTATTGTTCTTCTGAACTCTCCTGTCCCTCCCCGCAGTTCCTGCTCTGGGCCATCAAAAGACTTTACAACTCCAGTGGCTTCTGCAGGTGGTGGAGGAAATCATCGACACTAGCCGAAAGCTGGTTTCTCAAAGTTTTCATCTCATGCTTTCTCATCTAAAATCTTCTAAGAAGTTCTGTTCCTTGTTGCTTTAGAGCACTTGAGCTCCTTTAAGGCACTTTGCCTTCTAGCTGTGAATTTCCTTTGTTCCGTTCCCAGCCTTTCTTGAATGTTTTTCTTCCTCTTCTCTTCAGAGGAGCCCTGTACGTTGTTCTGCTGCTGTCGTCTTTTGCGCGTGAATTCCCAGGACAAGGAAAGGCGGTGGTACTTGAAGGGACGCTGGGCTGCAGGGGGAGGAGGAGTACATGCTGTCTCATTCTGGCACACTTGTCTCCCGTCGTACGCTCTTTGAAAGCCTTCTCGAGTGAGAAGCATGCAGTTATCATTTTCCGTTTTTGCCTTTGACCATCTAGAAAATTCTCCTTAAACTATATTCCGCTGTTCATTAGCTTGATAGGAGGCACTCGGAATGCAGATCTGCATAGCACCTGCTCTTTGACCTTAAAGAACTGAAGGATCCACTGAGGGCTATGAGATTGTTTATCTCCTTTCCTTTTCTGGGATGGGAGAGGCTGTTTCTGCCAAAGGCACCTTGGATGTATTTCTGAAAGGAAAAGTGGAAAATGTGCAGCTTGGATCTTGGACTTTGATGGGAACAGAGTTGTACAAACGTCATGGTGTCCTAGCAAGCATGGATATCCTGTCTTTGGGGAAGTCTAATCCCTGATTTATTCTTAAACAGGTTCCAGAAGTGATAACATATGTCCTAGCTTGGTTCTTTAGCTTTTCAGGTAAAATATTAGGATATGGCTGTTGGTGTTCTAAGACACTTCTAGCTCCATTAGGCTTCTAAGATTAATTTCTTCTGTGGCTTTTGGATAATAGCCTTGTTTATCATATGGTCATACTGTGTATATAATGTTTATAACTATCTGTCTATCTATCTATCCATCTATCTATCTGGTAGTTGTTTGGCATCAGTTGGGAAAGGGTTTCAGGTTACACCGCAGATACCAAAATCAAGATGCTCAATTCTTTATGTAAAATGTCACAGTATTTGCATAAAACTTATGTACATATACTTTAAGCCATCTCTAAATTACTTATAATATCTAATGCAATATAAAGTTATGTAAAAGTTATTTGACTGTATTTTTATTTTTTCTATTTTGGATCTGTGATTGGTTGGGTCCGTGGATGTGGAACCTGCAGGTAGATACAGAGGGCACATTTTATATGACATATGTGGCTATATACATACACACATGTATTTATACATATTTAGACTGTGTATAGTCGCACACATATGCATCCACACACAGATACATCTCCCCCCTGTTAACCCCTAATCCTACAGTATTGTAAACTCTTTGGGGGCTGGGATCATAGTGTTCTTTTATGGAGTATACATGAGTAAGAGTGGCCACCATCATTGCATATTTACTCTGCCTGGCAGGTACCAAGCATTGTACAGGTATTGTTTTGTTATAATCTCTGGAATTAAAAACACTGCCAAAATAGTATGCTGAATACGTACTTGTTCTACAGAGTTCAGGCCAAATAAAAGCAATAGAAGCGATAAAACATTATTGTCTTCCTTTGTCTTCCCTTCTGACTGACTACTATTAACTGTCTGGTAGATATCAATTTTGCCTTGGGGTGGATTGACATGTAAATACACATAGACACACAGAGAGGCATACTGGAATATGCTCGCACCTTGCTATATTAGTAGGTTTTTCTTGATTTTTTTACTTATCTACTGATTTCATCAGTTCTATTTTGAGCCACATGAATGAGTCATCCACTCCTATTTAGACATCTCTGTTATTCTGGAGCATTTAGCAGTTTCTCTCACCTTGCTTGTGGTGCTTGGCTTATGGGTGGCATTCTTTTTACCTGTATCTCAGGTGCACACATTGGCGGTGCTTTAGCTATTTGTGAATATCTTCCCTTTTTAAGCCTCTTAAAGTCCTTGGCTCTTGCTTTGCAAGAAAATATGGAATTGTAGTCATTTCTTTCAGTGATAGATGTGTGCTTCAATGTTATCAAATGTACTATTTCTTTCTTTTTTGTGTGTATGCAGTACTTTTTCATTTCAATGCTAAATTCTAGTCTCTTCCTTAAAAGACATTCTGAATAGTAGGTACATTCAACCTGTGCGGTACCAACAATGTACAGAACTTGACAGCAGTGATAATACATGAATGGCTGTGACCAGGTTCTCCCAGGCCCCAGAGTGACCAGTAAATTACAGCTTTGACCTGTGTGTGCTGCAGAAGATACTGTTGGGTTTTAGGCATATCTTGATACCTGAGATATTACAATCTCAAAGACGTGGCTTCTAAGCTATCTTTTCTTCAGCTGTTATATATTGACCCATTCTTTTAAAAACACTTTTACAGTGTATGTAGTTTTTTAAAGTAGGTAGTGTGCTCTGCCATCTTCTAGATAAGAAAACTCAGAGGTGAAGTCGTTTACCCAAGTCCTTAGCCAGTAAGAATGGCTTCAGAACTGGCATGTCATTCCGCACAGCCTTCGACCTGTGCCCTTAACTACTGGATCTCCTGATTTATTTGTTCTTATTTATGGAAGGAAGGAAGTATATCGTCTAGTAAGTGCTGGAGAATTCCATCGTGATGTCACTATGTCCTCCATGCTTACCATGTTAGCAGAACGATCTGTTTGCGCATGAGTGAAGTAGGAAATCCCAAGTCGATTTTATTCCAATGGGCTGTCTTTGGCAGATTGAGACTAATATGCTCCGTTCTCCTGGGTGGAGAACTTATCATTATGGGCATTTGGACTGGACCTTTTAGAGGCTTGATTTATTAAAACGCACAGTAGACACAATAAACAAATTGTTTTAGCATCGTGAGACTTGCCTGTGAATATATTAATGATGGACAGGGTTTTCTTTCCATGTGAGGGAATATTTGGTTGGGATAACAACTGAAAGCAATTTCTTTTCAGTCACAATGTCTCTCAGACAGTGCTGGGTCCACAGGAAGGGCTCATTGTTTAAAAAGTGTAGAAATGGACTTTCTAGACAAAAACAGTGCTGATGATCTTGTTTCATGTAGAAAGAGAAAATTAAGTTGTTTTTTTTTAATTACTTTCTGACCCTGACAGTGAGTTTATACAGTTCCTGACTGGAGAGCTTTTTTTGAGCTGATAGTTGATGTTATTTAATGTGGCATGCAACATTTTTAATGTCATGCTTCAGACAGACGCTAAAAGTCACTGACCCTATCTTGATAGCACGAACCAAGGAGCCCTGGTGGGCGGTACTGCCTTGCCAGTGAGAAGTTGCTCCAGATCTGTAAAGTATTAATCACTCTAGGCAGAGCAGAATGAACCTCAGGATTGCAAACTCTCACCCCCAGCATCTCTCCAGAGAACTTAGAACTGGCCTCTCTGTTTAATTGTGATATCAAGAGATTGGTGATAAATTGGGTGAATTCACTGGTGCCTAAATCCAACTGTGACTTTTGACAGACAAGTAGCATAGTGTACAGACAAGGCTGGCTGTGCCGGAGAAGGAGGGAGGCCATTTAGCTTTCTCTGGAACCGGCCTTCCGTGTTTGGGGCTGGAGGGATGTGGAATTTATGAATAACTTGATTTAGAAGACTTGCAAACCCAAGGTGCCAGAGTTTGAGGTGGCAGTGGGACACTTGTGTATGTGTTGGCGTAGAGAAATGAAAGCCTAAAGGGAGTTTGACTTTATTGCGTTAAAAACCCCTGCTCATTATTATAAGGCCCAGAGAGGTTAGCTCTGGGGTGTCAGGAGTGTGTCGTCTTTGATGACATTGCTGGAGCACTTCCCTTCCGCCTTAGCTTTCAATCAGGGCAGTGTTCTCGGGGAGTTGTTAAACTAATTGGATATGGCTAAAAAGTGAGCTGTAGTCACACTTACAGTTCCACAGTCAGTGGGAGCCTCTTGATTGGTTTGGAGCTTTTTAAATTTAAACTTGTTTTTGCTATAAAAATAAAAGGAAGGAGTTTGGGGAAGAAGAAAGAGTGATTAACAACGTAGCATATTCATTTTGTTAGAGTTAAAGCCAAAAAATACGGCTAATGCTAAGAGAAACCAGAACAGAAATGAATAAGGTATTTCAAAAACAGATTTATAAAAGCACCCTTGTAACCTTGATTAAAAAGTACAATACTATCAAGTGAGCCTGGCTGGCAGGACCCTGGGGAAGCGGAACTGGAAAGAGTTTATGTTAACTACCATACAAAAGATCAAGTTGGAAAGCATGACCTTTATATCAGAAATAGTATTAATAAAAGATGGATCTAATCTTGTAAGTGTGATTGAGGAACTATAAACACTGGTGGAGTCTATGACAGGGGCCAGTGATGTTTGTAGTAGGGTAAAGATTTAGCCCTCCCAAAATTCATATGTTACCCAAGTCACTCATAATGACTATATCAGAAAAGCTAACAGATGTCAAAAATATAATAAGGTTATTTGTTTTCTTTCTTTTTAAAAGTTTTTTTTTTCTTGACTGATAAACACACTAGCACAATGAAATGATCAAACATTGAAATATATATTTGCTGCCCAGAATCAATGGGACAGTATCAGCATCTTTTGAAAGTGCCCAGAAAGTGCATCTCTGAATACACTTTAGTCTTGAGCAGGAAGAGGAACTGTTCTGTGTTCTTGTGCTGAGGGGTGGGAAAGGTAGGGATACATGAAGGCATCTCTTGTGTTCTTTGATGTCTGCTGCATTTGCTGTTATATTCCAGCACCTGCATAGCTTAGCGTAGTGTCAGGCACAACATAGGGCTTCCTGTGAGTTACTGACAGGAAGCAGAGTGTGTGTGAGGGGTCACTACAGATACGTGACTGTGACTTTGAAGATTACGAATTGAGAGGCAAATCAGGAGCTATGGTGGATGAAATTTACTTGACCCAAGCTAACTTTGCCCTTTGGTGACAAATTATTCTTCCCCCTCTAGATTTTGGAAGAATCTCCTTGATCTTTAAAGACCTGCAGAGATCTTTACCAGAGACACACTTGGCTTAAAAAGACAAAGAAAAAGAGGCCCTTGAGAGGGAAATGAATTATAGCAGTTTCAACTCAAGTGATAAATTAGACACATATATTATGAGACTAGTGTGTAGCATATAGAAAAAGTTTCTGACAGGTTAATGAAAACTGCTGTGTAGCTTAGTTCCATCTGAAGGGAGTTTACATAGTTTACTGAGTGAATGGGAGACCTTACTAAGAGGGAAAAATGAAAACAGTTCTGTTTTATGAAATATCAGTGTTAAAAACATTGAACTGTAAGATATTTATGCTTCTGGTCCAGTTTAAAAGGAAATAAAAATTTGCTAGTGCAACCACATGAAGGATTCCAGGGAGGAAGCGCATCGCTAAATATAATCTTAAAGGGAAATGGAGGGTGATAGAAAGACATCAATTATAAGACTAAATGTAAAACAAGATGTCACCAACTTTTATTTATTTATTTTTTTCAGTCACCCATCTGTTCCTTATAGGAGACATAGTAAAAACCAAGTGATACAAAGCAAATGCAAAGTTAGGGAAATAAAATCCCTTATCCCAGGGCTATTCTTACGGTATCACATAAGTAATTTTGCAGCATTAAGCATTAAGATAGATAAACAGGGTTATTGCGAATGACAAAAGGTTCATTAAAGAAATATCCAATTGTCTCACATAAAAAGGCAGGAAGAATTAGGTACATAGTAAAAGAATGTTGAAGGTTGTTCAAGTATAAAATTAGCTAGTGCTTAGAAGGTTAACCTATTTAGAGAAGACATAGTTTTAATTTTTTAAAGTAAGTTTATGGGAGTTGGGAAATGCTGGGGTCCCAAGGGTGCTGTTGGAGGGTGGCGAAGTGTCTGCAGTTGGATGCACTGGGTGGGACTGGCTGAGTCCCCCGGGAGCCCCTGGGAGCCTGTGTTGCACACACCTGCTCCGTGCGTCTGCGGAAGTGTTGGCTGGCAGAAGCTCTGGGGGTAAAATCCTCCCCACTAATGAGATGAGAAGGTTGATCTAGCTTAGCGAGCCCGACATCAGTGACTGCCTCGGGCTGTCTGCAAGTGGGAATTGACAATATCATCCCAGGGCCCTTTAAAAGGGTAGGAAAGGAGGGCCTGAAGGTACCTGAGAGATATTATTAAACACTTACATTGTTTGCTTAGGAATCATTCTCGTGGCCAAACACAATTTTTTTTTAAGATTACAATCTACATACTATTTTCCAGAGCTTTGGTGTTCAAGGTATGGTCTGCAGACCAGCAGCACCAACGTTGCTTGAATCCCAGTTGCACTGTAACCGCATCCTCAAGGGATGAATGTGCGCCTTAAAATTTGAGAAGTACCCGTGTAGGGACTGAGAATACAGGCGTTAAACTGAGCCCGACTCGCATTGCAGTTCGGCTTCCTTTCTTGAGCTTGGCTAAGTTTCTTAAACTTTTTCAGTCTGTCAGGTGCTTATCTGTAAATAGGGATCATGGTGGCCCTTACCATGTGGAAATGTTTTAAATGTGATAATGCGTGTAAAAACACTTAAGCTTTATAGTTGCTTGCCAAATGCCAGTCATTCGTTAGAAGTTATTAGATTTATTGTAAAATGTCGGACGAAAGGTAGAAAGAATCACAGTACTACAATGCAGAGATTGTTAGCACGCTGGCTTATTATTTTGATTTTATGTAGTTTTGATTATAGACTATAGTTGAGTGTTCCGCTTTTTCACTCATAAGATGAGCATTTGTCTACGCTGAACTAATCTGGGAGAACAAATACAGCCACGCATTGCTTAACAATGGTAGGCTCTGAGGAAGGCATCATGGGTTGATTGCGTTATGGTGCAGACATTGTAGTTTGTGCTTACACAAACCTAGAGGATGTGGCTGGTCACTTGGAGGGGTCTGCTTCTTGCTGCAGTCAAGATGCGGTCGACACAAGGTGTGTGAGGTGGCTGCTGGTGTGGTACTACCTACTGCTTCACAGCAAAGTCTGTAAATAAATAACTAGAAGGAGAACACTGTAAAATAATAATAGAAAGTACAGCACAGTCATGTGCTGTGAGACTGCCATCCGCGGTGGCCCTGTAAGACGATATTGCCTAGTGATGTCCTAGCTGTCTCAGTTTGTGTCAGCACCCTCTGTGATGTTCACAGAACCAGAAAATCACCTACCAGCATGCTCCTCAGACGATATCCCTGTCATTAAGCAGTGCATGACTGTTTTATAAATACGTAAGCTAGTAACATCATCATTTATTGTCATTATCGGGGATTGTGTACTGTACATAGTTTTATATGTGAGGCAGTGTGGTAGGTGTGGTTAGACCACCATTGCCGTAAACAGGTGAGCACTGTGTTGTACTTTATCAGTGTCACCAGGTGATAGGAATTTTTTAGCTCCGTAATAACCTCTTGGCTGGCATAACTGTACTGCTGATGTCTGGTGATTTATTGAGGGGAACAGTTAATGATTAAAAAATTTTTTTATACATTTTGACCAATTTTGCATGCTTATATCTGGTAATCTGTGCAATTTATGTGAAGACAACAATTTGCAGTATAATAACCATTGGTGAATTCCTACCATCCTGTCTAGTGAAACTCTGTATTGTCTCTAATGTTCTTTTAAATTATTATTTTCTTATTTCCTTGAGTGATTGATCAATCTTCTATTCTTACATCTGGTAATCTGAGCAACTTCACTGAAGATTAACAATATATAATAGAACAACCATTGTTAATCCCTAGCATTTGGTTTGAAACCCCGTATCATTTTTAGTGTCCTTGCTTTGTTTTGTTTGTATTTTGCTATTGTTCTTTTTTTTTTTACTATTCTCTTTAAATTAAAAAAAATAACCTAGTGGGACGTGTGTGTGTGTGTGTGTGTGTGTGTGTGTGTGTGTGTGTAGGGTACTGGGGATGGAATTTCGAGGCTTTTGCACTGAACTGCGGCCCCAGCCCAGTGTCTCATGAAGTTGCCAAGCCTGGGCTTGAACTTGCGATCCTCCTTCCTTAGCCTCCCACAGTGTTGGGTTACAGCCAGGGACCGCTACACCTGGCTATGTGTTTTGTTATTAACTGAAACTAACCTAACCCACGCCAGTGATACCCTTTCTTATAGCTTATGTCCTTGCTACATGCAGGGAATGATGTTACCTGACCTGTGTGGAAACAATAAGAGGCAGAATTAATTCTCTGTGCTTCTGTTATTATGAGGAGGTAGGAAAGGCCTGGAAACATAGTTACTTATTTACTTCACAATTCCATTCTTAGGACTTTGACCTAATTAAATAGTTTGGGTTGTGCACAGAGGTTCAGCTGTGTAGGTATTCGTGGCAGAACTGTTTATAGTGGTAAAAACAGTAGGGCTGAGTTATCATCTCAGCATCCTACAATACTAGGCAGACAATGAGAAGGATACTGCAGACCTTTGTTCTCCAGTAAGATACCCACTGGCCGCTTGTGGCTATACCTAAGTCAGTGAGGATTAAATAAAGTAAAAAATTCAGTTTCTTACCCACACTGGGCCTGTTTCAAGTGCTTCCCAGCCCCACATGGCTCGTGGCTACCATATTGGTTTCCATCACTACAGAAAATTCCAGTGGACAGTATGGCTCTAGAAGAATGATTCTTACATGGAAGGAGAATTCTTGCCCAAAGGAATGATTCACATCTCTCACGTACAATGTCTGTGTGTATGTGCGTGTGGTGTAAGTTGGCCCACGGTCCTTGGGATATGACATGCCATGTTCTTATTTTTCGAAGGTCAGTCAAATCTGACCCTAGTCATCTGAACTCAGCAAAAGCTAGAGATTTGGCATAAGTCAGTGGTTGAGTCCCCTCTGTCTCCTGTAGATTTTACTGGACACCTGTGTGCAGGCCCAGCATTTTGCTTTTTGTTCCAAAGCTTGCTGTCAGGAGTTGGATCTTGTCTTCCGAACTCTTTAACCCATGCCATTCTGCCAGTTGACTTTCTTCTGCCTTTTACAACAGTGAGCTTCAAGGCTTTGGTGAGAGAAAGCCATATCCCTCCATTTGGATTATGGGGAGTGTGTCACCTGTGGGTTGGAAAAAGTCTAAAAACCATGCTGTACGCCATTACAAACAGCAACAGGGACCCAGAGTCTTCTCAATTTATTGGCAGATGTGTGCGCTGCTTTCCCCAAGTTTGCAGACCCTCCTGGACCCTCCTACCTCAGCCCCTCCTGACAGCAACTGGCCTGCGGCACCTGGCCTGCAAGATGGGTGGACTGACCCAAACAGAGCTGTATCTGGGCTCTGCTGGTCTCTTGTTTCCTGTTGGAGTTTTAACAAACCATTTTGGCCAGTGTGGCTGTGAAGGAACGCTGCCTCTCAGCTTGATCCTTTCCCCGCAGCTAAATGCAGCCTTCTGGGTTGTGTGTGCTGTCTGTCCTCACTATTAATTAGGACTATGTCTGTGTCTGTAGACAGTTTCTCAGGAAAGTTTTCCAGTCATCCTTCAAAGCTTGGCTAGTGATTCTCCTTTCCTAGAAAACTGCGCTTCCACATTCAGCTCCGGATCACAGAATTTAATCGTGTTGGCTGTGACATACATTACTGCGATTTATTTATGCTTGTTCCCTGTCCTCATATTCTTATTAAAAACCTAGATGATCATAAGAGTAACCTGAGTGCTTTAAAAACATATGCTTTTAATGACTTTAAATTCTGGCATCTTTCAAACATCATGAAAGAACTGAGACTACTCTAACAATCACTATTGTAACTATCACACAGATTTATCAGATTTTTAATGTTTACCATTTAAAATCAGGTTTTCTTTGTAAAAAAAAAAAATGTATTGCTGATCCTGTCAGAGACTTTCCCTCCGCCTGTGATTTTCTGTTCCACACCAGGGGCTACCACTGTCCACAAGTTGGTGTCTATCTTTTCTGTCCATGATTTTAATCTTTTATCACTTGTATCACGTATTTGTGCCTCGATATCTGATGCATAGTACTAAGTATGGTGCTTTAAAAATATGCTGTCATACTGCCTGTACTTTACAACTGCCTTGTTCCTTTGACTCATGCAGTTTTGATTTTCATCATGTTGCCACGTACAGATGTGGTTTAACTGCTGTGAAGTATTCATTGTATGAATATACTACAGATGATTCATCTGTTAGCAAGACATTTAGGTTATGAACATAACCAGCCATACCGTTAGTGAAAATACTGTGCGTAATGGCAGGGCCTTCCCTATAATAATATTCTTGAAATAGAATTTCTGATCAACAGTTTTGCATTTTGTCAGCCTAAACAGGAATTGTCGGCTTGGCTGTGAAATGGTTCCATCCATGGATACTCCTGACATGGTTTATAAGAACACTGTTTCCTCACACACCTCTTCCATCCTTTGGAATTTGGAGTTCTTTAGTTTCCGTGAGGTGCACTGTGGTAACTGCTGGTAATCTTCATTTGCTTTCCTGGAGCATAATGGGCTGTGGCCAGGCCTGCCCCCTAAAGGGGATGAGATGCGGCGAGCATGCTGAGATATACAGCACAGGTAGATAAGAGCTGCTTGTTCCAGAGTAGCAGGAATTTCCAGGCCTAGGGGCTAGGTGCTGAGTTCTGATTCTGCCAGAGAGGAGAGTGCTTCCCTTGGATCCTGGGTGCTCCCAGTTCTGCACATAGGAGGCACATAGGAGACTCCTGGGGGAGTCCCATGCTAGAAGATGCTGAGAGTACTAAACTGTACTGCACCATGAGAAAATCAGCCACCCTCTGGGCTTTCCTTCTAGTAGGAGTTGTGATGGTTCAGAAGCAGGCTTGTGGTCCACTTGGTCTGTATTCACATCCTGGCAATCTGATCGCATGCTTGTTATAGAGCCATTCAGCACCAGTGGGCATTTTACCTGAGAAAGGGTGACAAGGTTAGTACCATGCTCACAGCATTGTGGATGGAGGAGATGAGGTCATACATGCATGGGTCTTTGTCCAGGGCCTGACACTCCGAGAATGCACACTGCGTATTTACTAATTCGTGCAGTCATGAACCTCACGTTAGGTTTTTATGACTCCTCATTTTCACACTGATTTTTAAAAATATATTCTTATTTCTCTCTTCCCTGAAATATTCTTCTCCCCTCCTTTTAGTTCTTGTGGAAATACTGTACAATAAAACTTCAGATTGTGAGTAACTTGTTCTGCAAGTGTTCTGGAAAGCAAGCAAACATTTATAATAAATTTTAGTTTGACAAATGAGCAATATCTTGCAACACGAGTAGTATGTGACACTGTATGTCACACGCTCATGAACCAGTGATTCCTCTCTCTGTCTCTGTCTCTGTCTCTGTGTCTGTCACTATCTCTGTTGGTCTGTCTGTCTGTCTCTCTCTGTGGGATTGGAGGTGATTATTTCCCCACATCAAGAGGTTATGGAAGAGATCTTGTCTGCAGAGGAAGCGGAGAAAAAGGTGGAGGAATCCCTCACTTCCAGTGAGATCAAGGAGATCTATGATATGTGGAAAACAGTGCAAAATTTTGTAGAAAACACCACCCAAATAAGGCTGTAGCAGTGCGAGCGGTAAATCTCTTTCACAATCGTGCAATCTCACATTTCTGAGAAATCCTCATAGGGACGCAGATCCAAGTGTTGTAGGGTAGGTTCCTTGCTAAAGTTGCATGAAAAGAAAAAGATTCCATTGAGTCAATAGACAGCAGTGATTCGATTCGTGATAGTGAAAGTCATTCTACACAGTAACGCTCTTGTCTCATGCCCCTTGCACACTAGCCATGAAGGTTTTCAAAGGTAAGTGCAGGTAAATTTGTTTCGTTTTTATATGACTATTTTTGGGTGATGGAACAAGTCATCTGAGTTTCCATTATTTCTTATTGGAAAATTCCCTTTGATACACAGCTGCTTTGGATTACAAGCATGTTTCTGGAACAAAATACAGTCACAAACCAAGGTTTTACTATGTATTCGGGTATCCCCGCCCTACTGGGTGGCTCTAAAATCCCCAAGGTTTTGGAGTTGGCATTTGAGATTGCTGTGAGTTAGGGCACGGTGTGGGGCTGGTGCTAAGTGAGGTTCTGGAAGCAGAGTCCTGAGAATTCCTAGACATACTATGGCTTTGATGTATATTCAAACAGCTTATCTCAGTCTATTTTTGTCTCTGCTGAAAGTACCTTGTTGCATCCTAAATTTTGGATTGAGGAAGGCAGAGCCCTCTGTGGGTCTATTGTGAGGACGAAGTGGCTGCTGATAATTTTCCACATGCGGATTGCACTCAGACTCAAGAGGCTGAACAGCTGCTTCTAGGAGGCTCAGGAAGCATTTTGAGTTCCCCAGGTCAGTTGCACACGGACAAGTTCTTATGGTGGACCTCAGAGCCTGGGAGTCTTTGAAATAGAAATGTCCTTTCTTTAAGCCCATTTGGGGAAGATGCACTGGTGGTTCTCTTTTCTGTTTAAATTTCATGTGTGAGATGGAGGCTGGGAGCAGAATTGAAAGAAATTAATACTGTATCTCTTAGGACTTGAGTTGTTTATGTATGCAGGAAGCCATAAAAGGGACATTGAGTGGATTAAGAGCCCAACTCGGGTGGGGAAGAAAATAGGGGGTAAAAGATTGGCTTTGTAAAGTAAATAATGATGCCACTTGGGAAATGGTGATCTGAGGGATGTAATGTAAAGATTCAGCCAAAATAATGCAGAGATTAGGAGAGAAAATAGTAAAATGATGTATTGCAAGTAATCAGAATGGTGGGTCGGGAGTGTCACACTGCAAGGACATTGGCTTTAAATCCCATCGGATTTGATTTTTAATTACTGTTCACTTACATTGCTTGAGATTTTGTGTGTGTCCTCACATAAACATTGCTAGTCTTGGACCTAGGAAGAAATTCAACAGGAGACGCAAGAGGTTTTCATATCATATGTGTTTACCATCTATTTTTAAGTGGGCTTTCGTCATTGGTTTTCTAGAACCATCATTTACTGCTCACTTAGTTGTAAGGTGATGTGGTAGGTGTGCAGGTATCCAGAGATTTCCCCTGGCTTTAAGTAATCAAGTGCTTGTCAAGAGAGGAAAAATGTGCATATAGTTCTCAGAGCAGGGTGTGGGAAAGTAGTGCTGAGTGAGCTGGAATTCCAGGACACGGGGTGGAACCCCAGGGGTATGAATTTATGCAGTAAATTGTATGCCTTACATACTAGTTTTGCAGGAGCCTCACAGAGCAGTGTGAGGTAAAACTAGAAAGAGGGTGTCCTCTACTATGAATAGAGTTACTAACAGTGTGTTCCCAATTATTAGGCGCTTAATTTGTTCCAGGCCTGAGAGAAGTGCTTTACACATTTGATTTGTCGAATCTTCTCAAGATCTCTAAGAGGAAGGGACTCTTACGATCACAGTATGACCCAGAGGGAGACCAAGGCTCACAAGAACTCAGCGACTTGCTGCGACTTGGGCAAGGGCTGGGTTGGGAAGCTTCAGCGTTTCCTGCTCCCAGCCCTGCCCCTGTGGAGGATGGCAGGACTGAGGTGGGCTGAGGTTGGGTGTGGGACGAAGGGCATTGGGGAAGCCTCAGCCGTCCGTGTCCAGACCCTGCGGTGGCTTCCCCCGGGGAGGTTCTGGGTGTGATAAGGGCTTGACTAGGGCTGTCAGATGCAGGCCGGGGACAGGGAAGGCCCGGGGAGCTTTGAGAGCAGTTCTACTTGACTGGTTCAAGCAGAAGCTGCATTTTTTAAAACCAAGGTTGGGAAATTTGAGCTGGAGAGGAAGGGGAGGCAACTAAGTGAAACTGATTCCCATAGTCTGGCAGACGTGGATATTGTCGACGGGTAAAATGAAAATAAAAGAAGCCAACAAATTGACCTCATATTGGGTCATCTGTTTTTATGGGATCATGTAGGGGACAGTGAGTACAATTACCTATTGTTATGTCATCACCATTTTGTAAAAGAAAACACACCTTCAGACAGAAAGGCAGCTGTAGCTCCTACTCAGAATAAAAGGTAGACCTTTGAGTAGAACAACTTCATTTTCTTACAAGAGTTTGGTGCAATTGTTCCTTCCCTTTCTAGCGGTGTTGCTGACCAGGGAAGGCGTCCTCCTGGCCCATGGTGTTCTTGTAGCACACTGTCTGGCTGTGCAGTAGAGACCGTTCTGTCTCAGAGTTGAGTGGGAGGGAGGTGTGGGGTGGGCAGACGTAAGTATTTGGTGTTCAAGGATGTGGGCAGTTAGGATTTGGGGAGCAGTTTTGTAGGGCAAGAGCCTAGCTGTGCAGGAGAACAGGGGAGGCCTTTGTGAATTTAGGATGGGTGACAAATGCCGGGGTGGATGGAACAGTTAATTGCCACCTCCCAGGCAAGTGTTAGGAGGGAGACGGCACTGAATCCTCACCCAGTCTTGGGGGCAGAGACACAATCAAATATACAGTAGCTCACAGACTTGGAAGCAAAAGCTGGGGGAGTCCAGTGCACCTCATCTCACAACCAGGTTGCAGAATTGGGATTTAGACTGAGTGGCACATTGTTCTGTTCTCTGCATGGATGTCTAATCCATGGTGTGCTGTTTTGGAACCTTTTCAACAACTTCCTGATTGATTTAGTGTCCCAGGGGTGACAAGCTGGGCACTTGGGCATTTCCCTTCGGTGCCTGTGTGGTCGGTGGCCTTGTGACATCATCAGTACAGTATTTCAGTTGGTTTTGTTCCTAACCCTACCCCTCAGCATTTGATAACTGGTTGATTGACTGGACTCTGTGACATACAGCAGGGCTCCCCGAACCCCAGGCTACCAACTGGTACAGTAGGCCTGCTAGGAGCGGGGCTGGACAGTAGCAGGTGAGTGGCTGATGAGGGGCTGAAGCTTCATCTGTATTCACAGCCACTCCCCGTAGCTTGCCTGACCGCTTCAGATCAGTGGCTGCATTAGATTCTCTCCTAGGAGTGCTGACCTGCTGTGAACTGTGCATGCAGGGATCTAGGCTGTGTGCTCCTTTGAATCCTCCCCCACTTCCGTAGAAAAATTGTCTTCCGCAAAGTTAGTTCCTGGTGCCCAGAAGGCCAGGGACCACTAGTGTGCAGGTCACTGTTTTATGAACCATCCTTCCCTGTGTTGACCCAGAGTGCACCCCAACACCCCAGCTCTGCTGCAGGATCTTAGACCCAGGTCTCCTGGAAAGGAATTAAACCTGGGAGCTTTCTTGGTTTGTCTCCCTCAGGAAACCAAAGCTTGGAGATGGAGAGGCCATTTCTAGTGCTCCAGATGTGGCCGAGCAGCCGGCGCTGGCCCCCACCTTCCCACTTCTGATTCTTCCTGACCCCAGCCATGATACACTTCTGCTCACGTTGCTACAAACTCCGGAGGATCCCCTGAAGATTCATAATGGACTCTTTGAACAGCTGCCCAAGGACAGTTTTCGGATTTTCGGCCATTTCTCTCTTTTAATGGAAACTCTGACAGACTAGTTGGTTAATGGGTCCCGGTTCTCCCAGGCCACTTAACTTCCTAATTTTCAAGCATTATCTGTGGAGCAAACCTCCCTGGAGAAGCTTATGACTTAATGAGCTCAGTCAGAGACATCCTCAAGTTGTGGGCAGCAGCTTTGATCACTGTGATGGGAGTTTGGGTTTCCAGGGTTAGGGGAATGGGAAAAGGCTCTGCCCATGATTTATTAATCGCTTCCTTGGCCGAGTGTCTCCCTGGCTCCCCTGGCAGCCCCAGCATGGAGGCCACTCAGGATTAGCCTCCGCCTGGGCTTTCTGTCTCCATGGGACTCATGCTGCTTCCAGATCTTTGTTTCTGGAAGTTTTGCTCTGGCAGGCAGCCAGATGGCGGAAGCAGAGGTGCACACCTCAAGTAAACTCCCTTTTGCCTTCAGGGTTCCCTGTGGGCCTCCTTTTTGGCACAACCAGCTCCTCCAGGGACGAGGCGTGTGGGGCCCATGCACATGTGCCAAGGATTTGTAGAGACCCACTGATAAAATATTTACATCATTGACTCATTACCAAGTCCTGGTTTGTTTGTTTTAAAAAATCTTAACAACACATCAGCCATGGGCACGCCGGCTTGTTGGCTTTTGCTTTCCTGCTTGCGGTTTTTGTTTTTATGAGGAGCAAAGAGGCTCGGCCTGGTCTTCTAGGAAAGAAGCGGCTATGTAAGAGAAAACTGGTCTGTGTGTGGTCAGTGGTGGATGGAGTGCTGCGTGCCCCAGGCACTGTCCTCAGTGCTTTGTGGTCATGATCTCTTTGATCCTCTCATGGCCTTCCAACTACAGGTACTAGTTTGAATTGCGTTGCCTAAAATGATATGTCCGAGCCCTAGCCCATACTATCTATGAGTGTGACCTCCTTTGGGAATGGGGCCTCTCCAGATATAATTAGTTGAAATAATTGTATTGGATAAAGGTCAGACTTAATTCCAGTGAGAAGGGACACACAGGCATACAGAGGGAAGACAGATTATGTAAAGACAGGGGTGGAAATTGGAGCAACGTACATAGAAGCCAATGGTTGCCAGCAGCCACCGGAAGCTGGGGAGGAAAGGAAGGATTCTCCCCAGTGCTCAGAGGAAGTATAACCCCTGCCAGCACCTTGATTTGAGCTTCTAGCCTTCAGAACTGTGGAATTATAGATGGCCATTGTCCTAAGGCAGTCTGCTTGTAGCAACTTGTTATGTGTGGCAGCCCTTGGAAATAGTACAGTAGGAATTACCCAGAAAGACATTAACCCCATTTTCCAGATGAGCAAACCAAGGCTGGGAGGTGTTAAGCACCTTGCTTTAGGTCGCTTAGCTCCTAGTGGAGATAGATAGGTAGATCGGGAGTTTCTTGATGGTGCTGCCAAGTTCATGCACTCATTTTCACTACTGAGGAGGCAAGGTAGAAAGTTTCTGATGCCTGTTATTTAGGACACTTCTGCCTGAGGAGTGTGGTTTCAGAAGGAGGTCCCCCAGTTGTAGGGTAGCTTGGCTTCACATCGTGCATTTGCTCAGAAGTGTCCTGGAGTTTCCCAGAGGTGTGTTGGCTTTTGCTGAGAGGACAAAGACCTGGAGCTCTTTCTTTAGCAGGTCTAAGTTTGGGATGGGGATTTGACGCCATCTGTCCCCCATCAGGGGGTCTTGTGGGTAATCAAGATCCAAGGACTGTTCTTCAGAGAGGCTAGACTGCCCACCTCAGATCTGCGTGTATTTAGAAAAGGAGTGAGAACAAAAGGGAGCCATTCCTCCTAACCTCTCTAGCGCTATATACAACCCGCACCATCCGAACTTCCCCTGAGCAGCTCACCGACTCCTTGTTGGGAGAAGCAGAGGAGTCAGGGGTCCTGTTTGGAAAGGGCATTGTTCCAAGGGGCTCTGGGGGCAGATTTTATTGAAGGGAGTGACGTGATCTGGTGGATGTTGCTATGGCTAAATTGTGTCCCCTGAAGTTCTTTGAAGCCCTAACACCTAAATACTTCAGAATGTGATTGTGTTTGGAAATAGAGCCTTTAAAGAGGTTATGAGGGTAAAACAAGGTCTTAGTTCAGGCCCGAATCCAATGTGACAGGTGTCCTTGGAAGAAGAGGGGATTTAGGCATGTAGAGACCACAAAGAAAAGGTCCTATGAAGACACAGCAAGAAAGCAGGCGGCCATCTGCAAGTCATGGAGAGTCCCTCAGGAGAAGCCAACTCTGCCGAGATCTTGATCTTGGACTTCCGGTATCCAGGCTGTGAGAAAATAAGCTTCTGTTGTTTGGGGCACCCTGTCTATGGTCTTGTGTAGTGGCATCCTTGGGGAAGCGGCCCAGATGCTTAAAAGATGAATCTAGCCACAGAGGGGGCTGTGGATGGAGGAGGGGAACTGTGGGGCTTCAGAGCAGCTGGGAGGCTGGCAGGGCAGAGACAAAGGTGACTTGGCTGTTACAGAGATGGGGAGACTAGGACATGTTATGGAATGATACAGGGCAGAGTTGACAGGTCTTGTATTAGGTTATTGGGATGGGGGAAGGGTCCAGGAAGACCTGGGTTCTGCCTGAGAAGCGATGGCTCCGCTCCCTGGGTGTTAGCTACACCGGAGGAGCTGCGAGGAGGAGTCTGGGGAGTTGGGGTTGTCAGGAAGATGTCCTGGACGCAGCTGGATTTTCTCTAGGGCTTAGGCAGGAGACCTAGCAGGGTCTCGAAGATCTGGAAGGTGTCAGCCTCTGCATGACAGGTGAGCCAAAGGCCCCGGTGAGAGGGTGCCAGGAAGGGAGGTGGGTGAACTTTGGTGAGCACAGCACAGCTCCAGCTGACCAGGGAAGGCGCCGCCAGAGGAAAGTAAGAAGGAGAATGACTAGAGCGCTGTGCTGGAAACCACAGGCTAGAACGTTTCCAGATGGCATCAAGACACCAGTTGGACCTAGACAGTGGGCCGGGAACCCTCAGCATGGGCTGGGTGGGGATTCACAGGGGACAGAGGGGGACCGAGCAGCTACTAAACATTCTTTTGATGGTTGTTTTTGAAATTGGTGATGGGTATTATGGTTCAGAATTCGAAAGGGTACACGGAAGAAGTCGGTTCTCTCTCACCCCTGCAGTTTGTTTCCCTGCCCTCTTTACCACATCCACTTCTCAGTCCAGGGGAAGCCAGCCCTCAGATGCGTGTATAGGAGCGCAGAGGGAGCTGTTGACGTATGAGCCTGTGTATGTGGGTGTAGAGAGGCTGAGTTCAACTTCTTTCCAGAATTCTTCGCATAGCACGCGTGCTGTTCTGTAAGTAATTTGTATTTATTAATTTGAATTTGTGTTGTTCTGAAACAGAAATACAACCAGATGGCTCAGGATTTAAAATGTACACAAAGGCTCCCAGCACAAAGGCCCATTTCACTCTGACCCCAGCCTCCATGGCCTCCTCCCTGGAGGCATCTCAGTTTGATGTAGTTTGGGTTATTTTTATTATTCACTAAGTAGATTTCAAAGATCTCTCTGTTGGGACAGAAAGGGATTCCTCAGCCTATCTGAGAAGTTTTTATGGTGTTCTGTTTTGCGGATATTCCATACATGGCTCCACAGTCTCTTATTGGTGGACAGGCCAGTTCACCTCTTTTCTGTGACCGTGTTACGCTGGGGAGCTTTATGCATGTGTCATTCTGAGTATCCACGGGCATAGATCTGCTGAGTCGAGGAATCAAGTGCGTTGGTAATTTTGCTAGTTCCTGCCCAGATGTCCTCTAGAGGTGTTGAACCAATTCATTCCCCATCAGCAGGAAACAAGGGTACGACCTTCCCTACTGCTGTCCAGCCTGCTGTGTTATCACACATTTTGTTCCTTGTAAGTATTTACTATGTTTCTCATTCTTAAAATAAGTGGGTTCCTTTTCAGAAGTTTAAGAACCACTCTAGTCTCATCTCTGCAAACTCTTTATATCCTTTCCTTTTTTCCCTGTTGAGTAATGGATCTTTTTCTTATTAATTGATAGGAACTATTTATATATTAAGGAAATTAGTCCATTGTGCTATGAGTTGCAGATAGCATCTTCCTTCTTTAGTCAGGTTTATTAGTTCTTTATTTAGTGGCTTCTGGGTTTTCACATCACATTAGGAAGAACTTTCTCACTCCACAATTCTATATTAGAAAATACGTTTAATCTTTTTAATTTAGTTTTCATATTTGAGCCTTTCATCCCAGTGGAAATGATTTTGGTGTCGTGCGTGAGGGAAGGGGCCACTGCTGTTTGTTTCTGAGGTGACTACGCAGCTGTTCTGATTCTTTATTGCTCCTCGCTTGCTGTGTATTCATCTTCTGTTGCTGAATGACAGTATTGTCACAGACTTAGTGTCTTTAAACAGCACCTCTCAGTCATCTTATAGTTTGTGTGAGTCATTAGTCAGGGAGCCGTGTGGCCTCTGGCTTCATCAGATCAGCAAGGAAGAGAAAGGTTCTAGCGTGGTGGGAGTACAGTAGGGACATCTGGTCCCCTGCAGGCGGAAGTCACTGGGAGTGTCCACTTTCAAGAAGGAGCATCACACAAGGAGGCAGAGACCATGGCAGGACCTCAAGAGCCTGCCTGCCACCCTACCTTACTTCTCCCTTAAATCACTGTACATGTGAACCTGGGTCTGCCACCTGCCCGCTCTGCAGGAGTGAGGAAGGAAGGCCAGTTAAAGATGGGAAGTAGGTGCCATATCATTGTGCTCATCCTTCCTGATTCCTTAGCTTGGCGTCTGACCTCTGGACTTCATTTCACTGCAGCCCTTTGACATCTCTGTGGCTGAACCGGATGCAAAGACTGTCTGCCATCTTTGAGTCCACGCTGCATGTCTCCAGACTGAGTTAACGTGGGAACTGCTTGAACATAAGGCAGTGGTTGTGAACTGATGGCATGTGTGCCACAGCCGGCTGTTTGTTATCACTGAAAGCTCTAAGAGGTTCCCATCACTGGCAGGAGGGATGCTTGCTGTCTTGCTTCCATGCATTGCGCCTTGAAATTCTGTGTTTTACTGGGGATCATGCTCACATTGATAAATAGCGCTTTGAATGCACCACTGCCTATAAGCGAAATCAAGTGTGTTGTTGCCAATTACGAATATTAACCTGGTCAAATGGGTAGTAGGAAAGTTGCTGGGTGTTTGAGGGGACGAGGGATTAATGCCAGCCCTCTCCTTGAAGAACAAGAGTGCGCAAAACAGGCATCTGGAAAAACGGAGGGAGATTCTAGCCACTGTGTTCTCCCCTCTTTGGTTTTCCTGTTATTCCCTTAAGCCAATTTTGTTACCCACAGTTTGTGTGTGTGTGTGGCTCCCAAGAGCCAGTAGGGGCTGATTAGCCTGCTGTGAGTAGAGAATTTAAACTCTAACTTAAAAAATGATTGGTTAAAGAAAGTGAAAAAGCAAACAGCAGTAAGAAGTCTAGGTACGAGGGAGTAGAGACTTGTGAGCCCAGGCTGCGGACAGCCTACCCAGGATGCCTTGGGCAGCTGAAGAGGGAAACCCTTTGTGATATCTGCTGGGTGTTGCTGGCTGGTGCTAGTGGAGGAGTCTCATTCCCTTAGGAGTTCAGGGTGCTGGAACGGGGCAATGGCCCCCAGTCTGCAGTAGAAAGGAGCCGTCCCAGAGTTGGGGGCCTCCTGGATGGGGTGAGGTGCTTTTGGCAATAAAGCTGCCAGGTGGTTCTTTACACTTACTGTACTGAGCAACATCCCAGTGGGCTTTGAAGAATACACACTTAGATCCTTTTGTTGCTTTGCCATCAAGGTAGATGTCCTTGTAGGGATTAGTTCTTGTCTGGTTTTCCTGGGATGCACAGGACGAGAATGTGCTGGAAAGACAAGGAACTTGGTGGTGAGTGTCACCCCACCACAGGTGATGGAGCTGGCTTGGGGGGGGGCTCTGAAGGAGGAGAGGGAGGGAGGGAGGCAGGGGAATGAATGAGGCTGATTCTTGGACACATGGACAGTCCAGAAGGGGGATGTTGGCATATCCTGGGTACACTCATTTCCCCTCTGCGGGGCCAGTAGATGAATTTTATTTCATTCATCATCCAACTTACTGTGTTCCAGACATTTTGGTAGGGGATGCCAAGTTGAATATCACAGTAGCTTCTCTCTAAGAGTTCATTTTAGTGGAGGTAGGGAAGGATACTTTCCAGTGTCTGAGATTATGTTTGAATAATTGAAGTTTTATTTCTCAGAGAGTCTGTTTTAGTTGAATTGTGTTATGTGACAAAGTGGGCTGACACTTGGGTGTGTGTGTGTGTGTGTGTATCTTTTTCTTTATTCTCTCAGTGGATTTTTACTGAGCTCCTATTATAATCAGACACTAAAGATAGAGATACAGTTCTTTTATTTTCCATTCCCATCCCCTCTTTTCAAACCCCCTTCCCCTCACCGTTCACAAAGCTCAGTTTTCATTTTATCCTTTGCTTATTTTTTCTTTCCCTTCCTTCCTTTCCCCTCCCCCTCTCTATTTCCCTTTTCCTTTTGAACAGTTTCATCCTATTTCACAATACCTATTGTGCATTCGTGTTCTTATTTACATTTTCAGTTTCTCATACCAGAGAAATAATGTGATATTTACACGTGTGTCGGATTTATTTCACTTGTGGTTATGGTCTCAAGGTCCATCCATTTAGCTATGAATGTCTCAGTTTTATCTTTATGGCTGAGTAGCTAATCCTAGTTTTTTGAGGAATCTCCACATTGATTCCCACAGTGGTTACACCAGTCTACACTCCTGCTAACAGTGGCCGTGGAGAAGGGTTCCTTTTCCCCATAGCCCTGCCAGCATTTGTTATTAGTTGTTTTGTTGGTAGTAGCCATTCTTTCTAGAGTGAGATGGAATCTCAGCATTGTTTTAATTTGTATTTCTCAAGTGACCAGTGTTTGTATGTGTGTCTGCATCTTATGAGTGTGTTTAATTGTGTTGCTTTGGCTGAAACTCAAGCTCAAACTCGGTAACTTGTAAGCATGAAAAGTACCACATTCAGGTGTGGGTTATGTCTCTTGCTTAGCTGTCAGAGACTGCTGGAGGTAGATAATTCAGGGTGGCGTGCTATTTCCATGCCAATAGGGACACAGGATCCCTCTTTAAATAACCTACCTCATGGCCCAAGATGACTGCTTATGTACCAGCCATGCCATCTAAATTCCAGCAAGGGAAAGGCAGTAGGAAGCATCTGTGCGTTCTTCTTGAGAATCCTCCTGGAACTTTCACACAGATCTCCTATAGTGCTTAATCCCATTGGTCAAAACTTAGTGACATGGCCCATTCTGTTTTAAAGGAGACCAAAGAAGGTGCTTAAGTAAAATCAGAGTCTTCTGAAGAATTTGAAGAGGAAAAGTCATAATGGGGGGTGGTATTCAGAGCTTTAATTATGAAGGGAAGAGAACCAAACAGAGAACTTGCTGTAGGAAAATCTGCTTGGAGGCTGCAGGGGGACATCATAGAAAGTACAGGGCACCCTCCCAAGCAGCTTCGGTAGAGAAGTAAGAGATGTCCTGGGAGAGTCCAGGTACCCCGTGCTGTTCCGGTCTCACTTTGTTCAGGCTGTTATAACCAAATCCCTTAGACTGTGCCATTAAAAAAAAAAAAAAAGTAAAAATGTGTTGCCCACAGTTCTAGAGGTCAGGAAGTACAAGGTCAAGGTGTCGGCGGATCCAGTGTCTGGTGAAGGTCTTGGTGGATGGGGCCATCTTGCTGGGTCCTCACTCAGTGAAAGGCAAGAGGGCTCCTTCAAGCTGCTTTTTCATTAGATACTAATCCCAGTAGGGCCTCTGTAACCTGATCACCTCCCAGAGACCCCCACGCCCGCCCCTGTTCATGTGATCAGTGCAGTGGGGATTAGAGGTCAACATCTGGATTTCAGAGGCGCACAAACACCCCATGCAGCTTTGCAGTAGCGGACTGCATGTCCGGCCCTGTCAGAGTGGTCCAGGGCAGAGCAGCCACGTCTGCTGCTGGTGACATTCGTGTGACATGTACCTGGTATCACTGTGAGCTGAAATATTTGCGTCAGGCTGAGTCTTCTTGATGCACGAGCTTCTTGGCCACGGTGGGGCTGTTTCTTACGCATCGGTGTGTCTGCAGCTCTACTGTGCTTGGGACATGTGGCTTCACCCAGTGCCCCAGATGTGAGGACACCTGTGCACATCAGTCCTTGCCAGGGTTCCCTGTTCCCTTAGCCCGGTGGTCTCACCCAAGCCAGATGCATTGTCTTCCCCAGACCACATTACTGAGCTGGAAGAAACATTTCCAAGACACATTGATCACCAGCGTAATGCAGGGAGTCAGCACTCTGGAATATTTAAATTTTAAACACCAGTACCCAGAGTTGTTTCTCTTTAACAGGCTAAGTGCTTTAGGTTGGGGGGATGTGGAGGAGAGGTCTAAGTTAGATTATCCTTCTCTTTCAAGGGTCGTAGCTGTTGGTGTATTGCTTTCCTGAACTGGGGCTCATTTTAGATTTTGTTGTATGGTTTTACACATTTCTCCATCATTCCTGAGTGCTAGAATCTTAAATTTGAAGAGGGCTTTTAATAAAGCTGTCTGTTTTGAGCCATTTTCTCACAAAGTCCAGTTCTTTTTCATCCCGTACTTTGAGGAATGCTCTTCAGCAGTTCTGGGGTGTCTGCCTACGGTGTTGGCTTCATACCCAAGATGAGGAAAGACAGGAAGGAGGAGGCTCAGTCTGCACAGACTGGCCCACTTGCTAGTCCTGGTGGTGAGTATCAGGAAGTAGGTTTCTGCTTTGAGTCCTCCAGCTGAGTGGGACTTGGGCTCCCCAATGATGCAGCTCTGTATGTGAGTGGGCTCACAAGGCAGGCCTGGCAGAAGGCCGTTCTGAGAAATAGATATTTATAAAGAAACGCCCACTGCACGCAGTTCTTTCATTTGCTGCTTGAAGGGCTTGCTGCTCTTACCCAGGGAATTGAAGTTGCTTTCTAGCCCCAGGATGCTGATGAGTGAAGGGTTCTGGGGCCCCTGAGGAAGTGTGTTGTGTGGTGGGCCTCCCTTCTGGGTGCTCTTAGGTTAGTCCCCCACCTAGGGCAGTGTTGGAGTGGGGTCTCTACATTAGAAGAACTTTAGATGAGTCTTCAAACCATGTCTCTAAGCTTCTGGTCCATTTGCAGTGGGTTGGTGGATTTCATTTAGCTCTTCCAAAGGTGTTGGGATAAATAGAGTTAAAATCGAGTCAAGTTAGTTCTTAGGTACTGTCGTGGTTTGGGGGACATTGCAAGGGGAACAGTATATAATACAGGGCACATATTTTATAAGATTATTTGTAAGAATCATATACAAGAGAGTGCAGGAAATCTGTCCACACACTGTAGACCAAGAATCCAGCTGAGGGCCTGGATCCCACGATAATGTCCTGCATAAGTTGAGCCAAAGACCTAGAGCCCATAGCAGTGCCTCCCATGAATCCAAGTGGAGACCCAGAGCCCATAACAATATCTCATGCAGGCCTGTTTCATGGATCTGCACTGTGAGGGCCCAGAGGTCAGTGGTGGAAACTAGAAAGTCTGTGCCAGCGGGCTGAAGGATCTGTGCTAGCAGGCTGAGGGATCTGCACTGGAGCCAGGAAGCGATGCTCAAAATAGAAACCAGAGCTCCCCCCAAAAGCACAACAGCCATCCTCAGCAACAGTGAGGTCCCGAGCTCCTCCAATGATCAGGATAGCTGAGTTTCCATCAGGAAAGCCAATGTGACAAGCTTCTTCAGGAGACTGAGCTGTGTACTTTCTTCCCCACTGGAACCAGGAAGCGATGCTCAGAGTGAGGACCAGAGCTCCCCCAAAGTGAATCAAAGCCATTCTCAGCAACAGTAAGGTCCCAGGCTCCTCAGAGGATGAAAGTAGCCAAGTTCATCAGGAAAGCCAGCATGACAAGCTCCTCCAAGAAAACCAGCAGCTCCTTACAGCTTCTTTCTGGTTCCAGCAGGCTTCCTCAGTTCCCAACAGCCTTGTTTGTTCCCCTCCAGTTCTGCCTCTTATGCTGCTGGCAACACAATCCTCAGGCAGGTGTCCCACACTGAGCACCAGGCTTGCTCAGTTCAGCTGTGTGTTACAAGTTGACCGGTTGTCAGTCCACTGCAGGTGCCTTGTGTGAAAGAGCATTTATAAGATACCACAGACCGTGTTAACTTTGTGCCAGAAAACATGGTTGACAATGCACTGGGCACAGGGTGCTGATCAGTGGCCCTCTCCAGGGACAGCACTCCTAGCTATTGGGCCAGGTACGTCCTCCGGCTTTGTCATCAGCCAACTGCTTATCAACTCAGCCTCATCTAGAATGTTAGAGAAGGGCCCGGTTTTCCCCATTATAGAAATAAGGAAACTGGCTTGGAGCGTTCTTGTCTTTAAAAATAACAAGGTGATGGAACTTTTTTTTTTATTAAAAGAAGTCTCTTAATTGAGCCTTAATTTTCACCAAAGTATTTTTAAAAGATTTATAACAGTGTTTAGCAGCTCTCTAATATTGTTCATTGATTATCTAAGCAGTTCAAAGTAATCTGTAGCTGTGTCTTCATTACCAGGTGGCAGATATTATCCCCATTTCATTGCTGGGGAAATTGAGGCTGTTTTATAGAGAAATAAATGATGCATAGAAAAATCAAACCATAGAAGGGAGTCACTGACCAGTTTCCCTGGCATTTCTGCTCTGTTTTACACCATTAACTGTCTCAGGAAGGGCAGCCTTTTGTTAGGAAACTGCTCCACTGGCTGGTGGCCAGTTGGTTTGAAATACGCCTTTTGAAAATGAAATTTCTGATTTTCTTTACACATATAAAATGGGTGTAGTTTATTTAACCCCCCCCACTGTGAAGGTTAATGAATGAGTTTGAACTTTGTTAAACAAAGGAGATTGACACTATGAGAAATGTTATTTTATTAATGATAAATTGAGTTCTGTTACTGAAACCCATGAAGACATTTTCCAGTTTTCTGATTATGAGTGACACAGGGGCTAGTAAATCCTTATTGACTTACTGCCTGTCTAACCCAGCAAAGGACTTCTTGTCTTACGTTCTTCCAACCAAGCAGATGTTTTGAAATAGCCTTCTACCAAATGGTAGTTATTAAATAATAATTTGTATTGTTAAGGTATTACTGTAAGATATTTATAAAAAAGAGAGTTTCCACTGGAAGGAAATAGTTATTGTTACCACACAAGTGTATTTTTGTTTCTGTGAAGTGCAAAGATACTTGACATGTCAGTTGCCCAACATTTAGGCAAATGTACAGTTTTGGTTGCTGCTTTTGAACTAATCTGGAGAGTCCTTGGCCCCCCCCAGCTGTGTACAGACACCATTTTGGAAGCTGCTGTTGTAGACCTGCTGGCCACTGCTAATTTCCAAGTCAAGGCATTATCATCTGGGTCTTGGCTTTCATTTTGACTGGAGGAAATCTCATATATTACAGTTGTGTTAGTCATTTTCCCACCACTGGGACAAAATACCCTGCCCCTGCAACTTAAAGGGGGAGAGGCTTATTATTTTGGTTCATGGTTTCAGTCAGTTCCGTCCATGGTTGGCTGGCTCCAAGGCAGAAATTGCATGGTGGAAGGGTCTGATGGAGAAAAGCTGCTTACCTTGTGGTGGTCAGGAAGCAGAGAGCTAAGGGAGGAGTGGGGACATGAATACAGACTACTTTCTAGGTCAGCTCCCAGTGACCCGTCTCCAACCAGGCTGGACTTCTCAACAGCACAGTCAGCTGTGAACTCATCAGAGGATGCAGTCACCTCCTGAAAGCCCCCACCTCCGAACACATGAGACTTTTGGGGACCATTTTAGCCCTAAATCATAACAGTAGTCCCTCTGTCCAAGGGGAATACCTGCAGTATCCCCAGCAGATGCCTGAAACAATTGATAGCAGGAAATCTTACATATAGAAGAGATGCTACTGAGTGATTCATGGGTGGGGAGTATATAGCGTGGATGCACCAGACAAAGAGAAGATTTATGCCCCAGGCAAGGCAGAGTGAGATGATGTAAGAACAGGGTGCAATTTAAAATTTACAATTTTTTTATTTTGGGAATTTTTCATTTATTATTTTCAGGCTGCTATTAACCACCATTAACTGAATTCTTAGAAGGTGTAACCCATCATAAAGAAGGATCCACTATACAGGAAAAAGAAAAAGGCAACAAGTGTGGACAGCCTTTCTCTCCGGGGCTGTGAGCTACTTAGAGTGTGACCTGGCACTTTTAGTTCTTTTCCCACCATGCTCATGATCCTTAGGTCACATTTTAGGAAACACAGAGGGCTGTAGGGAGCCTGAGGCAGAGGGGTGGAGGGTTTTTCTGTGAGAGTGAGAGCTGTGCGGGCAGAGCATCTTGGGACCAGAACTGTGCTCTCTCTTTTTCAGCCATGCAACCTTGGCCATGATGTAACTGCTCTGGTATTAGTTGCTTCACCTGCAATATGGCAGCAGTAACTACTGAGGTAGCGAGAGGTTTTGGGGATTAAATAGAATGTTTGTTAGAAGAGAAGGAGACAGAAAGAAAGAATCCAGGGCTCATAATGTTAATCACAGAAAACAGCTGGATCTGTAGATCTCAGACTTCAACAGCGGGTGCAGCTCTTACGAGTTTTGTCTTCAAAGCCTGCTGTTTTTTCAGGGTTTGTTTTAAAAGTCTTCTATTTTCTCGAATGTACCTTTAGATGGTCCTGACACTGTGACTTCTGCCCCTTTCTTTGGAGAGGAAGTCAGCCTGCATGGGTACACATTTTGTTGCATGTCCAAAGCTGTATTTTGCACTCACGGTTTATTCCCTGAAGTTGAGCGAAACGTCCTTCCTACTTGGCCTCATAGCCTAGGAGCTGGAGTCCCTTCATCCCTGCATCACTGTTTTGTTTCTTCAGCTGTTCTGGGTGGCAGGAATCAGTCTTGCAGTTAGGTGAAGTAGACCCATGGTAAAGAACAGGGCCTAGACAGTTCCGCAGCAGCAGTTTCCTGGGGCTGCTGTGACAAATTACCTGAATCAAGGTCACTTACACAATAGAAACTCGTCTTATCGTTTGGAGGCTGAAGTCCAAGATCAAGATCTGTGGTCTGTGAGAGAGAATCTATTCCTGTCTTTCCACAGCTTCTGTGGGGTCTTTTCCATCCATGGGTTGTAGAAGCATCATCACCTTGATCTCTGCTTTCATTTTTGATGTTCTTCCTGCCTCTTCATATTGACTTCCCTGTGTATGAGCCTATTTCTGGGTCCTTTTCTTTGCAGTACTGGGGACTGAACCCAGGGTGTTTGTGAGCTACATTCCCCAGCCCTTTGAATGCTTTTTATCTTGAGACAAGGTCTCAGGAAGTCACTTAATTGCCCAGGTGGCTTTGAATTTATGATCCTCCTGCTTCAGCCTCCTAGAGTGTTGGGATGACAGGTATGTGCCACCATTCCTGACTTCCCTCTTTTTTATCTGGATGCCTGTGATACTGGATTAGGTCTTCCCTAAAGACCTCATTTTAATTTGATCATCTATGCAAGGACCTTATCTTTATTTATGGTCATATTCTTACTTGCTGGAGGGCTCTAGCTTATCATTTGCAGGGGAGGCAGTTCACCCTTTGCCAGTTTTCACCAAGTACCCCTGCCCACCCAGACAGCTCTGTATATCCAGAAAGGGGCACCTTCTTCCGCAGATTCAGCTGGTGGCACTTGTGGGTAGTTGCCACCCGGCCCAAGGTTCTCTCATTTCCGTTCCCCTCTCCCTGCTCCCCTGTGTCCTTATGTGGCTGTCTCCACAGTGGCCTTTTTCTCTGAATTCATTTCCTAGCTCCCATGACTGTTTTATTCTTCTCCCAAGGCTATCGCTACAGCACAACCTTGTGAAAATCCTTTTCAAATTTTTTTTTTAATTTATTTTTTGGACGAGGTTTTGCTATGTAGCCCACAGTGGCCTTGAATTCAGTCCTCCTGCTTCATCTCCCAAGCGCTGGGATGACAGGTGTGCACTGCCATTCCCAGCTATTGTGACAGTGCTTTGATTTGTGTTTAGGTCTGGTTGCTGCTTTTGAATTAGTCCTGGGAACCTGTTTGAACATTTTGTATATTTGAGCCTTATTTCCTCACCTTTATAAGCACTTGGAAGACACAGAATGTATCTGGCCTGTACTGGATATGTTGGGTTCAGTATTAAAATTAACTTTACCTGTTCCTTTTACTTTTTTGTAATGTGGCTGCTAGAGGCATTTAAATAAATAGATGGCTGGTATTGTATTGCCATCAGACTGTGCTGGTTTCTGCTCTTTCCCTCTGTCCAGAGATCTGCCTGGGCTTGAGGCTGGGTTGAAGGGGACCTGTCACAGGTCCACTAGCCTGGAGGAACACTGCAGGCAATGCTCAGCCCCCAGTGCAGTGGTGTTGTGGGTTGAGTAATGGCCCCCGAAAGGTATGCCCACCCAGAACCTGCAATTGTGACTTTATTTGGGAACAGGGTCATTAGAATAAGGATTTAACATGAGCTCACTCTGGATTATACAGGTAGACTCTAAAGCCAATGACAAATGTCCTTTAGGAAGAGGGGAGGACACAGGCAGAAGAAGGCAGTGTCAAAGTGGGGGCAGATCAGAGCAATGTGTACACAGTCCGGCAACACCGAGGATTGCTGGCCACCACCAGAAGCTCGGAGAGAGGTGTAGAAAGGGTTCTTTTTCAGAACAGCCAGGAGGAACCAACCCTGCCAACGTCACACCTCTGTCCTCCAGAACTGTGAGAGAATACATTTCTGCTGTTTTGAGTTATACGGGTATAGTAATTTGTTTCAGTAGCCCTGGTTTCTTCGGTAAACATGGGGAGATTGGAGATGGAGGACCCACTATCTTTATGTGTTCTATCAAATTACCAGAAGCACCTGGTGCAAACAAGGCTGAGCCGTCACAGACCCAACAGACCTGGCCAACAGTAATTCTAGAAATCACAAGTGAGAAGACATACAAAGTTGGAGCATAGTTTCCACAATGAGGGATGTTTTCCCATAATGGTGTTGGAAGGTGTTAGATCTCTGTCTTCAACCCTGAAGATGAAGTAGAGAGAGTGCTCCTATGTGCCAGTAATTGTTGTAGTCTTGAAACATTCAGTATCTCAGAATTGTAAGATGATCCTTCATGACTTTTGGTTATTTGTAATCTTGGCTAAAGAAAGAGGAGGAACGGTTTGCTAATTAGGAAGGTTTTGTTTCTTCTGCTTGAGAAGAAATCTGCTGTCTTCTTAGTGCTCATTAAGTACTTGTTGAATTGGATAGCTCCATTTTTGGGCAAACAGCATGACATGCTGGTTTACCTAGAGATCTTGGGCTCCTACCAAAAATTTCAGAAAGAGGCCTCACACTACTAATTGCATAATAAACATCTCCAGCCCTGTGTGCTGCAGACTGACTTGGCCAGTGTTTATGTTTATGGGGGAAGAGAAGGAACATTTATGCATTGTCTACAGTGCATCAGGCTGTTTTACACAATCATTTCAGTTAACCCTAGGGCCAGGCCTGTGAAGTGGTATGATGCCCTAGCTTATAGATAGGAGATCTCAGTGTCTAGAGGTAAACTGACCTGTCTGGGGCACATAGTAAGTGGGAGAGCTGAGTCCCACCCACCCTAGCCGCGACACATCAAGGGACTTTTTCTCCAACGAAAACATACTGAAATTAACTGTGTAAAACTGGCAACCTGGACTGCTTTGGTTAGGTGGAGGTTGGGTGAAGAACTGAGGGTGTGAGGTCCAGGGCTGAGCTCTGTACTCCTCCTCTGTGGCCTCTCCGAGTCCTGGAACAACTGCATTCTTGCATTTTTGTATCTGTGTTCCTGCTTTTTACTGGGATCCTCCCATACCTTCCCTCTCTGATGCTGTAGGATTTCTTTGTGTTTATGGTTTAAGAATCCTTTATTATTTGGGGCTTTTCAATTTGATAAATGTAGTGGACTCCTTCAGAGAGTATGTTTCTGCAGAACCTATGCGGTGGCCTTGCTGAGTGGTGAGATTCTTTGGAACTTGAGATCATCATGCTGAAACTCTGCCTGAGAACTGTCAATACTTGGCTGTAGTTAGTCTCTGGGTCCCCAAGACAGACAAAGTGGGGAGTTCTTTGGTGGAGTTCAATTTAAGGTGTGAGGAAGGAATAGCGTCTAGTCTGGTATCTTAGTTACTTTACCACTACTGGGACAAAATAACCAATACCCACAATTTAAAAGGAGGAAAAGTTTATCTTCCTTCACAGTTTTGGTGGGCTCAGTCCATGTATGACTCCAATCTCTGCATTTGAGTGCAGAGTTTTGTTCAAGGATTTCTGAACAGCAGACTACCAATCCATTGTATGGTAGCAGGAAGCAGACAGACAGAGAGAGTCAGAGAGACAAAGACAGAGAGACAGACAGACAGAGACAAAGAGAGACTCAAGAGATATCAAGGGAGTGGGGAGGGAGATATACCCTTTCCAGGCCATCCCCCCAGTGACCCGCCTCCTCCAACCAAACTCTGCTGTTTTGAATCCTTAACAAAACTCTGCTGTATGACTCCAATCTCTGCATTTATCTTCCCATGGCCATCCTTCCCTAAGTCCTGCTGGCTCCGAGGCAGTAATGCATGGTGAAAGGGCCTAGTGGAGGAGGCCTACCTCACAGCTCACCTCATAGCAGACAGCAGAGAGAGAAGGGCGGAGTTGGGAACAAAAATACACCAGTCCAAGTCACATCCCCAGTGACTTGCCCCTTCCTACCTGGCCCCACCTCTAAATATGAGCCTCTGGGGGATATTTTAGATTTAAACAATAACAAGTAGGTTGTGCCCAAGAAGAAGGATAGGGGATAGTACCCTGATGCCAAAGTCTAGAGGAATAGTATTTGTCAGTAGAGTTAGACCAATGAGTGTGCATAAGAATGTTGCCCTTTTCACAAGAGACATTCATACCGCATGTTTATTAGGTCCAGGAGGACCTAGATCCATACAGCCAAAGAATCACAGAAATAGGCAAGTTTTGCTCCTTAATGAGCCATTCCTGGTGTAGCTGGAGGGTGCCTGTTATCTTTAGGAAGAGGCTTAGTTCTGGAGTCTTTCTATGTGCAATGCCATGAGTAAGTTATTAGATAGAGAATTCCATTCTTTGGTATCCCTGACTTAGTCACTTTCTTATTGTTGAGGAACAATGCCTGACACTCACAATTTAAAGGAGGAAAGGTTTACTTTGGCTCACAGTTTGCAGAGGTTTCAGTCGATAGCTGGCTGGTTCCAAGGCAGAGTGGCATGGCAGAGGAGAAACAATCCATTGTATGGTGGCAGGAAGCAGACAGACAGAGAGAGACAGAGAGAGACAGAGAGACAAAGACAAAGAGACAGATAGACAGAGACAAAGAGAAACTTAGATATATCAAGGAAGGAGGGAGATATACCCTTTCCAGGCCATCCTCCCAGTGACCCACCTCCTCCAACCAAGCTTCACCTCCAAAATCACATTTAGCTATGAACTCATCAGTGAACTAATCCACTGATAAGTCTCAGGCCCCCATGATCCAGTCACCTCTCCAAAGCTGTACCTATGAGTCCATGAGGCTTTGGGGGGGCATCTACATGTGAACCATAACAATGTCTTTGGTAAAGAAGGAAAAAAAATCCTTGAACAAAACTTGTATATTGTAATCTTCTCTTTACCGGAATATTCTTGATATTCAGGCTCACAAAATTATTTTGGAATTTAACTGTTATCATACTGATAGGCTTGGGCAAGCATGTATGTGAGGTCTTGCGTTAGAGTAGCATAGGTCTTTGAGGTGGTGCATTTTCCCAGAAATTTATTAGTTTAACATACTGAAGTCTTAATTTTCACTTAAATGGCAGCAATGGGAAAGGCTTTTACTCTTCATAGTTACCTTGGCCTAGCTGATCAAGGATCCACTTCTTGGAATGTCACAGTGGAGAAGAGAAGACAAGAGCTGGCATGTTCTGTCCTTTACCCTGAAAGTGGTATCTGTCACCTTTTCTCGCATCTCATTGACCAAAATTCCTTCTACCCTGGGAAATGAAGGGTGCCCTTAATGCACTGTCAGATAAGTGCCCCTTTCTGCCATAATGAGCACAGACCGTTTTTGTTGGTGATTAGCTCATTGAATCTGACTAAAAGCCCAGGCTTGTGTGGTGTTGGGCCCGTTGACTTGATTAAGCCTTGAGTTCCTAAGAGTCCAGGATGTCCCTATTTTTCTCTCTCCTGCCAGACTCTCTGCCTCACCATATCTCAGCACTCAGCAGATGGTAGTTGAATTAAATGAAATGAGACACTTAAAATCTACTCTGGCTCTTGGTCTGAACCCTGGGCCTTCTTCTCTTATAGCAGCCATGGTCACAAGGGCATCTGCTTAACAAATGTTTGTGTCACCTGTAGGAGAGGCAGGTCAAGTACCACTGTGACAGATGACATACTCCTATATTTTACTACCAGAGATTCTGCAGGGTTTTTTTTTTTCTTCAGTACTGAGCATTGAACTGAGTTATATGTTCAGACCTTTTAAGACAGGATCTTGCTAAGTTGCCCAGGCTGGGCTCTTAACTTACGATCTTTTTTTTTTTTGTACCGGGAATTGAACTCAGGACCTTGCACTTGTGCACTGAGCTATATCTGTGGCCCAACTGGTGATCTTCTTGCATCAACCTCTCAGAGTGATGGGATTAGAGGCATGTGCCACCACACCTAGCAGTCTTTGCTATTTTTTAAGAGATCATCTCCTTAAAACCTTCTCTTAAGAAAATCCCTCTACACACAATGGCAGAATTTGGTGCCTGTTAGCTTCTAATGAGGGGCATGGGCTTTATTTAGACAATTCAGGACCCAGTTCTAGTTCCCCAACTTGTTCTCTCTGTGACTTTGACCTACTTATCTGGTCTTCTTGAACTTCAGTTTCCCCATCCATAAAGCAAGGTGGGTAAGTTGGATATGGTATGAAAGTGTCTGATTCTCACTCGTGGTTGTCAAGAGTTTTATTTATAGTTGTGTGAGTTTCCTCAGGCTCCCAGTGAATTTTTATAAACTGCATAGCTTAAAGCAACAAAGAGTTTACTCTGTAACAGTTTTGGAGGACAGAAGTCCGAAATCAAGGTGTTTGTAGGATTGGTTCCTTTGGACGCTCTGAAGGAGAATCTGTTCTCAGCCTCTCTCTTGGCTTCAAGGGTTTTCTGGCAATATTTGGCCTTCTGTGCCTTGCAGCTAGCTGTATGACTCCAATCTCTGCATTTATCTTCCTATGGCCATTCTTCCCTAAGTCTGTCTCCAAATTTCCTTCCACCCTGATATAGTATGACCTCTTCTTTACATCCTATAAAGACCCTTTGTCCAAACAAGGGCACATTTAGAAGTGTTGGAGATTGAGCTTTGAACGTACCTTTTGGAGCACTCAGTTCTGTACACCCTAGTAGCATGGTAAAGCACTAACCCAGGGCTAATATATACTAGTAGGCTTCAGTAAATAATAGTTTCTCTTACCCTCTGGATAGAGTGTTTGGGAAAGCTTTCAAACTGAATTTTGCTGTCTTTACAGACCTTTGAGGTTATTGTATCAATAAAGCCAAAGCAATTTCTGTTGTGTTTTGGTAATGCACAGCTTTTAGTTGCAGTATATGCTCTTGCAGGGTATGTACAAGGGCTGCCATGCCTCTCAATTACAGAACGCACTTGGCATTTGGATTTTGAGTGACTTTAGCCCAGTGCTGTTGTGGTTTCCTTTGGGCAGTTTTGTCTTGCTTAACGATGCGAAAATAGAAAATGCACACAAATGGTTACCCAAAATGAGGCCTGTTGTTATTGCTTCTTTTACCTCCCGGGCCCCACACTGCAGAAGCTTATTCATGGCAAAGCAATGAGGGCCCTAAATCTCTTGCCTTCATATATTACATTCCGTATTACAGTCCAGCATGGAAAAATTAATTGTGGCCAAGGAGGGGAAGACAGGAAAAACCTATAATGGTTTATCATATTTTGTAGGCTTTGTGTGGGCCATAAATTTGAGGCCTGTAGGAATTGTACTTATTCCTTAGGTTTTGCAGATGTATCACATTCTCTTTCCCTGATTGGTGACAGGTGCTTTCAGGTCACAGGATTGCTGTCGCTGAAGTGGAAAAGGGACAATCATGGAAATCTTCCCAGCGTCACAGACCCCTGCAGAGCCATCCCTCTAAGCTTCTTGGTTAGGTGGCTGCGAATAGCTGAATTATTAATGCAGCTGGATGGTGGAGGGAGCTGCTTTTGATTGTGGCTTCTCCTCTTACATTAGCTCTTTAATAGCTGCAATTGTAGAAATCTCATTCCATGTGGAGCCCTTCATAAATTGAATAGTTTGTGTGTGTGTGTGCGTGTGTGTGTGTGTGTGTGTGTGTGTGTATAGCAGGGAAGGCCTCTGACTGTGTGACTGTACATGTGAGTATCCTTTGTCTGAAACCTTGGGGTTGCAGGGATTTACACTGGGAGTTAGCTTAAGCAAAAACATTTACCCATTACTGAATTCTCCGAAGAATTCGGAATCTCCTATCAGTGTAGAAATGCCTGTATTTCCATCTGTTTGTGGACAACAAAGATGCATATTGAAAAGGTTGAAATACTCTAAAATGACTGGGTGGTTTTTTTTTTTTAGATGATGATGAAACAGTTTGGGCTGTGTAGATTTGTAATCCGCGATGACTGCCTGAATTGAGTGCAGTTTTCATTTGATGGTCATGATTTGTATTTCCAAAGCAGAAGCCCATGAATTCATTTTACAAAATCATAGAGTGGTAGAAGTATTCCTCAAGAATCCTACAGCCTTAAACTCTGTTGACAGTGACCCATAGAAACACATTCATATATCCACACAAACATTTGTATGCATGTAACTAGAAGCAGCAGTGCTTATAGAGCCCCAAAATGAAAATGTCCAACTGGATTAATGAATGAAGAAAATGTGGTATATCCAGCCAGTGGGGTGTTACTCAGCCACACAAAGAAACGAAATACAAAGTATTGGTATATACGTACTGCAATGTAGGTGAACCTTGAAAAGTCTTCTGTCATGCTGAAGTCAGTTACAAAAGACCATGTATTATAATATGATACCATTTGTGGGAGATGTCCAGAATAGGCAAATTTATGGAGATAGAAAATAGATTGGGAGTGGCCAGGACTGAGGTGGGGTTGGAGGAAATGGAGTAACTGCAGATAGGTCTAGTGTTTCCTTTTAGGGTGTTGAAATGTTCTAAAATGGGTTGTGGTGATGATTACACAGCTCTGAATATGCTAAAAGCCATTGAGTTGTGTACCTCACATGCGTGAATTATGTTATATGTGAATTTTTATCTCAATAAAGCTGTTAAAAATCACACCTACTTTACAAATTAGAATAATTATATAAAGTTGAGTCCAAACCTACTCTTTCTGTGTCTAGTACATTCTGATTTGTTCCAATCTTTTCCATTTCCTATCTTTAAAAAAGTTGCTGGATGTGACCAACATTTGAATCTATAATCCAGACTTTTATGTGTTCTTTTCCATTTTACAGATGAAAAAAACAAACAAACAAAACAAAAAAATGGAGTCTTGGAGTTTAAGAAGTGAATGCAAATTTATCCAAGCTATTAGTGATTGACTTGAGGCTACAGACTGGGTCTCCTGATCCTCATTTCACTGTGCTGTCCAGAGGTTGGGTGTTCTTTTTAAAAGACTGAGCAAATGTTGTAGTTAAAAAAAAAGTTCCTGGCCATGAATAGACTCCTTGTAAACTGCTTCTCAGGGCCCTGGGGTGGTTAAGGGACCTAAAGGGCTGGTGCCCCTTGCATTTAGCTTAGTGTTCAATGCACACCACACCTTATCCAGTTTATAGAGGAGGCTGCATTTGTTTATGTTCCAGGCAAGGATGCTATGTTCTCTTCATTTCAGAGTAAAAACACCCACAATTCCTAGCTCCCTGCCATTTATTTCTTTATTTCTTCATTTTTTTTTTATTATTTTAAAGAGTAAAAGAAGGATAACATAATAATAGGGGGGGCTTACCAAATTACAGACACAAAGTGGTAGGAGATTATCAATGGTTATTGTTTTACATATTGTTATCTACAAGATAGTTTCTCAGGAAAACAGACAAATAATATTGAGTTACAGACAAAAGAGGTACGAGATTATCAATAGTTGTTGTACTATACTTAGGTATCTTCAAAGTGGCTTCTGAAGAATATAAATAGAACTATGCATGAGTGACCTATTGAATAATCATTCAATAATTCTCAATAGTTGTTGTAGGAAACACATAATAATAAACATGGATCCATTTATGAAATAGGATAGGAACAATACAAACATTACAGAGTTATGGATAGATTTCTAGGAAAATAACAATGACTGCTGTAATACATCGTGGTATCTTCAAAGTGGTTTCTCAGGAAGACAGAGATACACAAGAAGGATCTAACAAGTAGTTACAGCCTAAGAGTTGTCAAAAATCAAGTGAGCCATCTGGGGCGAAAGCCGTTTTTTGTAGCGTTTTCTCTCCAGCCTCCCATTGCATTGGGACCCCACAATCAGTTAGTGTCCTCTCCCCAACTGTCAGCACAGGCAGAAGGAATCCTGCTGTAGACTTCCCCGGAGCTCCACCCCAGCCTGAACTGTCAGAGGAAAAATGGCTTCCAGGGAGTCTCCGCAGATACTGTGCAAGGTCCTCCTGGTTTACAGCTTCCGAGCGGCTCTCATGACCCGAGTCCACAGGACCTCTGACTCCTTGGGCTTAGTCTGCATTCTCATGTTCTCTGAGTCCTTGTTTAGCAGTTGCTCCTCTGCTGACTCTGGACCTTTCTGCTTCTCAATGGCAGGAGCAAGAGTAACCCGTTGTATGGCATGCATTCCCAGGGGTTTTTCCATTTGAATGTTTCACACACGTCCCAGTGTGGGCATCTGCAGCTGGTGCATGGCGGGCCAAATTGTGTCATTGTTTCTCTGTGTCTTGATAGTTCTCAACTGAGTGGCGGCGGCCGGCCTAAGGGCCGGCACGCAACAGCGCTCGCTGCCACATGGCTCCACGCGCGCCGGGGGCCCTCCCTCTGGGGGCCTACCAGGCAGATAGCTAGCCATGGCTAGCCCATGGCTCCAAGGGCGCCGGAGGCCCTCGCTCCGGGGGCCCTCCCTGCCATTTAGATAACCTGGCTGCTAACCTTAAAGTTAAAGTACAGGGATAATAGAAAATTAAGATCTACACATTTAAGAAATAGGGAGAGAGTGGGCCTGGTGCTTCCCTACAGTTCTGGAATCAGCCACCCGGTATCAGTTACTTGTTCCAGGACTATGCAGTCCTGGCCAGTGATGTAAAGAAAAAAAGTTTTTTTTTTACTGGAGTAAAGGATGGATAGGAGTATTAGAATAGGGACTGAGGTACCAAGCAGGACCTGGGTTGGAGCAGATGTGATGTGTGTTCCTACTATAGAGAGGGTTTGTTTCTGGGGAAGGATGAGCTGATTTGGAACTGCTACCTCTTCTGGTATCTGAGAGGCCAGTTCATGGCCAGAGCTAGTTTTTCATTATGTTTTGCCCCACATTTAGAAGAATATTCTACTTCCTTAGTTAATTTTGTGCATGAATATTTGCTTCTCTCTAGCAGGCCCATTTCCTGTGTTTAGAAAAAGACTCACGTAGCTAGAAACGTTTGTGTCTCTCTCTCCCATTATGAATTTATTTCTGGCCCATCTCAGGGACAGACAACTTCTATTTAGTTTGAGGTCTGGGGCGGAGGGTAGTGGAAGCAGAGATGAGTGGACCTGTTCCTCTGCACATCTGGCTCTCTGCAGGGCTCCTTCCTATCTAGGAGGGAATTTTATCACTGGCTGGTGTTTTTGACAGCAGTGTTGGGTGGAGGGCTTTGCCTTGGATCAATAAGTGATGTCCTTCCCCAGCTGACTGAGATGCTAGGGACAAGGAGCGCACCAAAGGAATCAAGGCAGCAGTGTGAATAATATTTGAAACAATAGCAGTTAACTGTTTTTAGTTAAAAGTACCAATCCCCATGCAAAGCATGTGAGGTTTCATTCAGATATTCCCAGTACACCAGCTCCACCACTAACACGCCTGACCTCTGGCAGACCTGGTTTGAATCTTGGCTGCGCTACAAGCTGGGTACCTTTGTGAACACCAGTGACTCACTTTCTTCATCTGTCAAATGGGAACAGCAATGTCTTTGCTTCCTGGGGTGACAGACAACTGAAAATAAGTTAATAACAGATGAACACATCACTTGGTAGGCAGAATGATCTATTATAGGCTCAAAAATGATCTATTACAGGCTCAAAAAATGACATGTTTTTATGATTAGGGTGCAAATTTTCTTCTTTCCATTTTACAGATCAAGATACTGAGGTTCAAACAGATTATATCACTTGCTGGAGGTTCACAGCCACAAAGCAGGGGAGCGAGATTCGAGTTCACCTGTGTCTAAATCTAGATCCCACATTTTTACAACTGTTCTTTCCTTGCTTATGCTCTGATCGATAACCAGAGATGTCGTATATAGAGGTGATACCATGGGGAGGATGTGGACCTGTGGCACCTTTTCAGATCTGAAGGTCTTCTCTCCAGTGCACTTGTTGGGTGACCTCAAGGAGCAGGAGGAGGAGCAGGATATTTGCTGGAGGAGGATGATCACACATCAGCTGCCTGATCTGTGTTTCTTTTGTTTCTTCTTCTCACCCTACTGAGGCTAAGGAGGCCATTTCCATCTCCTCTGTGAAGACCTCCGAGCCAAGTTTTGCTTGTGTAAAGCAATATGTGTTTACTTTTTGTTCCTGTTTCCCGTTGGAGATTACAGTCTGTTGTGACAGATAGAGGCCCTCTCCGTCCTCTGCTGCTGATGCTTGCAAACACTCCCAGGGTGTGCTGAATGGACCTAGGAAACAGAACACACACATTTATTATGAGATTGATGCTCTCGGCCTGCCCTGCCAGTCTCCTTTCAACCGTGGCACAATTGCTCTTGATCAGGCTTGTGTGCTCAGCTATGGGAAATGACTCAGAGCCTAAAGAGCAGGCCGATGTATAAAACAGAAAAACAATCATAGTACGAATCTTAGAAGAGAGGATTATCCTGGGTTCCGTTGGCAAGTACCCTTTAGTGGTTCCAGGGAGGTCAAAACATGAGTCTAGGGGTCTGTGGTTTGTACAGGCTCCAGATATCTAATTGGGGCCTTGGTCTAATGGCTCCAGGAATCCTTAGACTCCATGTAGGAATAGTAATAGCAATTTAAAGTCGACTCATTACTGGAGCGGTTATTGCTTTTGTTCAGAATGGCCCATCCAAGTCAGGCCCTATTAAATACAGCAATTTAACTGACACTTAGTGTCTTCAGGGAGATAAATTATCCTTTGGCCTGGTCACCTCCACTTTGAAATGTGATCACGGGTACGAGTCCTGGGAGAGTCGTCTGGGCAGGTGCATTTGTTCCTGTGAACCCACACTACAGTCATTCATTCAGCTCACTTTTGATGGGGACCAACTCTGTCCTCAACACCATGTGAAGCTCTGATCTACAATGAACATGAAATCGACGTGGAGCCTGCGCTGGGGGGAAGCTCACAGCTTTTATGGAAACATTGACGGGGCGCCAGCTGTGTGCAAAGCCCTGTGCTTGGTGTAGTCCAGGAGACAGTAATAGCAGGATGCTGCTGCTGCTGGAGCCCCTGACATCCGGATAGAGGACAGACTTGGGGTCTAGCCTGGAACTGAATATATGTGCTAAGAGGCACAGGGAATAAGGGAACAGAGGAGCAAGGAGCCCCTGGGTTGGTAAGATTGGAGAGCTTTGTGGAGAAGGTGGGAGTTCATGATCCTTGAAGGGTGTTCTCCCTGTTGTGACACTGGGCCGAGGCAGGAACTCAGCTGCCCAGGGGGAGAACAAGGACCTACCTGGTAAGGTGGCATGAGAGCGATCCCCTTCATTCTCCAGGTCCTTTTTTCACTGTGTCCTTCACATTCAAGGCAGTGCTGGCTGTTGAAGTGGTAGAACTGGTTTCCGAGACCCTGAGGGCTGTGATCCAGCTGCACAGTGGAATCTTCCGGATCAGGGAACTACCTGGAAGAGCAGGTTACAGAGATGGAAAGAGAACATGGTGCAAAAACTGACTCCAAACGGAAAGTGATCATTTCCCAGAGCCGGATTGGTTGGGTAGAAGTCTGTGTTCACAATATTTACCACACACGAGGTGTGATCAAAAGAACCTGGTGAATGTTTGAATTTTTAAATTTGTATTACAGTAAAAGACACATTGCCACTAATCCCCCCAAAATACTTCCCTTGGCTCCTACACATTTATTCCATTGTTCTTGCCACTTTCTGAAGCAGTTCTAGAAGTCCTCTTTGGCGAATGTCTTAACAAGGTGTGATAAAAAATACAGTGAACACTGCTGCTGAGAGCCACCCAGCAGAAAGGAGGGCTCCTAAGAACATTATACGGTGTCCTTATTCACCTTGGGTAGTGAGTCTGGCACTATGCAAGTCCTGGCTCTTCCCCAGAGTCAAAATAACTATGGAAGGTGAATGTTTCTAATTCATTCAGGACGTGGAGACAGCCAGGAGAGTGCAATTAAAGACGCAAAAGAAAACTTCCAGACCTGCTTCAGAAAAGTGGCATGAATGACGGAGTAAGTGTGTGTGAAGTGAGGGGGAGTATTTTGAGTATATGTTTTTTACCGTAATAAATTTAAAACTTTTAGATACTCAGTATGTTTTTTGATTGTGTCATGCATTTCCAAATCACAAATTAGGATGGCACTTATAGTTAGTGGAGGGATTCTTTTTAATAATGAGCTTCATGCATGCATTACTGGGTACTTTTTTAATCCAACCAATATATTTTAATTTAATAATTAGGGGGAGGAAATGGTCTTTCCAAAAGCTCCCTCGCTTTTGTTTTGTGCTTAACAGTTTGGTTCTGTGGTGGTCTTTGCCCTCATAAAGATTCTAAGAAATAAACTTTATCACTGTTCTTATTGTTATTTGTTTGGGAAATAAGGAAGAAGAAAATAAAAATCATCGGTAGTCCTACCCCTAAGAGAAATTTGGCATATCACGCTTTCAGTGATGTTCTTTATATGTGTGGATGTGGGTATGGTTTTTCTTCCTTTTCCCATTTTACACACAGCTCACATTTTTCTGTTCATGAAAACATTCGTATTTCAGTTTTTCCTCAGTCTTCTTTATCCCAACCCTCTTGGTCAATGCAATATTTGTTAAGTTTATTTTCTGCAGTTCGTATTGTGAAAAACCATCATTTTTTAAAAGTTGTCTCCTAACCAGGAGTTCCGGTATAATACTAATTCATTTTTTTCAAACTGCGCAGTGCATCCCTTAAGTGGCTATCCTTCTTCGGGGTTGGGGAGTGCCTCACCCTTTCTCCCAAACCAGATTTAATGGCCATACTGAATTCAATCCATGGTAGATATTCCATGGTTTATATGACCACCCTCTAATTTTGGGTCTTTGTGTTGTTTCCAAGTTTCTGTTTTCATAAGCATCACTGTGGATGACGTGCTGGTAGCTGGGATGAGTGTACCCCCATAATCATTCCTGCAGATTAGAAAGTGCCTTGAAACTTCACATCTATTCGTGACCCTGGAATTGAGTGGCTGGGACAGACACAGCTTCCTGGCACTGGGCAGGAGCAGTAGCTCAGTACACTGGCTGAATGCTGTCACTTGCTCTGTGCATCCTTATCATTGCTTCAGGAGGTAGTGAGGAAGCTGATACTGCATCCTTCTGTTACTGTCGCTGTCCTGCACGGAGAGGAGCACATGACAGCTTTGCAGTGGTCTAACTGGTGCCTTCTGTTAACATCTTCTCTGGCTGCTTTCTTTTTGGCTTGTGTTAGCAGCCACCCAGTGTTCCGTTAGGTCTTCATCAGCTCCCTGCCTCCCTCGATTGGTGGCTGGGGAACCTCATCTGACTACAACGGTGAACTCAGACAGGGTACTGAGAAGTCAAAAACACAGACGAAGAGCTTTCAAATGATTTTTAGCTCAGCTTGTTCAGGTGTGGTCAGGGACCTGACAGCACACCTGTCCCACTGTTTCCCGCTTTTTGGTAGAAAAGAATTAGGTAGTATTTGTGCCACAGAGGCTCACAGGCATCCTATAAAGTTATTAATTAAGAACAGCCATCTCCGACACAATGGTGCCAACTTTATTATTAACTTTCTGGTACAGAATAACCCTGAATGTGCTGTTTGGTTATGGCCACATTGTTTTAACGGGTAAAACTATACACATTTCCAATTAAGACGAAGAATGTGTAATTTCCTGAAGTTAGGCTTGAGGTCATAACTTTGAATGCTCAAGAATTCCAAGTAGAAGTAATCCATCAAATTACAATGATGGAAAGGAAATACCCTATCTACATCAGATGTGATGAGAGGGTGACCTTGCTATGACAAGTTCACTCTTCTGATGGCCAAACCCAACCTTAGCTGGCCTGGCTGGTCCAGATAGTATCTCCTAGCAGGCCGGACGAGCATGCGTTTCCTCTCTGCAGACATCCAGTTCTCTTCTAATAGTATGGACTATTCTGTCAGTAATGTCACAGTGAGTGAGACATTTGGCTTTTCTTCCATGTTCTCTCTGCTTTCTCAGCTTTGCTTTCCTGCTGACTTCCGAGCCCTTTCAGGCAGGAGGCCCCAGAGCTCTCTAAGCTGAGCAGATTCAGAGAGAGAATGTTGACTGGGTTTTACAGCATAGAGTCCTGCCACATCTTGTGTTTTGGAGGGAGCAGAATGCTCCTGTCTTTGTCCCCGTTTACAGAGTCATGGTCTTGAGATGGACCATCCTGTTGGTTCAGCTTAGGCCACATGGCCTCTCTCTGGCTAGAAAGGGGACCCTTGGTCATGATCCCACTAGAGAGGGGACCCCTACTCACAATCCACCCTGGTCATGGTCCCATTACATTATAGCTATTGAGAGATGTGACTCCAATAAAGTAGAAGAAAAAAGGATGCTGAGTAACTTAAAAAAAAAACAAAAAAAACACACCACCAATGTGTCCACTATTGAGGTGACCTAAAAATGGCCTACTGTCTCCCTGTCCTACTGGAAATATGAACCCATGAGCTTTGTAGGTAGCACCAGTGAATATTTATATCTGGCCTCAGAAGTTTGGTTCTGTTTAATCTCCTTTTTTCTCCCTAAATCACGTAAGCTCCACACTTACCAGAGTTATAGTTAACTCACAAATTAGAGGCAAATGCCATTAACGTGGCTCTGTCACTTTCTGGCTACATGGTCTTGACTTTTCTCAGCCTCGATTTTCTCATGAATGCCATCAATCAAGGGGATGAGATGCCTCCAAGCTAGAGATCCAGAGTTACATGGGACAGCCCTGGTGAAAGGCCACAAATGGAGGCGGCAGGAGGTGTTGAAGGCATGTGTGTAGTGTTTTCTCCACCTCTTGGGCATCTTGGGCTGGCTGCCTGTCTGTGGGTGGTGCTGGTCATTGAGTGAGTTTTAGACTCCCTGGGTATGTGATCTCAGGCAGGTTATTCAACTCTAAGCCTTTGTTTCCTCCTCTGAAAACTTAATCCTGGCTCCTTCCTCTCTCTTAGGGTGATAGTGAGGAATCAAATGAAGATGCCCATCACACATACCTAGCTCAGGGCCAGGCACATGGACAGTGCTTGGTTGTCATTACTCAGGGTGAAATCTCCCTGTGGGCTCAAACCTGAGGATCCAGATCTCATATCTGACTGCATTTACCCTGCTCCAGCTGGCAACCACACCTTCACACAGAAAAGGCAGAACTTTTAGCACAAGAGGGCGGAAGTTGTTGTTGTTGCTCCCGCCACACGAGGAGGTTTTCCGGTGCTGTGGAGTCCCATGCTGGTGACTTGATTGGGGTCAGTCTGTCCTTAGCCACACTCTGACTCTTCATCTAAGGGAGCAAGTTAACAGTTCTAATTCTGAGAGCTTTGGAAAAACTTCGAGGAAGACCCACCTCTTCAGCAGGCATTATTTATTTATGCTTTAATCATCATGGATTACTGCGTGGCTTGATGCTCTCCAGAAAGCCCCCGAGTAAGTGGAAGTTATACACGCACTCGAAGTAATTAATGCACTTTCTACTAGTGAGGGAACATGTAATTTGCAGGAATGTGTGTCAAGACCCACCCTGCTAAATTTATAACCTGTAATTTGCAACGTTTACTGGCACCAAATGGGTAGATTGGCGAGACTAGCTTACCTGCTTTGCAATTATATCTGCTGGCTGGTGTTGCAGGATTGAGTAACTGGGGAGAGGGGAGATTTCAATCACTTCAGTAAATTAGAAGTGGCTAGGGACCCATCTGCGACGACCCTCTGGTAGGGGAGACTGGTTAATCACGTTTCCTTTGTGCAAACTGGAGATCTGATAAGGGCCAGGAAGGAAAGGGGAAGACACAGGTCCCTAGTCTCCAGGCCTTCCGGGATGTGGACGGCTGCTTGGCCTGGGAAGGAACTGTTCCCGCAGCCTCAGACAGCCCTCTGGAAAAGGAAAACACAGAACTAATATAACAGAAATGGTTTTATGGTCTGTTTTATGAGCTGTATCAGCCCTAATAATTGACTCTTGGGAGGCTTTTGTTAGTTTTTAAAACTGGCAGTCACTTTGCAGCTCTGCAGACTAGTGATTTTTGTAAAATCCTGTTAAGTTTTCATTTTTGGGAAACCTGCAGAACACTGTATCCTGTCGTCCAGTCTTCTTGTTCTGTTGGGTGCTGGGAAGAGGGTATGAGATGGTCAGATTTACTCACGTTTTGTTTTTGTGGCCAGAGAAAGGAATCCTGCGGAAGATGAAATAAAGTTGAAGCAGATCCTGCCCTGCTGTAAATCCTGGGTCCTCAGTTTATTTCATGTGACCTTGGGGAGAACTGCTTAGCCTCTCCGAGGGGCCTTTCCTCCTTTGTGAAATGGAGCTAATGATTCCTTTGATTAAAGCTGTTATAAATATTAGATGTTTGTAAAGGCATCTAGCACGTGGAGAACACCCAATAAGTGATAATTATCATCAGTGCCGTTTATATTTGTGGAGGCTGTGTTATTTCTCTGTGGTAAAGAAAGGTTGGCTGAACGAACCAGCTCTAACTAGTAAACAAATTGGGTCAACCTATGTTCTTTCAAAGAGCCACTTGAACAGCCACTTTCCAGCTGCCTGGAAACGAGGACCAGACTCAGATCGGGCCGCTGATAGAGTGAGGTCGTAGCTAAGGAAGTCTCAACCATCTTGACCCCAGGGGTCATGGAGAAGGGTGATGTTGTTCTTATTTGGTCTTGGGACCTCTTTAAGACTTGCAAAGTTCAAAAAGGAATTTAGAAGCTGGGGAGAGAGCGCCTAACTCCCAGGAGTTCGCTGTGCTCAAGGACCATAGCTTTTTAAATGCTCTTATTGCCAGTGAGTTTTTAGATTTGGGGTAATTCCATGCGTGTCCTAGGCTTGCAGGAGAAAGAATGAATATTTTCTGTGTCTGTTGCTGCTAAATATTTATGGGCTGGCAGACGGCAACTGGAAAAGGCCCATGTTCAACTGGCTAAATATTAATAAGCATATTTAAGAGAATTGAGGCCTTTGTTTTGTCTTCTTAAAAATGAATCCTTTCTTTTTTCACTGGGCTTCTGTAGGAAACTGTGTTGCCTGAGGAAGAAGCACTGCTTTGTTTTTTTGTAGGCTTTCCAGTTTGGACTTCGATTTCCACTGAGGCCTTGTTTTAAAATCATGTTTTTACAGCAGTATTACCACTGTGGAGACGAGAGCAGCCTCTTATAAGTCTGGTTATGAAAATAATACATGCGGTACTTTTATTCTTTTTATTTTTATTTATTTGATTTTATTTTTACTTTTTGGTACCGAGGATCAAACTCAGGAGCTTGTGCTTGCCAGGCAGACGCTTGTGCCACTGAGCTATATCTCAGCCCCTATTATTTATTTATTTTTGGTACCGGGAATCGAACTCAGGACCTTGCACTTGCCAGGCAGATGCTTGTGCCGTTGAGCTATATCCCCGGCCCACTTTTATTCTTTTAAATGACCTTAATCTTACATTCCTTTTCTTCCAGATAGGGGCAGTGCCAGAGAGTCCCCACTTCTGTGGATTTTTTTCTGCCTTCTGCAGCACTCTGAAATTAAGGCTGCACTACACACCTTCACTCTCATCCTTGTTTCCTGCTGTTCGTGGAAGTGGATTTTGTGCTGTTCGAATGTCCATCCTTTCCCCAGCTGCCATCTGTGTGGTTCTTTCTACATTTTGCTTCCTGGAGCCTTGCAGATGCGTTCGTTCACTTATCTTGGCAGTATTTCTCAGGGATCTCCCTTTCTGCTGAAATGGACTCTTTCATTTTATTGACCCTGAATTGTCTCCAAAGTGCATTTTACAACCCCTGATTTGGGTACGGTTGTCACAGGAGGGACGTGCGGAGCCCTCCTTGCAGGGCAGCTGTCCTGGCTGGCTGACTGGTCGCCTGGAAAGAAGGCTAAGGAGAAAAGTGCAAGAGGACAGTTCAGTGTTACTTTTCATTTACATACCTGAGAAATTGGTTTCCAGTGGAATAAAGGTGGATCCCCTCCCTGCCCCAGAGGTTTATGTGGAATGGTATAAAGTGGAATTGGGAAGATGAAAATGAACACCTTAGGAACGAATGGGCCCCCCACCTGCGTGTACACTTCTCATGAGGGACTATGGTGCTGTCTGCATGCCAATCCTGTCCATTGTTACTGCTTTGCTAACCAGGAGTTGCAGACGTTTAATCCAAGCGGAAAATGCTATGAGTTGTGTCACCTCTTGTAAGAGCTTTATAATTATTTTTGTAGAAAGGAACACATTAAAAAAGTAGATCCAGAATAACAGTCTTCAGAAAGATTGTGTGATTTGTCGTAGGGACCACCCATTCTGCAGAAATCTAGAACCACTGCTAGGCATTTGTCAGCTTTGTGTATGTAGCCATTTACAGGATCAGTTCCACTCCTTGCTTTTTTCTCTTGTTTTCTTTGGAGCTTTAAAGATTTGAAGGGAACTAGTGAGAAATTTTGATGGAATGCTCAGGCCGCAAAAACTGTCAACCAGGAGATTGAAAAATATAATCCCTTTCTTTTGTATCTGTGTTGGGTTAACTGAATACTGAAAACCGAAGCCTGGGCTAGTTTGCTGAATCACTTCCTATATTTTGGGATCACTTGCCCCTTGCTCCAGTGGTGCTGAAGAGATGCAAGCAAAGTACAGCATTAGTCTGAGCAAAACATACAACTAGGACAGTGGATCTTCTGCCAAAAATACCATCTGCTGTTTTCCAAAGCCCAAGATGGATGACTCGAGTTGTCTCTGTCTTCAACAAATAGCCAGAGAGACTAAATATATTTAAGTGTGACCAAGTCTTTCATAATATTTCTTGTTAGAAGAGAAATATATGTTGCAGTGATTCAAAGGAGGTTCAATTCTTTGACTCCCAAATAGCTGCCTAAAGATTTCTGATAGCTTCTAAATTTTGTTGTCTTAATGTTTCCAGAGTCTGTTTCTACACGGAGAGGCTAGGTTAACCCACCCAAGGCATTTCTCATCTGATGTCCCTTCCCTGCTCAAAGCTGATGATGCTGATTTCTCGTTGTGCATAAAGTGCACATTCCCTAGCCTGGCTTTCAAAGCTTTGTGCGCTGCCTTATAGCCCTCTTATGACCACTGGCTGTCATGCCCCCATTTATCTCAGTGTTTCCTTTGTAATGTAGGACTACATTTCACCCAACCTACAGAACCAACCTGGTTGAAAAGTACTCCGAGAGGCATTCCACAGTGTTTCCGCTGGAATAAATTTCTTCCTCCTAAGTAGTTTCATACTTCTTTTTGTGACATTTGTGACTCCCTGCTCTTATAATTACAGCTGGTTAGTGCATACTCCCCTCTCTTCTGGTCAGCTGCACGTTCCCCTTGTGCTCCTTTGTGGGATTCCCTATAACCTGGAGTATTGTAGGTCTCCAGCGAGATCTTTTAGGATGAATGAGTGAGTCACTTAACTGAATAAATGCTTCCTACAAAACATCACGCGGTTGATGATAACTACATATTAAATATGTATTTTGTTCCACAAACTGAACGCAGTGACAGAATGTGATTGTCAGGGAGAGCCCTGGCTGAAGCATTTTGGCAGTGAGAACACACTGGTCCCAGGGAAGTTCAGTATCAGATTGGGATAGTCCTCTTCCCCAACATTCACCTGTGCAGTGAAGTTAGGATTTGTGTATCAGAAGTTTTTCTGTCTCTGTAATACTCCAATTATGACTTTTAAGGGGAGTTAGGAGAGAATAGTAAACAACTGTAGCAATAAACAATTGTTCCTCCTAATAGAATCTGTTTTTGTTGTTTTGTGAGTACAGTGGTAGTCAAGGGGAAGAGTGCCTTGGGGAGCCAGATAAATCGAACATCCCAGCTCTCATTGACTGGTTTGTCATCTTGAACCTCACTTTGTCCATCTGTAAAACAGGCACATTAGCTACATAGTGAGGGTTAAATTGCACACATACAGGCCCACTGCACCTCTAATACATAGTGGGTACTCCAGAAATATAGGCATCACTTCCATCGGATGACAGAGCGATGGTCCTATCACCGGCATCCTTAGTCTGTGATGTCCTGGTCCGATGGCATAGCTGTGGTGAAAGGTGAACCCCCATCAGAATTGTTTCTAATTTGAAGTATTTGATAATTTTTTTTGGGTTGCTGTTGTCCTTGAAAGTGGATTCTTTCTATTGATTTTAATTAGTCAACTTAGATTGCTTTTTTTTATAATCTAAAGTTGCCAGAGGTTAGAAATTCTGAGTAATATATTTCTATTTCAACCTCTGGGAATTTTGAAACTAAAACAGAACCAGAACAACACTGGATGGAAAAAGGTAGAAAGAAAACAAATGCTGGGGCTTGGGAAGAGAGGGTAGACATTCCTGCTGTGTTCAAATTCTAATCTCTCCATTGCGGTTTTTATTAATTTTGAAATATGAAAAATATCTATGATGTATAAATTGGCTTGCCCAAAGGTGATTATGTTTGGTTTGGAGGGAAGTGTTTTCATTTATCTGTGGGGACATTCTGAGATCTATTTTGTTTTCGCAGTGTTTTCTGAGCTTATTTACCTCTTGTCCTTCACTGAGGACAGTGCCCAGTTCATGGGAGAATTTGGTAAAAATGAATTTTCCTGAAATCGTGTAGTAGTTAGCAGGGCCTTGTGACAGCTTGTTAATACTAGGGACTTGGGAGGATTGATGTCTGTTTCTTGGGATGGCTTTTAGGAAATCTGTTCCCTTTTCTCCCCAGGAGTTGTAACCCCAGGGAGTTGTAACCCCAGGGCGTCTGCAGGATTCTGTTTTTCATTCTGTTTAGGAGTCAGGGTGACACACTAGTGGCTGTTACTGGTGGCTGAGTTCACTGCTTCGTTTTGCTGCTGCTCCCACAATTCTGTGTCGTCTACTAAGATAGGAAGGCATTGCAAGAGGGCAAGGCCAGAGTGGGGTAATGCCACCCTCTCCCCGCTTCAATAAAGACACTTAGAAAGTTTTCGGTTCGTTCTTTCTCCTGAAGGCATTCCCAGTGTGGTCTTTGGACCCAGGTCGTGCTGCTGATCTGTGGGTTTGTGATTCTTGGGCTGGGGATGTGTGGTCTGAGGTGTTCTCTCCACACCTCGCCGCCTCCCTGTTCTCGGAAGCTGAGCTCTGAGCGACCTTTCTGTGTTTACTCAGCGTTTGGGATTTTTACTGGGGTGGGGGGGGTGTCTGGAGATTGAGTTGCTCCCTGCGGAAGTTGGAACAGAAGCTGTTTGTTTTGTGGGAACACAGGAGCTGAGCTGAGGGAGAGACAGAGACAGAGAGACAGACAGGTGCTTGACAGGAAGGCACCTGTGCACAGTGGTCCCCTTGTCTGCAGTTTCACTTTCTGTGGTTTCAGTTACGGGCAGTCAACTGAGGTCCAAAAATATGAAATGAAAAGATTCCAGAAATAAATAATTCTTAAATTTTAAACCATGGGCCTTTGTGAGTAACGTGATCTTGTGTTGTTCTGTTCCTTGTTCCATCCTGCCCAGAGGACCGGAATCCTTCATCTGTCCAGCATGTATTAAGGATGAAAGAACCTTCTCTCTCTCTCGCCTTACTCAGTCTGGTGAAGTGAACTGATGATAGAGAAACAGGAAAGAAGTGCACTCTTATCGTGTGCACAGAGCCATCTCAAGAATGGAAAGCGGGCACCCCCAGCTTAAGTACCTTCTTCACTGCGTTGACGGCAGTGGGAGATGTAGGCAATTTTAGTGGGTAGTAAGTGACTTTTAGAGGAGATAAATGGTCCCTAAGAACAGGTATAAGCCTAGGACAGAGTTCTTCTGGGCTCTTGGTGTAGCATCAACTCGCTCTTTTTCCTACCGTGAGCATCTCTCTCCTGGTGTGAAATAACTGGGAAAAGGATTCACAACACTTGAGTATCTTCTAGCAGATCTGCCTTTAAGGCAAATAGGGGACTTTAGAGAAAGTCCTTCCTTTTCCTTCTCCCCAGGGGCTCTCCACTTCAAGCTTAAAGTGGAGTAATTTAGAGAATCATTTTCTGATACAGTATCCACGCTGTATATGCTACCCATCCCAGCAGTATCCACGCTGTATGCGCTACCCAACCACAAGTCACCAAGTCAGTTCATAGTTAATTCAGTTATCACTTCTGCTGTCATGGTAGTACAGGGTTTGTGTGTAGATTTCAATGCTACCTCTGGTTTCAGACCTCTGCTGGGGATTGGGACATATCTCCTAGAGGTAAGAGGGGACTGCTCTGCTGAATATCAATGAATGGTATCACTCATCAACCTCACCTTTAATAAAAGTGCTGTGACACTCACATGGGAAATGCTGGCTTTTGTTACCTAAAGGTGAGGAAATGGCTGGGAAGGTGAGTGGTGCCCATGGTCCCAGAATGCTCTTCTTACAAGTTTTTTTATTAGTACTTGTTGTGATATAAGATGATTATATTCATTGTGGGCAGTTGATACACGTATATGACACATCTTAATTCTTTCTGCATCCCCTTCCCTCCTTTCCCCCTCCCTCCATCCATCTCTTGGTCCCCTTCCCATTTGTAAAAGATCTATCTCCTTGTTTCCTATTATCTATCTTTTATTTTGGTCTTTAATTTATTTATACTTTGGGCTTTTCATATAAGACAAACCATGTGATATTTAAGCTTGGGTATCTGATTTATTTCACTTAACAGTAAGGTTTCAAGGTGGGTCCATCTTCCTACAAATGACTCAAATTTATGTCTAGAAGATGCATGGATAAGGAAAACGTGGTATTCGTATACAATGGAGTACTACTCGGCTATAAAGAAGGATACATTTGAGCCAGAGTCTTGTGCTCTTAAAGTCATAAGACTCCCCTCTTTGCTTCTGCCCTCCTGTCCCACAGGCTTTCTATCCAGAAGTGATGAGAATCCTTACTGGTCACCTAAGATCACCCTTTCCCTCCTGGACTCCAGCCTCCTGTCCCCAAACATCTGAGCAGTGGTGGTGACTTAGCCTGGCCTTTTGGAGAGTCATTTAAGTGAGAGAGAGAGAGAGAGGGACAAAGAGGGAGAGAGAGGGAAGGAGGGAGGAAGGGAGGGAGGAAGTCAGGAGAGAGAGAGGGCGTCAGATTCAGACTCCTTACTGGGCTTCAGGTAGAACTCAAGGTTCAGTTGCAAATCTGTGGGTTCACTGAGTGTAAAGCATTCTGCCTTTATATCATCTCTGGATAGTTTGCTATAAATTTGACATTTTTCTTTTTTCCCAAGGCAAGAAAAAATGCTTTTAATGAACAAAAGAAGGGGGACCCTCCCAATTAACTTTACGGAAAAGGTCAGTGAAGACGCCCGAGGATTGTTGATAGGCAGGAGTAACCCCAGAACTGAGTGTAAGGACCGAGCTGGTTGTGACTAGAAGTGGATTTTGCTTCTAGGAGGGCAAGCCCCACCTGTGGTTTGGACTTATTTGGGAACAAAATAGAACAGCCACGCTGCCTTTACCAAATGCACCCTGGAGCCTGCGCCTGCAGCCAGCCGTCCTTGGGTAGATATAGGCGCAGAGCCTTGCGCCAGGCCTGAGAAGTCTGCGTGCTTGGGGTTTATCAGGGCGTGGCTGATGCCATTCTGGGCATTGGAGGAAAGGGGTGGGGCTGTTTTGAGTATTAGGGGGAAATGAGCGAATCGATTAAAAATAAATCCTGAACATGCCTTTCCCCCTCCTCACACTGCCTGTTTCCCAGCAGGTCATCACACTGTGACCGACAGGCGTGATTCTGACCGCTGTGTAGGCTGTAGGCTCAGGCTGGAAGGAAAGAGAGAGGCAGCAGGGGCGGGTGGATGGAGACGGTGCTTTGGAACTGACTGCGCCATTCAAAAACCTGGTTTAGTTTTTCTTTAAGTAAACTTTTCATAGACGTTTACCACAGATACTGAAAGTGCACAGATGTTAAGCGGGGAACTCTGTACATTTCCATGAGGTCAACACACCTGGGGAAACTGTGCTTAGATTAAGCAAATGGAGCATTCCCAACACCACGGCTCGCCCAGGGAGCCCCCCGCCCTGCCCTCCCACCCTGCCCCTGTCCTGACTCCCGGCATTGCCAGGGATTTGTTTCAGTTGCTGGAGTGGCGAGAGTGTCTGGCTTCTTGTATTCAGTATTCGGAACATTTCATTTCCTCTCCTTTTCCAGGGACTTGGGAGTTTGACCCTCCACCCACTTGGGTTTCCAGGACTACCCTAAAATTGACGTTCAGAGGCCCCTCCAGTCCTGGGCTCTGGACTCCGGCATTCTTGCTCCGGGCACCCTTGAATGAGCTCTTCTGTCTTCCAGCAGAAATCATGGCCTGATGCCACCTGGAAGACCCAGAGTATGGAAATAGGCCTCCAGAGCAGGCTGTAATTTTGGGTTCCCAGGGCATGCAAGGGAGACTTGGACTTCGCTGCATTCCCCACTGAGAATGAATTGCATTTATATCCCTTCATCAGAATGGGAGTCCTCTGTCCTCCCGCCCTACCCTGGCCGCCAAGCTTTGGGCCTCTTGTGGGACTTGGGGCTGAGCAAGCGGGAAGTGAGATGGGTGACCATGAAAGGCTCCAACGCTCTCTTTTAGAATGTGATTGTGTTCTAAAAGGGAATAGAGCCCTTGGGTTATTTCCCATAATAACTCATTAAGAAGCTGCCATCCACAGGCTGCTGCAAATGATTTTCTATGGAGTTTTCCTTTTTGGTTTGAGCCAGTATTTGGGACTGTTAGTTCTACAACTGCATCAAATACTTTTCTCCCAAACTTGCATCTCTCAGGTTTTCCTTTTCTTAAGGTTATAAGAACCAGTACCTTCGTGTGCTCACACAAGCGCATGCGTGTGTTATGTGTGTTGATTACTATCAGTGTTGTTTAGCTCCTCCTCCAGATCATCTTAGATAGTCCTTTGCATTCTCCATTGTCACTAGGGTGACATTTTAAGGAATTGGTTTCAAAGAAAAGATTCCAGTAGAAAATATACCCACATCCTCGAAGGAGCTCTCAGTTCCTTCTCAGAGTATGTACTTGAAGACCTTGCAGATAGAAATGTAAATATAGGTGCGTGTATACTAAATCACATAGCTGTAGTGATTAGCAAACATGCGCTGAGGCATGCGTATTGTTTTGCAGCTGGCTTTTTCCTCTGTCTTGTAGCCATTCTCCCATGTTAGTATGTTCCGCCTCTTGGTTCTCTTTAAAGGCTCCTGTGTGCTAGTATGAGGATACTAAATCGTCTCCCCTTCTCCTCCTTGGTAGATATTTAAGTTCTTTTTACAAATGATACTGTCAAAGAAACAGAACAAAACATTCCCTTCTGTGTGAATCTTTTGACATGTATATATTCCTAAGGAGAGTTCTACAAACAGAACCGGAAGATTCAGAGGTAAGCTCATAATAGAGTGTAATGGGTATTTTCTTTTCTTTTGCTAGATGATCCCGGGGATGTTGTACCAATTTTACTTGTGAGTAGGGCACAAGAGGCCCCATGCCAACTCTCGAATTAACCATCTTTTTAACTCTTGCCAATTATATTTTTTTAAAATGGCATTTATACTTGCCTCGAGTTGAACTGCTAGTGAGGCTGTGCATCTTTTATTCTGTTTATTAGCTATCTTGTTGTTTTCACTGTGATTATTCATTTCCCTTTTCCATTTTTCTCTTGGTTTGTTTGCAATTTCCCTATTGTTTTTCTTAAAGGGTTCTAATTAGGGACATACAGGGTTGTTTCAAAAGATGCATTTAGGAGAAGAAAATCATTGGCATTCCTAGCTCTTAAGCTCCATAAAAGATCAAGTTGCCCTTCTTCTTTTTGGCACGAGTTAAAGGCTTTGGTTTTCTGCTTTGTTTTTATTTAATTAGGTGAAGTTTTTCCTCCTGGCTAGAGAGTCCTGGCTGTCTGTAAATGCATTATCATTTCTGCAGCACTGGGTGGATCGTGACATGAGGTGGAAAGTGAACCATGCCAGGCAGGGGCGGGAGCCTGTTGGAGCTGATTATTGTGGGCGTGCAGAGAAAAGCTGGATTCTTTGCCTCGCATTTCTTAAAAACTGGTCTCTCCTATCGCTGCATGACCCAGGGAGTGGGGGAGGCTCTGGAGCTGCGCTGGCACTTCTAGGTCATTATGTTTCTTTATTCTGCTGGCATTGCCCACATCACTCCTGCTCCCTGAACTCTCTTGGCGGGTTCCCAAGGAGCCAGTGTTCTCTTCACGTCCAGCACTTGTGGAGAGTTGCCACCTTCCATACTGGTAAACAGCCTGGGCTGTTGGTTTGGAGGATGCCAGGTTGCCGGGAATGGGGGCAGCTGCGCTCCCATGGGCATAGATGACAGAGGCAGGCCCTTCATTCCTGCCAGGCCACCTTACCGTCTCCAGCAGCGAAGGGCTTGCTTCTTTGCCTGCTCTGGATGAGCATCTGAGCTGCAAATGCCACCGTGCTGCAGCTGTTACTACTCCCTGGATACAGAGAAAAACAAATAAAGGCCAAGAGTAGGGTGCTGATGGTTTGGGATTTACCTCAGGGAGAGGAAACAGCAACCTCTCTGTGCATGCAGACCTGCGGGCTTCGCCCCAAGGCCCTCCACCCAGCATGAAGTGCATACAGCAGGCTGACTCTCAAGGATGCCCAGTCACTAGTGCACCTGGCCCGCGCTCGTCTCCCTATCCCTCAATGTACCTGGCCCGCGCCAGGTACTTGGCTTCTTGTGCGCTGGCTCTGGGAGAATAGCTCTTCGCAGAAGGTTGGGTTTGTCCTCTGGGCAGTTGTGTCAGGTAATGCTGGCCACGTGTGTCATTATACTTGAAGCCTTTGTACTGAGTTCTGGAGGCAGGCTCTTACCTGTGGGGGTTGCAGTTTAAAGTTGGACTATATTTCAATTTTTACTTTGGGCCATAAAGCATTATTTGTTTACACTAAAATTAAATCCAGAGGTGAAGATCACGTCATAGAAAAATCCCGGCGTCTATGGATTTCTCAGAAAAGAGAGTAATAATGTGAATACCTTTGGTTCCTGCCCCTCTCTGTTTTTTTTTTTTTTTTTTTTTTTTTTTTTTTATCAGGCTTGGATGAGATTGTTAGCTGAGTGTAAAGAAACTTGTTTTAGTTCCATAAATCTTAAACTGTGTACAAATGTGCCCTGTCCAGTAGGGTTGAGGAATAATCACAACTTTCAGGAATAATCCACAGAATGTTGAGTGACAAAGTCTATGATCTGAGGAAGCAACCATCCGTATTTTATTCTTCTACTCACACAGTCATCCGTCCCTCCCTTCCTCGCACCCTCCCCTGCAGCAAGGCTGCTGTCTGGACCCTGAGCTACAGTGAGACAGGCCCTGTTCTCTGGTGTAAAAGCTGCTCTGAGGTTGAGAGAAAAGGCACACGTCCGAGGTTTTGGGAACATGAAGAGAGGTTCTCAGAAGTTATGTTGAGAAGTCTGGGGGATGGGGTGCATGTCCACCTTCCGGGGTTACTGAGGAAGAAACTGCTGGAGAAGGCGGCTGGCAGGAACAAACAGGGACTCCTGGCCCAAGGACTCTAACCCTATTTTTTTTTTGGTACTGGGAATCGAACTCAGGACTTTGTGCTTGCCAGGCAGGTGCTTGTGCCGCTGAGCTATATCCCCAGCCCTAACCCTACTTTTCATGGGGCGGGAAGCCGTGGGAAGATGTGAAGCAGCATGTGAGGTGGTCAGATTTGCCCCATAGTTTTGTGAAGGAAGCCGTTTGCAGGCCAAGACTGGAACCCTGATGGCCAGTGAGGTTATCATGAGTGCAAAACAGATAAAAGGATTTGCACAAGGATTGTGAGTGGCAGGGCTGGAGAAGGAAGGTGAATGCGGGAAAGTTACCGCCTCTTGAGTGCTGTGGTCTGTTCCAGCTTGACACCAGGTGATGCAAGAGAAACAGGTTCAAAATATGTTTTCAGTGTGCTCAGTTTGTGCTGGGGATGGAACTGTCCTTTGGCGGTGGGACTGGAACGGTGGTGAGGTTATGGGTTGTGGATGGAGTTGAAACAAGAGAGCTCATCTGGAGGTGTTGATTTGGGGGTTAAGGCCATGAAGGTTGATCTTCATAATGGATAAGTGCCTTGTCCAGGGAAGATACTGTTGCTCATGAAAATGGGAGCAGAACTTGGAGGGTTTTGTGGGGTGTTGGAGGAAGAGGCCTGTGAGGGAGCTGAGCAGGAATGATTGGAGAGCCGGTGTGTAGGGGAGGTGAGGGCCCCGGAGGGCACTGTCAGGGAGGCCACGGAGGGGGAGTTTCAGAAGGAGGGAGTGACCCAACTGGCCCAGTGCAGCAGAATTGGGTGTAAGGTGAAGGCAGAAAAGTAGCCCCTTATTGAGTGATTGGGAAGCTTGGGAAGCCACGGGCCACTTTGTAAGGACAGGTGTAGGAGAGCGAGGGGTGCAAGAAGCAGCTACAAGTGCTGAGATTGGAAAGCGTGCGGACTGCAGGGGTTAAACCTATTTAAAAGTTAATCCTGGTTTCAGTGTGCACGAGCCTTTGACTTCTTTCCAGCGTCTTGGTATTGAGCCGCCATCCTCATTATCGCCGAAGCTCACAGAACAGGAAGACCCAGAGCCACGCCATGGGGCTCATTATCGAATTTGTTGAAAAATCATTTCTTAATGAACAGCTCCCTTCTGCTGCTGTCTCATCTCACCTGGTGTGATTCTATTGTGTTCAGTGTGGGGTGGATCCTTTTACAGTTCGGATCACCCTGCCTGTAATTATTAATCATGTAGCTACATTATAATGGTTATGCCTTGTGGAATGACATATTGTGTATCTACATTACGTCTGGGTTTTATATAATAGTAACTTTTTAATAGTGAATAATAATACCTTTACAAAATGAGCTCTCATTAATCTTATGGCCTCTGTCTGCGTGCTGTCATAAAATGTGTGCAAATCTTGAAGCATCCATAGAATTTGTAGTATTTCTTTCCCCCCATTAAAAGGCTTTCTGAAAGTCCTCTTTCTGATGGTTCAGGCCTGGGATTGTGTAGCTCCAACAGCAAGATAAGCTCAGCTGTACTTTCATTCCCCAGGGAACTTGTCTGGGTGCATGCCACCGTTTCTGTTTTACAGATGAGGAGACTGAGGCACCAGTAGTTAAAGTTACTCATTACCTGAAATTGGAAGGAATAGACCTGGAATTCATAGTTCATGGGCTCCAGTGCTGATTGTAGGTGAAAAGAGCTGTCTAATCCCTCTTTAACTTTGTAAACTTTCTTTGTTTTCTGTGTAAGCTATCCTCCACAATGTGGGAAATCCAGACAAGTTCACGCACACAGTGTTATCCCTTTGATTTTTACCAAATCTGACAACTCTCTTGCAAGGGTGAATTGCTCACCACAGAGCTCCAAAAGCTGTGATGGTTTGGACATGCATGCTAAAGGGCAGATTCCAACAGTAAATACTACTTCCCTCTGTCACTTGCTAGATGTAGCAGCATCGTTTGCTTAAGACGTCAGCTAATTCCTCCTGATGGACGGCCTGTTGTCGGCCCAGCATGAGCAGACTGTGAAAGCAGGATGGGCCAGTTTAATGGATTAAGCTATTTAAGAAAATTTGAAAAGATGCCCCAGTTAGTATGCATCCCTCTGCTTTGCTTGGCTCTCACAGGCCAGCGTTTTTGATTTGTCTGGCAGAGTTCCTGTTCTAATCGGAAATGATAAGCCAAACAGTTGTTCATTTGCTGAGACATGATGGAAGATTGTGGATAATTGAAGTAACCCCGAGAGGCTCTTGAATCCATAGGGAGTGGGAGGCAGGTCTGACTCTTGTTCCTTTGGAGATATTTCCTCCTGCTAGAGGGGCAGTGAGACCCACTGTCTCACCAAGTGGACAGCAGAAGGCCAGAAGTGAGTGTCCCCTGGGGTCAGTTCGGCCAGCTCCAGACAGCCTTTTAACAAGCTGGTGACCTCTGGCTCCTCTAGGCCACCGCCTTGCAGGGATATCTTTAGAAAAAGACCTGAGTGTGAACCCCAGACATTGTTTGGTCACGCTGAAGAATGTGTGCCTCGTTCAAACGACATGATGAACATTTAATTTTTTTAAAAGTTTATTGTAAAAGACACTTTGCCATTAGTCTCCCTCAGGTACTCCCCGCTGGCTTCAAACACACTTGTCCCATCATACTTGATACTTTCTGAAGCAGTTCTGGAAGTCCTCTTTCGTGAATGTTTGTCATGGCTGCCTTGATGTCCTCAGTTGATTCAAACTGTTTACCTGTCGTGGTCGTTTTGGAAAGACCGAGAAGTTACACTGTGCCAGATCCTGTGAATAAGGTGGATGAGGATGCGCCGTAATATTTTTACGAACCTCCCTTTCTGTTGGATGGCACTAGGCAGCAGCATGCACTGTATTTTTGGCCGTACCATTTAAAAACACGAAAGTGCCACTTTTTTGCTTTGGAAAGTGCCGAGAATGTTGGGATAAGTGTGTTGAAAACAAGGGGGAGAGCTTGGAGGGGGACTAACGGCAATGCATATTCACCATATAGTGAGCTCACCCTGGTGTTATCTAGGATAGGCAGGTGGTGTATGTTGGCTTGCTGTAGGGACCGTTCTGTGTCCTCTGAAACAAAGGATGAACAAACTGAGAATTAAAAAGGAACTTGGACATCATCCAGCAGTGCCTTAATTGACACACAGGGAACTGAGGACTCGGATGGTGAAGTAGTTTCCCCCAAATCCTGTTGGCCAGTCCCATGTGTCTTTCTCCTTTGACCTTCTGTGGAACCATGTTGTTTGGGAGGGTGTGTTCCTGTTCATGGTTTAGCTGCTGTTAGAGATTCCTAGGGGTGATCTACAGAGGGCTCGTTCTTTCTTCGGAATTACTGAGCTGAGATGACTATGTTAGAAGGTTTGCACTGTGAGCTTCTCAGCTGTGTCTGTAGACCCTGGGGTCTGTCCCATTGTTTGATTTTCTGGATCTGCATGACCACTCGGTTGCAGCCAGCCAGCCTCCATTCCTGCTGGCCTCCCACCCTCCCTGGTGAGGCCCTTTTTAGGAAGACAGAGAGAGGAAAGGGAACCAGCCTTTTCGGTACTATTCACAGTATGGGCACAGTGAGAAGGGTCCATGACAATGTGTGGAGGGAAAGAAGTAGCAACCAATACTAATGTTATATATTAAACTCTGAGATATAGGCCTACTCTTTACCCTTTTGTTTTTGTCCTATCTATCTGTCATCTATCTATCTATCTATCTATCTATCTATCTATCTATCTGATATCCCTCTGTCTCTCAGCAACACATCCAGAGAGGCAAGGTTACCCCTGTTTTACAGATGGAGAATTGGGGTTCAGAGAGGGCAAGTTGCTTGTCTGAAGTCACATGGTTGGTTACAGTTTTAAGAGAATTAGACGTTTGAACCCATATCGGGCTGACTCCTGAACGTGTGCACATTCTTTGCATTTTAACATCTGCTTTCCCTGTAGAAATGAGGGCAAGGTGGATGGGTGAGGCTGTCTGTCTGATCTGCATGCCAGTGCCCTGTATGCTTTCTAATGCAGAAGCTAGGGGCTTTCCTTAGCTTACTTAGCAAATTACAGCCTGGCTGCACCCCCAGTAGCTCCTTCACTGAACCTCTGCAGCTTCCACTGAGCGGGGAGGAGGCAGACGTGGGAGGCGGGGCTGCTATTCTAGGGAAGACAGCTTTGCTGTGGCTTTTCCAGCCCTGACTTGGTCAGGATTTAGAGTGTCTGACCTGCTGGTTAGGCCTTGCTATTTTTATTTTTGGAATGCCATGGTTTAATAAGTTGGGTGGATGAATCTATCTTATATGTTTATTTTTTCCCCACAATCAGCTCTTACCCTGCAACTGTTGCTGCCTTTCAGAAAATGAGAAGAATTCACAATAGACGGAGTCTCCCAGATGAATGCCCTTGCATTTGTTCTTTTCCACTGTGACCACTTGGCCCCTTTTATCTCTTACTCCTTTATAGTTGAGAGGGTTTGGAAGCTTAGAACATGAGTGATAAATGGTTCCATATGTCTTTCATAGATTTTTCTAAACTACTCTTGCAACTTTTCTTTTTTCTCTTTTTGTGGTACTGGGGGTTGAACCCAGGGCCTTTGCATTGAGCCACATTCTCAGCCATTTTTTATTTTGAGACAGGATCTCGCTGAGTTGCTAAGTTCCCCAGGCTGGCCTCACACTCACCGTCCTCTTGTCGCAGGCTCCTACAGTTCTGAGATTTACAGGTATGTTCCCCCGCATCCAGCTGTAATTTTTATTCTTTCTGTGTGTGTTTTTGTTTTCCTTCCGGTACCAGGAATCGAACTCACAACCTTGTGCTTACCAGGCAGGCGCTGTGCCACTGAGCTAAATCCCCAGCCCCAATTTTTATTCTTTCTAATGAATGTTATTAATGAACTCTTTTTTATAAAGGAAAGAGGAAAGTCACTAAGGATAATACCAAGTAAGATTGTGTGCCTCGCCCCTGGGTCCAGTATATTTTAACCTTTGCCATGCTTGTTTCAGATTTTTTTAAGTCAGATTTCTTACAGTCGAAGTTCAGTGTTAACCCTCTCTGATCCCATTGGCCAGTGGTGACCATTGTCCTGAATTTATATTTAATCTTTCCCATACATTAAAAAACTAATTTTATACCTGTAGGTATAAAAATTTTACCCATTAAAATAGCATGGTTTCTAGCTTTATGGAGGTAATAGCCTGCAACTCACATTTGACTTCATCAGGTTTCTCAAAGCATGCATGGTGATTTATGGCACTCTGGTTCATTCATTGAAAATCGTGGGTTCCATTCCATTTTGTGAATATGCTCTGTTTTCCCTCCTTTCTCTTTCTGATGAACATTTAGTTTGTCTCCCAGTCTTGTGTGACATCAGTGTCACAGTGAAGTTCTCTTGCTGTCATCCTGTGTACAGAGCATGTTTGTCCCCAGCTTAGGCTGAGTCCCTGATGAGGACTGACAGGGTCAGAGTTTGGAAGCAACCTCAACTCCTTCAGGAGTTGCCGAGTGGCTCTTCAGAGCTCCTCTACCCTGGGCAGCATGTGAGTTCCTGTTCTTCCTCATCTTCTCGCCACTTGAGAATGTCAGGCTTGAGATTTTTACAACACTCACGGGTGTGAGAGAGAGCTTCCTGTTCCATTAATCACTCTCTGATTACAAGTGAGGCTGAGTGTGTATTAAGTGGCTATTCAAGTTTCTTCATCAGTGGAAGTACCTGTTCCTATGGTTTGTCCATTTTTTTCTATTGGATCGCTTGTGCTTTCTTACATAGTTTTCTAAGAAACTCCTAGATGTGGACACTTTGTGGGCTGTATGTGCGGCAGCTATCATCTTCTCGGAAGTGGCTTGCCTTTGACCTTTGTTTATTGAGTCTGTCGATGACTAGCAGTTTCACTTTTTAATGGAGTTGTGTTTATCAGTCTTTTCCTTTATGCTCAGGGCTTTTGTTGAGACTTATTTCAGAAATCTCTCCTGAGCTCATAAAGATATGCTTGAAGATCATTTTACTTTACTGGCTTCATCCTTGCTTGGCATTGGTATTTTCCACGCCCGCCCTGCCTGGAGGCATCTGTTTGGAGCCGAGGGTTGGCTGCGGAACGATTGCCAGTGACTGTGGAAATGGTTGTACCAGTCCTGGGCTCAGAGGCTGAACTTGGGCTTGCAGCACAATCCTCCTCCTTGACCCTGAGGCTGTTTCTGAGAGCTGCTGAAGTGCTGCGTTGATTGGCCCGCTCTTAAGCCTAGCTTATCGCCAGCCTGATAAAACTGGTTGTAAAGCTATCCCCTTCCTTCCCCTTCAGCTTAGTTCCACTGCCCTCCTGCTAAGGCTGCTGCTGGGAGCTGGAAAGGTGGAAGGACTCCGGGCCAGGCTGGGGTGGCTACTGTTCTGAGTTCTCCCCCACTCCTGACATTCAGCCTGCCCTTGGGGAGGATGTGGGTACCAGCGAAGACACGGCACTAGGGGACTTGCCGAAGCTCTTCACTTTCCTGCTGCTCTTTCTGGAAACTTTGACACATTCTGCAGACTCAGCCTCATTGATCTGCTGTTTCCTTTTCCCGTTTCGTTTTTTCTTTCCAGTACCAGGTATTGAACCCAAGGCCTTCCCACTCATTTAAATGCCCGGCCCACTTCAGTTTTCATTTTGAGACGGAGTCTCACCCAGTTGGTAAGTTGCTGAGGCTGAGCTGGAACTTGGACCCTCCCCTCCGCCCCCAGTGCTGGAAGTACAGGCAGGCACCAGGTCCATTGCGTTTTGAACACCAAGTATAAATGGGTTCAAGGCAGGTTTAGATAAATTCTCAGAATTTAGGAGAGCCAGAACTGGAAAGATATGTAGGGGTCAACAGGTTGTGTTCTCCACCCATTCGGTCGTCATTCATTTACAGAGCATCTGCAGGGGCCTGTTCCCCGTAGAGGCTGAGACACAGCGGCAGCAGGACAGCCATGGTCCCTGGCATGATGGGCGGAGCAGCCAGCGAGCAGCAGGCTCATTTCCATGTGCTGGGTGTGATCGGACAGTGAGGAACAGCCTTGGGACTGGACACCGTTGTCATTTCTTATTTCTCAAAGACCTACTGCTTATGACCCAAGACTTGGCTGGCAAATGGGCCACAGCCAGCCCACCACCTGTTTTTAGACGCTCCCCAAGAAGGGCTTTCACACATTGGAAAGGTCAGGAGAAAGAAATCCCTATCATTTGCAATAGATTTTGATGATAGGGAATACTAACTTTGAACCTCCTCGAAGTGAAATGTTAATTATCACCCCCTGGCAGAATTTCATTCTTCTTCGTGGTAGCCCTGTATTCCAGGGAATTATTCTCAGTTAGTATGAAAATATTTTGAATTTTATCAATAAACATTTGGTGGAATATTATTTTCTCTCTTGCATAGCTAGCTCTAAGGTATCCTTCATGTGGCCTTCTGGCCTGCATAGCAGGTGTATTGACTCTCTAGCCGTTTGCTGATCTGTTCTAGCTGTGTGACCTTGGGCAACTTGCTTCACTCTCTTATCTTTCTATGCAAAGATGGGCAGGGCACCTGTTTCATGGACTCTTGTAAGAAATGACAAGAAAGCTGATGTTAAACTCCTGCTGTGTTTAAGTGTTTTGGTAGATGTTAGATCTTCCCTAGTGAAGAGTCAATAGTAATTAACTGAGGAGAGATGTGGACAGGTTGGGCAGGGCTCAGGGCTCCCCCTCTAGGTCAGTGTCATAACGAATAGCATCTTCCAGTGCTTCTGTCAGGCCCCGAACTGGGGACCTTGGCCTCCCAGGGCCTGCATCCCCCGGGGCTCTGTAGCTCCTCACTACATTAACGCCATCCTGACATAATTTGCCTCATGAAATGCAATGAAGCATAACTAAAAAATATAAGTAACAGCTTCAGGCCCTTAATGAGGCTATAAATACAGGAGAAAAATAATTTATAAAGCTATCTCCTGGTGAAAAACTGTCCTTTTGCTAGAACTCTTTGCTTGCCTCATTAATGCTGGCCATTGGTTCCCTTTGCTAACTTGTTTGATAGGAAGGACACACAGCATTTATCATTTTGTAATGCTTGCTGCATCTCACTTGGTGAGCGAGGCACACCGAAAGCCGTGTGATGTGCTGAAGTTAGTGGACAGCTAGGCTCACTCACTATCGCTAAGCTGGCTCATTCCAGCCATAAATTGTTCATGCTGTGAAATTTTCCTTCAGGGTCATGGATGGTGTGGATATAAAGTATGTAAATATCAATGGCCAGTGGTCCTGGGCTGAACCCCGGGGTCATTTTATATCTTCTCAGCAGTTTCTCTGGGTTATAGCTTCCTTGAACAGGTGGGTAAACAGGCAGGGACTAGTGGAAGGAGCTCACAGCTCACATCGAGACTGGGCTGCTGACTTGGATAAGCTCATGTGCTTAGAGCCAGGGGCACATCTTTGCCCCAGACTCAGACAGCCTCATGTGACTCTTTCCTTCTTCCTGTAGCCGAGGTCTAGCACAGAGTCATTTGATGAGAACAGAATGGCTCTGGAAAGAAATGAACAGGACAGATGTCTCAGGTTCCATCCCATGTTGATGGCGCCATTTGGGCCAATCTAGAGTTGGAGGGACTTTTGGGGATTCTCTGGGGCTGGTCACCAACAAATCACGCAGACGAGCACACTTGGTGGCCTTCCCTGTGCCTGTGCATGGATTGTGCATGTCTGTGTGCATGTGTGTACTCGTATGTGCTTCAAGAAGCAAGTCACAGGGAAAACAGGTTTCTTTCAGTGGCCTCGGAACACTATGGATGTTGGCTTCAAGCCATGGGAAAGGTTGCTCATTCTCTGGAGAGGTCTTAGGGAAGATCTGTTGGAGACCTGCAAAATTGAATGCTAAGCCGCATGTGTGTCTGCACATGGGCATGTTTGTGTGTCTGGCTTTGCTGTGCGTTGAGTCTGCAGACCTGATGGTCAGGGAGCAGAGAATGAGAAGGAAAGCTGTAAGGCAGAAATCTGAAAGCAGGTTCTGTCGACGGCTTGCAGATGTCAATTCTGAAAAGCAGCAGGACAGGGCTTTCCCTAGAGAGAGAAGGGAGATGCACAGAGGGAGAGAATCCAGAGGACTCCAGCCGGTGGTGTAGAATTCCCGTTTCTCAGCTGGAAAAGTCCGCATTGCTGACTGTATTCTGGAATGATTCTGGTGGGGCGCAGCAGCTGTGGGGGTTTTGTAGTTGCCTCCTTTTTGGCCCGCTTGCCAAGTGCAAATTTGTGGATGCCAGAGGTTTTGGAAGAAGCTGCTGTAATAGGCTTTTTGCCTTTGTCCCATGGGGGAAGACTTGGATTTTCCTTTTTTTCTCATTCTTGGTACAGATGGTGGAGTTATTTTAAGGAAGTGATGTGTTGCAGTGAAAACGGGCAGCTCTTCCATTTTTCAGCTTAATGAAAAGGAGAAAAGGGAGGAGGAGAGACCCTGGCTAGCCAGCTTCATGTTAGTGCTTGTCTTTTTTGGATTCTCAATGTGTCCCATGACGCTGAGAGGGGATAAATATTTCAGTCGCTAGAAAGTCCTGCTGTTGAGTTTAAAAGATTTCTAGCCTCTTTCAAAGCAGGCAGTGTAGTAATTTGCTTGGACAAGTCCAGATACCCCACATCCCACAATTTTAACCACAAGTGTACACATCCCACTCATAGTGGGGGTATGGGTGGAATTTTCCAAGGAAAAGTCCGGGGCGGGGAATAAGTTAGTAATGCAACACTTGGTTTTCAAATGGTCACAGATGTTTGTGGGAGAGCTATGGAGTAACAGGTGCCTGAGATACAGCTGAATGACACAAGGCTTCTCTGCCTTCAGAGAGCGTTCCCGTGTTGTGGAAGGATGGTGCAAACTCATCTATCTACAAGCACAAATTAAGATATAGGAAAACACAGGAAGTGACGGAGAGTGAAAGACAAGGGTCCATGCAGGGAACCAGCGTTAGTTAAGCTGAGGTGTGAAGGGCCTGCTTACCTGGCTGGATTAGATTGCTGGGGCTCTTGGAATACGGTGGGGCTTAAACATTGGGAGCTGATTGGCTTGCAGTTTTGGAGGCAGGAAGTCTGAGATCAAGATGTTGGCGGGTTGGTTTCTTCTGGGGCCTCTGTCCTTGGCTTCTAGATGGTGTTTCCTCCTTGGTGTTTTCCCAGTCTTCCCTCTGTGCCTGTTGGTGTCTTACTCTTTCTTATAAGGACACCAGTCATGCTAAACTAGAGGCCACTCTTGTCACCTCATTTTCACTTCCTTGCCTTGCTGCAGATCCTGTGTTTCAATAGGAGGTACTGGGGCTCAGGATTTTCACACGCACATTCTGGGGGAACAAAATCAAGAATCTCGGAGGTCGACAGGCAGCATGGTTGGAGGCCTCGTAGCAGGGAGGACATTGGTGCGATCAAGGGAAATGTTGCAGAAGTTGCAGAAATGGGCAGGGGTGGATCATGCTGAACTTTGCAAACCAAGGCTGGAGTTTTAGATTTCTCCTAAGGGCACAGAGAAACTCTCAGTGACATTTAACAATCTCAGTCTGTGTGAAGAGAGGGCCCCAGAAGGATGAGAAGTAGCAGTTGGCAGCTTGATTAAAGTAAGATGCTTCTCCACCTCAGTGCTGTTGATATCTGGGGCTGGGTGAGTCTGCGTTGCTAGGGCATCCTGCACTCTGCAGGGTGCTGGGCGACATTCTTGGCCTTTACCTCCTAAATGTTGGTGTGACCCCATCCCGTGGTGACAACTGGAAGTGGAAGTGGTGTCTTGGATTGGGTGGTGCCGCTTTAGTGAGACAAATTGGAAGGGCTTGAGGAAAGTTTCAAAGATGGAATTAACTCGGTTTAACTTCTCTTTGCTTGGTTTCCTCTAACGTTTTTCAGTTTGATGAGGTTGTCATTTCCCTAAAGCACCAGGCTGTGCACCCCCTGCATGCGTAATGGGGTTGCTCAGAAGCCTGGAAAGAATGTGCCTTCCTGTGATCGCTCACCAGGCTCAGGTGCCCGTGGCCGGCAGGGCCACCTGTGTGTGATGGACGTGGTGTTTAGTCTCTGTGTCCTCCCATTCATTTGTCAAGTGCATGTGCCGGCAGCCTTATTGACTCTCAGAGCAAGCACTTTGCAATCTCATCGGGCCAATTTTCTGGTTCCGGAAATCTGTTTATCAGAACAAGATACCACAGTTGTAGTGACTTTTCCAGGGGGGTTGCCTTCGAGGAGCTTAGCTCTACAAAAGCAAGCGTAAGTGATTTCCAAGCAAAACACAGTGTCAGTTCTGCATTCCACAGCCCGAAAGAGTTCCCTGCTTGCTGGTGGTGACGCCCAGAGCAGTTGTTCTGGAACAGCTGGAGTGTGTGGGTGTCCTGGGCTGAGCATTTGGTGTCTGGCTCGGATTCTGCACCTGGCTGCCCTCTCTAGGCTCCTCCCTCTCATACCCGCTCCAGCATCACGGCACTGTTTGCCTGGAAACAGTGAAGCTTTTTCTGTTCATCTTGGGGTTGATGGTGACATTCTGGAATCATTTCAGAGGGAGTCTGATGTTGGGTCTAGGCTCAGTGGAGTAGAATACCGTGATTGATTAGTGATGTCTGATTGGGTTTGTAGAATTGGAGAAATGGTAGCGCAATACATTCGCAATTCCTAATAGAGCTGCATGCTTTTCTATTCCAGACTCCTTCACCCCCGGGGCTGGGCCTTCCTGCACTGTCTCTTAGTTGACACTGATTGCTAGGCCTGATGGAGCCTTCCCTTTTGTCTCTGTATCTCTGTCCACATCCTTTGTAAATGCCACCTCTCTCCTGGAATCAGTCTTGCTTCCCCTGAATTTTGACTAAAGAACTCTGGGGAGCCTTCGACAGCTTTTTAAAGTAATGAAATGTATGACCCATATGCTGTTTAGAAAGATCTTTCTGGCCATGAGAAGGGAGAATGGATTGAAGTAGGGAAAGATAGCCAACAGGGAGACCCAGCTGGCAGGTTGGGGCAGGCAGTAATCCTGGTCAGGGGCGGCAGCCACTTGGGCTCGAGTTGGGACTGCAGCGATGGAGACTTGGTGATTTGACATTTGTAGGGGTGATGGGGTAAGGAAGGAACAAGGGAGATTTCTAAGGTTCTGGTGTGAACAGTGGGGCAGAGTGAATCCCCTTGTGTAGCTTCTCTTCTGAGTCCTCCAATGAGCTGTGTCGGCTCACTTCAGCAGGAAGCCCTGCATGTGTGCTACAGACCCAGCACCGTGTGGCAGATGGTCCACCAGGAATATCCGTGACACCAGAGCTGGCGTGATGCTGCTTTCCTATGCCTGTGTCCATTCCCATTGGTCCTTGCCTGCTTGTTCCACTTATAAATTATTTTTAGTATCACCCCTATAGTAGCATCACCAAACCACAGAGTATATGCTTATCTGTGCTTGGAGGAGCCAAGCACCACTTCCGAGGGAGGGCAGTGGAGAAGTCACTCCCTGAAGAAGACATAGCGATTTTCTGGGAGCCCCTGTGAGTGGAAGGGTACCCTGGGTAGAAGAAAGAGCACATGGAAGGGCAGTGGCAAGGAAGGGATGTGGTGAGGGATCTTGAAGATTGAGATTTAAAGATGTTTCTCTTGGGCAAATCTTGAGAAAGAGGATCTTGGGCTCTTCTGTCTTTCTCTTGCCCCCAGGCAGCTTGTTTCTTATCACAGCTGTGGCAGCAAAACCTCTAGTCTGCATGTGTGTCTTTGCAGCCCAAAGGAAGGAGTCCTAGCTATGCTTCTCTCTGACACAGCACAAGTGTCTGGTCATAAATGCCCAATAAATGCTTATTGAATGACTCGGAAGGGAGCCCTGGAGCTCTGTGTACTGAGGGACTGGTCTTTTCTTTCTGCCTTTTTCCCTAAGACTATTTTATCTCCAAATGGTTTCCTATCTCCTAGACGTTGACCATGCTGGCTCAGGCTGACCCTGGAGAATTGCCTCCCAGGTTGCAGAGGGGATGTGTTCAGCGCTCCTTCCCGGCATCCATCATCCCTGCTTTCTGTTTGCTTTCCTGATCGAGGGCGGTTTGGGTGGGGTCCTTGGTGCTTTACGACTGTGTTCTGTGGCAGGGAGTCAACCTTGGAGCTTGGCGCTACACCTCGGGACCTGGGTCGGCGGGGGAGGGGCTAAGGCAGCCTCTTGGGGGTTAGAAGGCCTGAGTTCAAGTTTCATCTCGGCCTTTCCTCCCCATAGGAACTCAGGCGGGTCGGTTTGTAGATCCGGGCACCCTGTTTCCTCGAGTGAAGTGATCTCCCGCTATTCCTGCCAACCCGACCCACATTCAGGGGCTCTGTGATTGTGCGGGCTGCCAGTCTGTGGCCTGGAAGGATCCTTCTGTTTTCGCTGCGAGAAATATCAGGAGTTTGGTGTGCACGTCTGTCTAGAGCTTGAATTTTTACCCATTGCTGCTGACTAGAAAAGAATATCGGGAGGAGTTTTATATCCAGTTCCTTTGGTAGGAAAGCAAAAGTCCGTTTTTGACACCTGTTTTGTGTCAGGCAGCTAAGTGCTTTTCTTATATGTCTCCAGCTCGCCCTCTCAGCATCCCTGGCAAGGGTGTGGGGTGGGTCATCCGTGCATTTGGCAGGTGGGGAGACTGAGGCTCAGAGGGGCAGAGACCACTACTGGGGTCTCACCCGTGCCTTTTCAGCACCGGGGCTGCTGCTGTGTGCCTTCTGACGCCTGTCCCCTCTCTCCGACAGAGAGCCAGCTGCTCCCCGGGAACAACTTCACCAATGAGTGCAACATTCCAGGCAACTTCATGTGCAGCAATGGGCGCTGCATCCCGGGCTCCTGGCAGTGCGACGGCCTGCCCGACTGCTTCGACAAGAGCGACGAGTGGGAGTGCCGTGAGTGCTGGCCGGCTGTGGGCGGGGCGCAGCGGGTGGGCGGGGCGCAGAGAGCAAGGTGCGGTGGGCGGCGAGGTGCACCTGGCGGAACTGGATGCCCTGATCTGCCTTTCATCCTGCACCCTGTTTATCACATGCCCAAGGGCTCAAGCCTCTGTCCAGCCGTCCTGGCCTGTCCACTCTGTCCCCGTGGCCCAGAGAAGCTTGATCTGTGCAGAAATGGGTCTTGAAGGTGGTGGAGCCACAGCTGGTAGAGCGGAGCCTTCTCCCCTCAGCCTCTGCTTCCTGGGGTACTGCTGCCACCTTCACTTACATAGGAGCCATCGGAGAATCTCTGAGATCACGTAGCTGCCGTGTTTCACAACAGGCAAGCAGCACTCTTGGTTGCCACTGAACCTAGGGCCCTCTATGCTGTTAACCACCTTGCTTGTGGCACGCTGGCTGTTTCCTTGGTAATTCAGTGAGGGCCAGCACCCTGCCGAGTATACAGTGTGAGGTGGGAGTATCCCCAGCCTCTTTTCTCTGCTGGTAGGTACAATCTGAGCCTTCAGCAAAGCATCCCCTTCAAATGGGCACCACCAGGGCCTAGTGGTGCTTGGGATCCCTTCCCTGCCTCCTACCAGTTTTGTGACTCTGAAACATTTGAGATCTAGGTCTGGGATCATCTATAAGAAGGGCACTTGGCGTGTGATGGGGGACTTGGGGTGTCAGATGACCACACTCCTTGCCCCAGGGAGTCAGTTCCTCTCCCCTGCCCCTCTGTTTGTCTCTGCAGAGTGAGCCTGGCTGGGGCTCAGCCTCCTGGGCACCTGGCAGGTTGGAGGCACCATGCAGGTTGCGCACAGGCTTACTGATGGGTGACTGCCTTGGGGCCACATAATGGAACAGTGACGCTTGGCTCCTTCGTGCACTATGGGAACCAGGCCTGTGGCCTCTCGGACATGAGGACTCTGTTCTGGCTCTGAACCTGATGTCTCTCTGGAAGGCAGCTGAGGAAATGGCTGAGAACAGGATAATGGCTTGAACTTTTAGCGTAACTGTTCTGGGGACTGAAGGCCCAGTCTGAGGATGCACAGGAAGGAGCACTGGGTTTGGAGCCCACTCATGAAGCCAGCTGCTTCTTCCTTCCCGACGTGCTCGGGAGGGCAACTGCCTGCTCCTGCATTGGCCCTCGGCTGGCAGAGGGGCCCATAGCCCCCAGGCCTGCTCCTGGTCCTCAGAGAAGTTTGGGGGATGGTGGTCTTTTGGGGGGAGAATATTCCATTTTGTTTATCACAGGTAATTTTTCTGAACAGACCATTTGACATAATGGTTTTTGTTTCTTTTTTCTTTCCTTCCTCCCTTCCTTCCTTCCTTCCTTCCTTCCTCCCTTCCTCCCTTCCTTTCTTTCTTTGCAGAATTTCTTTTGAAAAGCAACTTTTCCGTTTCTAACATGGCTTCAAAACTGCTAGAAATTTAATATTTCTCATTTGAGTTCCAGATGAGCCCTATCTTCTGTCTAGTTTTAAGGATTAGTAAACACTCTGCAAGTGCTATATAGGTGGACCTGCCATTTTCAGGACAAGGTGTGTTTCTGAACTCTGGTTAATGTGACTGTCATTCTCACTTGGAATATTTGGTCTAGGAAAAGTGTGGGAGGGAATGCAGGATGAGGAGTCAGACCGAGGTCACATTCCCAGTTTTGTCTGCAATAGCTATGTGCTGTTGGTGATTCTGTAACATTTTCTGTCCTCTGTCAGTACAGTCCTGGCATTTTAGAATTCCTGCTTCAACTGGGAGAGGTAATGGACAGAGAACGTTAGGAAAAAGGATGAGGATGATACCCACAGCTGCCTGGAGCTGTTTGGTTTTGTTGGATGCAGGCTCCATCTTGGTTATCCGCATCATGTCACGTGCTCCTGAGGGTCATAGAAACTTGACTGGCATTTATTGCTTTCCTTTGATCAAAGCATCATTTTAAAAAAATAAACCATACATACATACAAGTACATGCAGTAACCTCTTCTTTGTTGCGTCTTCCGCTTTTTGTTTATTGCAAAACTAAAACACTAGAAAGTTTAGACAATATAAGGAAAAGAAAAAGTCCCTTTTCTAATAGAAATTTTACTTTCATTTTAAATTTCTTTCCTGTTCCATTCTGGAAGTTGATAGTGTAAGCCACGGAGAAAGACTGGCTATGTCCAAATCTGAGCCTTTTCTGTCTTTGGGTGGCTGAGTGTGCTGGGGAAAGTTACCAGAATGTTCTAAACCTTAGCCATTGAGAGGGTTGAACAGTTCCCTAGCACCTCAATTTCCTGTTCTCCAAAATGGGAACAGTTCAGCGTTGTTGTGAATGAAGCTGTAGCATGCATAAAGCATGCGGCACAGTGTCTGCATACAGCCCAACTAGTGGCTGTTAAAGATGCACTATTATTGGTCACCTGTACCAACTATCTTATACGGCCATCTTCATCAGGACATAGGATCGAATTGCCTGAATTTTTCTACTTAACATTAGAGGCCATTGGCCACATTACTATGTTTTGTATTCACAATTGTTCTGTGTGATTGGCCCATGCTCTGACACAGAGATGCTGTGGGATATGAACATTCCCTTATAGCTTTGAGCTCTTTTCATTTTGTTACTTCTTTAAAAAAAGAAGGTGTTCTCTGCAGCTGACTGCAGTGATCACAGTTTCCAGAGCATTTAAGGAACTTACTTGTGCCTGGACCACAGAAGGACCGAGGTTTCAGCCTGAGCCGAGGAGGGAGGGCTGAGGTCGGTGGGGTGACCAACTTCACCCTCTTTGTAAAGATGCTGGGGGCAGCTGATGTAGAAGTCATGCCACCTTCGAGTGAGGTAGACAGGCCGTGTGTCTTCTGCAGGAGTCACAAAGCCTTTGCTCTGATTTTTTAGAGCAAGTGGGTGTTTCAGGTATTTTGGAAGAAGAGCGTGAAGGTGGCCAGTGTTCTCACCTTGGAGAGGTGATTGCATTGTGCCTTGGGCTTAAAATAAAAGACAGAAAATCTGACCCTTCTTAAAGGGCAGGGAAGAACTGGGAGAGGTGTCTTTGGCGGGATATGGGCCAGCGAGCAGCTCTTTTCCATCTACACAGATGAAAGGTTTTCAGAAGATAGGAAGATGTTTTCTCGTAAGGTAATGAAATACATATTGTACAGACTGAGGGGAAAGAGAGGAGAAAAGCAGAGGCATTGCAGTCTGTACTCCAGGAGATCTGCCTAAGCAAGTTTTCATTCTGGCTTTTTCCCACTTGTAATTACCATGGTTATTCAGTTTTTACATTTCATTTTTTTCGATGTAACATTTCAACATGCAAACGTTTATTCTGTTTTGAAATTTTTCTATCACTTGTAATGCCTAGATAATAGGCCATTAACTTGGTACACTATAGTTCATTTATTATATTATTTATTACGCAGTGTTCATCTTTTTTTCCCTCCTTCTGTGCTGGTGACGGAAGCCGGGGTCTTTTGCAGGCTAGGCAAGGGCTCGCCTCTGAGCTCTACCCATCTGGCTTCTAGGTTTCTACTACTGGAAATGATGTTCACTATTGTAAACGTGATGGAGGACCTGACTTTCCCATTTTGAGAACTGTCCTTGGACTGGATTCTCAGAAACGAGAGGCCTGGGCCGAGGGCGGGGCGCTGTTTTCTGGCTGTGCACCCAGACTACCTGCTTGTTTTGCTAAAGAGCTGCCCTCGTTTGCCCTCACTGGCAATCCGTGAAAACTGGGACTTTATTTTAGTCTTGGCAGCATTGAGTAATATATTTTAAAAAGCAAACATTTTTGAGGTTCATTTAATAGTTGAAAACCATTCGTGTATTTTAATTTTCTATTTTTTTTAATTAAAAGGCTGAATGTTTTCCCCTACCTCTGTTTACTAGTTGTATTTCCTTGTGAAATATCTATTAATGGACTTTAATTGATATCCAACTGGGTTAGCACTAAATTTTCTACCTTGTGCATCTGGGGAAGCGCTCTCTTAAAGTTTTGAGGAGAGGGTCATTTTAGGATTCTTCAAGTGCATTTCTGTTCTTGGTTAGTAAATTGACCTAAGTAATCATTTTATTCAATTCTCCTTTCCTCCCTCCCTCCGTCCTTCCCTCCCATCTTCCCTTCGTCCTTATCTTGTCCTTTCCTTTCCTCCCATTTCCTCCCCTCCCCTCTGCTTTCCTTCCCTCTTATCTTTCTTTCATGAAAGGGATAGCGATACATTTTAGAAAAATGCTGATGCTCCACAAAAGCAGATTGTAGGAACAGCGATCTTGTGTACCTACTTGAGCTCTCTCTGGGCCACACTGTCCCAGGCACTTTACATTTTATTAACTCATTAGATTGCCCGAAGAGTCCCATTGGAAAGGAGCTATTGTCATCTCCAGATGAGGAAACTGAGCCACAGAGTGATTATACATTTGCCTGTTGGCCCAGAGAATAAATCTCCCTGATCCTTCTCTGTCAGAGACTCTTAAGGAGGTCTTTTAGTCTTTCTTTACAGCCATCTGTTACCCCACTGGAAAGGATTGTGTGAATTAGTATGTTATCATACTAGTATATTATGACTGTGATAGTCAGTTTTCCATTGCTGTAACTGATACCTGAGATAATCAACTTATAAAGAGAAGAGGTTCATTTTGGCTCACAGTTTTAGGGGGTTCAGTCCATGATCTGTTGGCCCTTTGGCTTTGGACCTGTAGTAAGGCAGCATAGCATAGTGAGGTCATATAGTAGAGCAAAACTACTTATCACATGGTGAAGAAGCAAAAAGAACAAGGAAAAAGAGGCTGGAGTCTCACACTCCCCTTCAAGTACACTCCACGAATGACCTGAAGACCTCTCACGAGGCCCTCCCTGTTAAAGGTGCCATCACCTCCTATTAGGACACTCTTGGGCATCAAAGCTTTACCAGATGGGCCTAGGAGGGACATTCAAGATCCAAATTATAGCAATAACTAGCCTGCTTTAAGTTTTTTTTTTTTTTAGAAATGTCCATAGTGTTTTTCTGTGTTAGTGGTTTTTAAGGCAGCCTTAGGTCTTGTGAGCCTCTGAAATATTTTGCTTGCAGAAACTACTTTAATCATTGCCATCACTGTAATAAAGAGGCTCTTCCAATTGTCACAACCCACACATGACCTGGAACCAAGCACCTGAAGCTCTTCTCCTTGTTCTGTGTTGGATTTTTGGTGTCACCCCTGTGTGTCCTAACAAAGTGGGGTAACATCTTGAATGTTTGAGATCTTCCTCACAAAGTGGTTCAGCTTCTCTTTTGGGAAAACAGATTAATTGATGTCTTTGGTCAAGTATGTTCAGATTTTTAAAGTCTCAGGTCATTTATAGTGTGTGTGTGTGTGTGTGTGTGTGTGTGTGTGTGATAAATTCAAGGATGTTATCCAGTGATAAAAATTTCGTGACTCTCCAGACTCAGAGATATGGAAAAGTAGGTGCAAAAATGGAGTTTGAATTTGATTTGCTTTTACTCTAGTCTCTGCAGTGTGGTGGCAGAAATCCACAAGATCATGTGGAAAGGGCTAGGCTGGAATCATGATCCCTAAGAACAGTAAAAGGAAAGAGATGCACTTCCTCTTTCCTGCCTTTGTCATCATCCTCGCCTTCTGTCTCTAGGTGGCGTCCCAAGGAATGCTTTCTTTTAAACCTAGTGCTACTTAGCAAAGAAGAGGGAAACCGGGCTCTGAGTAAACTACTGGCCGTCCTTTCCGTGCCTTCACAAGAACCCTGCTATTTCATCAAAGCTCATAAGGCTTGGCTCCATGTGTGAAATGCTCCTGGGAATCAGGAGGCTGCTTCCTTCCTTACGCTGTTCTGTCTTTTCATGGAGAACAGGATGGCTACAGCTGATTAGGAGCACAATCTATCACAGCATGATGGGATGCAGCTACGGTGAGTTGAGATCCTCTGCTTCAGCTGCACAAAAACAGAAGCATCTCAACACCATTGTTCTGGGTGGAGTTGTGCCCCTTGTGAGGTTCGAGGGTTGAAGTCCAAACCCTAGTACCTCAGAAAGTGACCTTATATGGTGATGGGGTTTTATGGAGGTAATCGAATTAAAATGAGGTTGCCACGTGGGCCCCACACCAGCATGACTAATGTCCTTTTAGGAAGAGGAAATTTGGATACAGATGCGTAGATGGGAGACCCCGGGGGAAAGATGGCCACCTGTAGGACAGAGACAGTCCTGGATTCTTCTCCACGGACTCAGAATGGAACCAATCAGGTGCATGGTGAGTGATGCTCACCGTACAGCTGTGTCCTATGATGTTTTCCACTGACAGCCCACTTCTGTTCCCTCCTGTAACTGTCTCAAAGTAAGGATCGCACTGTAATGGGTTGAAGTATGTTATCCCAAAGCATGTTGAAGTCTTTACTTCCAGTGTCACACAATGTGGTCTTACTTGGATATGGGGCTGTTACATTGATTAGTTAAGATGAGGTCTTAACTAGAGTAGGGTGAACCCTTAATCCAATCTGAATAGTGTCCTTATAAGAAGATAATGTAAAGTCAGGGAAGAGCGCCACGTGACAACGGGGACAGAGGTTGGAGTGACGCAGTTGTGAGCCAGAGGGCACCAAGGGCTGGCAACTGCCTATCGAAGCTGGGAAGAGGCAGGAAGGAAGGATTCTCCCCAGGGTCTCAGAGGAAGCGTGGCTCTGCTGACCCCTTTATTGCAGACATCCGGCTCCCACAGCTCTGAGAGAACTGCCATTTGGTTTATGGTACTTTGTAATGCACCCCTGGGAAAGGAGTACACTCCTTGCATCCAGCGACCACTAAAGCCTGGTGGAATTTGGGATCCTGTGAGCCTGCCATGGCCCATTGGATTGGGTTTTCTTTTTCTTTTCTTTTCTTCTTTTTTTTATTTTGTTTTGTTTTGTTTTTTTGCAGTACTAGGGATTGAACATAAGGCCTTCACATTGAGCTACATTTGCAGCTGCTTTGTCTTATTTTGAGACAGGCTTTCAATGAGTTGCCTAGGCTGGGCTCAAGTTCGTGATCCTTTTGCCTCTACCTCCTGTAGTGCTGGGACTACAGATGGGCCCACCATGCCAGCTTGGGCCTTCTCTTACTATCCTGACATATGCCTTGTTTCCTCTGGGGTGTCTGTCTTGCCTTCTGAAAAAATCGGTCCTTTTCCTGAAGGGTGTGGTTCCTGTAAGCCATTGAGAAGTGCTGCATTCCAAAGGCTCTCAAAGGAGTTGAGCGTGGGAAGATAGAAACTGGCTCTTAGAAGAGACTAGAGACCTTTGTGGTGGTATAATGCTAAATCCACCCGACACTACCGACCCTACAGACACATCCTTTCCTACACCAGAGGAAATCTAAGACCTGTGTGTATACACATGTGTGCTGCTTCTTTCCTAATTGATCCTGTTGTTTATTTGTATGTTTGTTTTTAAATATCTTAGGTCATTTCAGGCACCTCCCTTGCCCTTCACTGAATTTCTTCCATCTCAGACCAAAAAACCATGAACCCCTTGGTTAAGAAGGAGGGCTATGGGGGCAGACTCTGCTGGCTTCTCCCCACCCTTGATATATAGACCTGAGAGGCTCTATTTTACCTACTCTGCACTGATTTCCACATCTGTGAAATGGAGTCATAACAGCACCTGCTCCAGGGGAGATATTTGCAACATCTAATAAGTGACGTGTCCAGGCCACTTTCCTGTTTGAAAGCAGCTGATCTTGTACAATAGGTACTGTTTCCTGGGGCAGAGAGTATGTAGGTCAGCTCTGTGCATCCTGCAGAAGCTAATGCTTCTAAGGCCCGTGGCTGGGGGCTGGGTGTGAGTGAAGCATTTAGTGAATGCTAACTGGCTTTGTCCCCTCAAACCCAGTATGCTGGTGACCTCCCTGCCCAGTGCGAGGCTACCTTTTGCTGCTTCAGTCTCTCCCTGCCCTTACTCGATGTGTGAGCCTCTGCTACACATGAGCTGAGCGGGCCTTGACCATCCGTCCTCAGCTGTCTTGAAACTTCCTTGGACTGAGAGCCCAGGGAGCCAGCCACGTGCCCAGCTTGGTGCCAGAGAGGAGGAACAAGTGTAGGAGTCTGGAGGTGAACCAGGCCGTAGAGAGTGCAGGGATGGAGACCTGGAAGGGCCTCTTCTGCATTCTGTCTGTGAACCCCAGCCTTAATGGACCTGCATCTGGCCTGCACACGCTTGAACAGCCACCGGCCACATGTCCTCAGCTCTGCTGGAACCCTGCCCCATTAAGCACCTAAGTGGACTTTGGTGGCGGCGTCCTGCTTGATGGCTTCCATGGCCTTTTCAGGCTCCGTGGGTGAACAGTCCCCTCCATCCTCTCTGCACTGGCTGGAAACCAGCATTGCTCCCTGTGGGCTTACTGTAGGCCTGTGACTGTCTTCCAGAACCCCTTTTCCACCCTAGATGCACATTTCACACCTCGGAGCCCACGGCGAGAGGAGTCCTTCAGTTCTGAGGTTGGAATCATAAATTCACAGGTAGGTACCTGCCAGGTACCAATTCCAGCTTGTCTGGCTACACTTGGCTTAACGTGAATTTGGCCTGATACAAACTTTTCTAAAAGGCTTCTTCTGCTAGACTTTTTTTTTTTTTTTAAGATGCCAGTAACTTTTTTTTTACTTGGTAGAAAAAGACAAAGTTCTCGGGGCTTACCAGTTTCTTAGCGCTCCTGTACCAAAATACCACAGACAGGCTCGCGAGAAACACTATTCCTCACTTCTGGAGGATAGATACCCAAAGCCAGGGGCCAGCCGATCTCTAGGGAAGGTCCGCGTTCTGGCTTTTGGTGGCTGCTGGTGATGCTGGGATGGTGCGTTCCAGTCTCTGTCTCCATCATTCCGTGGTCCTCGCCCTGAGTGCCTCGCTCTGTGTGTCTGAGCTCCTCTGTCCACATATCTTCCTTTTGTGAAGATGCTGTCATTGGATTAGGCCCTACTCTACTTTAGCATGACTTCATTTAGACTTGGTGTGAGTTCAAAGCCCCTGTTTACAAACACAGTCAGGTTCTCAGATCCTGGAGCACTCACCAGTCAGCCACATGCCCTGGGTGAGCACTGAGGAGGTGACCCCGCCCCTACAGACCCTGGTTTAAACTTGGCTCCATGTGGGCCCCATGGGGTGAAGAGTCTCACTGCATGCACTTGGGAGGTTTCATTATTCATCCTACCCCTCCCTTTGTAGCATGGTTATGGAACAGGACCACAGGTGTCCGTCCATAAAATGGGAATAGTTGGAAAGCCTGAGAATAGGGATTTACATGAGAAAATAAATAAACGTACATGGGTTTTTTAAAAGGCTATCTATACTTTCTCTTCTCTTCACCTGGTGCCTTGATTAGGCCACTGTCATGGTGAAAAGATCCTCTGAACACTAGTGAGTGTGTGTAGCAGCCTGTGAAAGTTCTGTCCCTTTGTTGGCCATGAAGTAGACAAGGTGCTATAGACCAAGCACAGTTTCCACTGGATTTCTTCCTTCCAGCCCTGCCTGGAAGCCGGGGGGCCTCTAACTGGGGTCCCAGGCAGGTTGGGCTGCAGCTGGTTGTGTTTACCTCACACAGGAAGCTAAAAACATGAGTTAGTTGCCAACGCTTATAAACTGGAAGCTTGCATGTAAAAGTTGGGATCATCAGGTTTTCTTTAAAAGTCAGATTTGACATAAAAGAAGTCCTTTCTGCATTTGCAGAGAACCCTGTCCACTCTATCTTCCCTGCATTTCACCATCTTGCTCCTGCGAAGGCCTCTAGTGTGTCTTTAAATCCAGGATGCACGTCTGCCCACGCTTTCTGAGGGGCTAAGGAAACATGCTTTCTTCGTTTAATTGACAGAGCACTTTCGTTCTTGGTTATACATAATATAGTGGCAGGCTTTGCCTTGGTGGCATCTTAAATTCGGTGAAATGTAATAGTTTTCTGTGATTGCTAGCGCATGACGTTTCTACCAAGGGCGCTGAACATTTCCAAACATATTAATGCACCATGTGTGTGCTTTCTGTAGGGGCTGTGCTAGGAGGGAAAGGACAGGGTGCACAGTGGGAGGGACCTGCTTGGGAGCCGCCCTGGCTGCATCCAGTCCTAGCTCATCCCATCAGTCCTATTTGACCTGCGTACTTTGCCTCAGTTTCCTCCCGATCGCATGGGATTTGGGGGAAGACAGAATACGCTAAACCCTTCAAACCTCTTCAGGCAGCAGCTGGGACATACTAAGCACTCAGTGAACATTAGCTGTGTTCTGGTGGGCGGCGAGGTCGTATTTCTGGCTTGCATCCCAGTTCTGTCACTTCCTGGAGCCCCAGTTTCCTTATCTGTGAAATGGGAGCAGGTGTGAGAAGGAGCAGCATGAGAATAGGCACAAAGGTGCTAATGTCTGATGATTCACTGGCACTTAGTAAAATAAGCTTTCCTGTCTTGTTTTCTCTTTTGCCCAGGGATGTGAAGTTCCTCATAATGGGGGGTCTTCAGGTGTCTTAGTCACTTTCTTCTGCTGGGACACAATAACACCTGACACTCACAGCTTATGGGAGGACTGGCTTATTTGGGCTCATGGTTTTAGTCTGTGCTCAGCTGGCTCCAAGTCAAGAAGGATGTGGTGGAAGGCTGTGGGTGGAGGAAAGCTGCTCACGTGGTGCAGGTAGGAAGCAGAGGGAGAAGAGAAGAGCAGGGAAGGGAGAGAGACCGTTCCAGGTCCTGGCCCCAGGGAGCCCCTCCAGTCAGTCCCCACCTCCTAGCAGTAGGTCAGCGACAGCACATCATGATCCATTCACCTTCCACAAGCCCCGCCTCCGAGCACGTAAGGCGTGGGGGCGGGACTTGCCAGATCCTAACCCCACCCCGTGGTAGTCAGAGTTTTTATCCAGGCTCTTGGCTTCTTTGAGCATCACAGATGAGCTGGATAACTGGGCGTAGGGTCTCCCTTCCTTTCTATAGGTTGTACAGCTAAGGAACATGGACTGTTCTATTCTGGAAATACTGTGTTCAGGCCCAAACAAGCATCTGTCCATCCCTGAACTGTTTTTAGGTAGCAGAACACCAGGACCTCCTGACACTTGGTTCTGAGAGGTAGGGTATAGGTCCACCTGGGATGGGGTGCCCCAAGCCTACGGTGCTGCTTTTGACCCCCACTGACTGGAAGGTGAGGAGAGTAAGACTGTCCCAAGGGGCCTGGTGCACCCTCCCTTGGAATGGGGCAGAAGATCCCAGACTGTCTCCCTGGGGGAGTCGTTGGAGTCCGTGGAGGTGAGGCTTCCTGTGGACGAGGAGAAAACTAGGAGCGATTTAATTTAATTTAGAGTCTTCTGGAGAGGAGCAACTTCTTCACTTCAAGTCACCAAATCTCCCACTTATTAGAGTTTTACTTTGTTCTTCAGTCAGAGCAGTGTCCCTACCCGTGCCTTTGTAGCCCTGTTCTGGTGGTAATGGGGCCTTGGCATGGGGTCTGTCAGAATCCCACCAAACCCCTTCCAGTTCCCTCCATCCTGGTAGGTGGCAGCTACAGTTTGGGCCTTGCACTACTGTCTTGAAACCACCAATTTAAATGCCAGCACTGTCATCAGCCAAGAACTTCGTGGCATGGAGTTATCTTAAAGTCATTTTTTAAATGAACTCTGCACACATACCAGCCTCATTCCATCCTGCCCGTCCTCGGCACCCCTTCCAGCGAGTTCCATTATTATCAGCACTGTGTGCTGCCTTTTCCTGCCTCCCGGAACAGAATCTTAATGAACCTGCTCTTTGCCCTGGGGAGGCCCGTGTCCGCGTGTCTCTGGAATAAGTGTGTCAGGGTCCACCTGGGCCCCTGTCACTCAGGCGCTCTCTCACCGCCAGGACTTGGCTGTAACCGCAAGATGTAGTCAGTGGTAACAGGCTCGGTAATTGCTAATAAAATTTAAATGGCTGCAAAATCACAGAACGTCAAAAAAAATTTCTTTTCCCTGGCACATCTAGACAAATTTTGCTGATCCAAGTGAGGCTGTGACTGTGCAGTCTTTTTATTTTTATTATTAAATGCAAACTTGCGCTTTCAGCCGCAGCACAGCAAATGTGCACTTGTTTAATGGCTTTAAAAAAAAAATAAAACCCAGAGACAGATGAGAAAATAATAATTGAAAAAAGAGGATGTGGTGCATTCCCATCATGTAGACACGTGACCAGAACGATCCTTTTGCCAGTGACACTCACAGATTAGTTTTTCTGAAGGTTTAAAGTGGGAGGGGATGGAGGTAGAGCATCTTTGAGGTCAAAAGGTAACAGCATACCCCTCTTTCGAAAGCATTTCAGGAACTTTGAGATATCGACCCATAAAATGGTGGGAAAGTCTTAGGGATGAAAGGAAGTCCTGTCTTTTAGAATCAGTGTTTGGAAGGTAAGGAACCGAAGCAGATCTCATGCAGGTATTCTATGTTCTGCAGTACAGCGGAGCCTCAGGTTAATTCTGAATTAAAATACAGTGTCTGCTGGAGAGGCATCATTGACATGCACCTGAGTTGTTGATCCCTGTGACCTTTGCCCTTTGTTTTGGGAGAGGCAGAATCCCAGATTCTCCATGAGATTTAAATATACAGGGTCTGGAGACCCTCTTGAGTCACATTGGCTGTTGGCCAGTGGAAGAGTTGTTTGCTTCTGCTGTCCTTTAGGGAAGCTGTCCTTTAGCTGAAGCTGTCCTTCTGCTGTCCTTTAGCTGAAGCTCGGTTGTGTACAGGGGTGAAGAGAACAGAGTATCTCTTCCTTTGGAGTGAAAGGTGGCCGTGAGGCGGGGCCCTGCCATAGCGGTGCTCCTCCCTGAGCCTGTGCATGCCCATCCTCCTCGCTCAGCTGCCTGACCTTGGACTGTGTCCGCAGACCTTGTTGAGCCCCTGGCCCTGGTGCTCTGTGATGTATACACTGCGTATTTCCAAGGCCTGCTGCCTGCAGGACAGGCAGCCCGGTGGGCAGCTGAGTGAAGCCGCCAGATGTCAGGGAGCAGGTGGTCTTGATGCAGAACAAGCCATTCTCGGGCGCTTGGTGTCTGTCATCAGAATCCAAGCTGGATTGTTGCTGCTCCCTGGAATGCAGGCCACTGGCTACTCTGAGGCTGCAAAGGCTGAGAGTGGGCAGTTACCTGCTGCCCAAGGTCGAGTGTTTCTCTGTGGTGCAGTGGTGACAGTGCTGGGTGCCTCGCCACCCCTGATGCCATCTCTGCTGCTGCTCGGGTCTCTCTGAGCCTTTTGAGATGGACATGGAGGAAAAGCACTGTCCAGTTTCCATTTGTAGGTGCCCTGGTACCTCAGCCTGTTCCAGCTGCTGTAACAGATTACCAGGATAGTGTCTGCCTCCCATGGAGAGGCATCATTTGCGTGTACCTAAGTTGTTGATTTCTGTGAGCTTGTCCTTTATTTTGGGAGAGGAAGGCAGTCATTGTCCCAGATTCTCCATGGGATTTAAATATGCAGTCTACAGACCCTCTTATAAACATCAGCCTCTCACAGTTCTAGAGAATGAAAGTCTAGGATTAAAATGGGGCAGACTCAAGGTGTGGTGGGGGCCCCTTGTTTTAGTTTGTGGACCGCTTCACCTTCTGGTTGCATCCTCATGTGGGAGGAGGGGCGAGTGAGCTCCCTTGTCCTCTCTTGTAAGAGCACTAATGGTATTCACGGGGCTGGGGATTTAGCTCAGCGGCAAAGCGCCTGCCTGGCAAGTGCAAGGTCGTGAGTTCGGTTCCTGGTACCGGAGAAAAACAACAAAAAAAATGGTACTCACATGACCTCATCACCTCCAAAGGCCCAGCCTCTAATAGGATCACCAGGGGAAGCGGGTGAGATTTCAACCTCTGTATTTGGTGACACTAACATTCAGTCTGTAACATTCAGCCATTCTAGCGGTGACTTGAAGGACAGACTGTTCAGCTGCCCCAACCTCGGGGGTGGGGCGTGTGTGAGTAGTCTGCCACTGCAGGTGCTGAGATGCCACTGAATGTCCACAAGAGAGGACTCTGGGGTGGCAGCAGGAGGGAGAGGCTGGGAGACATGGGCTGGGCTTTTGTGGAAGGAAAGAGAGGAGGAGGAAGGCGAAAAGGAAAAGGAGAAGAAAGGAAGAGGAGGAGGAGATGGAGGAAAGGAAGAGGAGGGAAGGACGAGGAAGAGAAGGAAAGAAGGAGAAAGGAGGAAGGGAAGGATGAGAAGAGGAGGAAGGAGAGAAGGACAAAGAGGAGAGGAGGAGGAGAGGAAGAGGGAAGGGAAGTAAGGAGAAAACAGAGGAAGAGGAGGAGGAGAGCAGAGGAGCCTAGGGAGGCAGTGCAGGTCCCAGGATGGATCTGGCGGGCCTCTGGGAGTCCTGGAGCCACGGATGCCAAGTGGAGGAGCTCTGGGTCCCGCAGAGATGGGGTGTGTCTTGTCTCACAGGTTCCCTGAGTTTGCGGAAGGGAGGGGTCCGTGAGCAGGCGGTGCAGTGGGGGCGCTCCGCGTGCACCGGGAAAGAGGTGGTCTGGATGGTGCAGCGTCCCAAGGGAGGGACCCTAAAATGTACCGGGACACCCAGGGAGGGTCCCTGGGTATGGCCTCTGTCTGGCAGAGACCGGAAGGGGAAGGAGCGTGCGTGTACTCAGCAAGCGGCCTGGCGTGGCCCGTTCCAGCTGCTGTTCAGTGAAGCACAGGCTGGGGGCTCACACAGCGGACGCTTGCTTCTTACAGCTCTGCAGGCTGAAGTCCGTGTTCAGGCTGTCCCACGGCCCAGTTCTCCCTCGCGCAGGTTGCTGGCCGTTCGTTGCACCCTCTCACAGAAAGGGGGACAGCGCCCCCTGGCCTCTTCGTACCGTCCTTAGACGGAGACTGAGCCAGTCCTGGAGACTCCGCCAGCATGGCTCGGTCACCTCCCCCTAAAACTCAATAACAGGATCACATAGGGTCCAAAAATGAGTTTGGGGCCTCCGGAAATGTTCAGCCCATTACCAAATGGAGGAGGATCCACTGCAAGGGAGAACCAGAATAGGGCCCTGAGGGTAAGGGAGGGTGGTGCATCTTTAGCTCTGTGCAGGGTAATTCCTGGAGCAGGAGGGGAGGAACAGGAGAGATTTCCAGGAGAGCACTCGGAGAAACATACGGTGGGTGGATCATGCAGCCCGTGAAAGCCACAGGAAGGATGTGGCTATGTGCTTGATGGCCAACAGCATGGTCTCCAGAATCTGATGAATGGACCACATGAACCTCTGTTTTTGGCTACTTCCTAGCTGTGTGACCCTGAGCAAGTATCTTAACCTCTCTGTACCTCAAGTGCCACGTCTGGAAAGTGGAGTAGTTCCTGCATCCCAGGCTCATGATGGGTGAGTGGCTCTCTGGAAAGCCCCTAGAATACCCACCACAGTAAGCATTCAGTCATGTTCGTTGTAGTTCCTGCCATGATCTTGTGTTTTAAGTTCTCCTAAACAAAAGTGATGGTGAAGCAGTCTCCAGTGCTTGCCTCTTGTCATCTGACAGTCACTGCAGTAACCGTAATGCATGACTAATGCGTTTTCGGAAAGAATGAAGCAGTATTGTAGGGTAACCTTGATGGCTCGGCGTGAAGCTGCTCAACGTGCCACCAGAGAAAACAAAATCAAGTTTTCTTTGCGTTTTCCCCGGAATAACAATGGGATAAAAGTCTAAGTTGTCACCTGGGGTTCCCCAGTATTAGAGACAGCCACCAGCCAGAATTTCTTAGCATGCGCGGCAGCTCACCTGACTCATCTGTGGATGCAGACGTGGGGATGACTCAGAGCCTGCTGGAACAGAATTTCCAAAATAGTGGCGCTCAGGAATCTGTGCCTTCACAAGCACCCCAGGTGGGCGGGTGGTTGCTGCAGCCTGAGGCTCTTTGTCCTGGGAGTAGACTGAGAGTCTCCCTGAATGGGGCCATTGTACAGACAGACCTTGCCGTATTGGCAGAATACACCTTTGCCTGCATAGGCAGAAGGGGTGCCCAGCATAGCATGCCTTCTCTCTGTCCAGCAGGGAAGAGCGTCACAGGGAGTGTGTTGACCTCAGAACCAAACTGTTCTGAACAGAGAGTGCTGAGCAGTATGATGACGACTGGATGGGGTTAGTCCGTTGTTTGCTTCTAGGGTTCCTTCCCACATATCATCTGCTAAAGAAATCAGACAGATCCCACTGCAACACCTGTAAGAGAAAATGACTTCATCTGAGCCAGAAATGAAATTCTCAGCAAGAGGTGCCTGGCCTTTGGAAATCTCAGCGAGTAACGCCAACAAGATTATATCCCAATTGACGGTGGGCATCTCTGGGAGGTGGGGTAATAGATAGTTGTTCTTTTCTAACTTCTTATTATTTTTGCACAGGAAGTGGTGTGTGGAATGCTGGTGAGTATGCAAGCTCGGCCCAGGCTGGCCTGGGATTGCCCTGGTTCCTTTGGATACTGGCACATTATTTAATGTCTCTGTGCCTCATTTCCCTGTCTGTGACATGGGGAAATAATAATGCAGTACCTGTCTCATAGAGTTTAAATACATTTGTACCTGTTAAGTACATAGGGCGATGTTTAACCTTGGCTCAGCTGTTGAGAAGAATTAGCCATTACTGTTAATAATAACACCATCTTTTAATACATACAACTGATAGTCCTGAGATGGAAAGAAAATTAAAGTATAAAGAGGAAGGCTACACAAATCCTATAGGCAAATGTGTGAGGGTTCTAGACTTTCTCTTATAAGGACCAAGAGAGAGATGTGCTGGGATCCAGCCCCGTGGTCTGAGGCTTTTTCATCTCTGCAGCGCAGGAAAGGGCTCCTACCAGTGTCTTACAAACTGCCTCTTGGAGTGGCAAGGGTTGGTTCCATGGAAGGAGAGGGATGCAGAGAATGCTTAGGGTGTTAGACTTGGACTCTTGTGAGTAAAGCAGCTACAAGTCAGTTTTATAAAATTATCCGCTGGGCTTTGCATATGATTGCATTTTCACTGAGAGTCCTGGGGTAAACAGATTTAAGGATTGGTTCTCAATGGACACGCTCCTAAGCAGCCTTCTCCTGTCTTTAATTTCTGCTTGACTTCCTGACTCCAAAATCAGTGCCCTAATTGTCCTTTTCCAGAACAGAGCTCACTTCCAACTCTCTGAGCAGGGAGTACTCAGAAATGTATTTCTTATAGCGAGCCTACATCTGCTCTGAAGGTCGCAGTGGGATTTCGTAGGTGCGATCATTAGATCGTAGGTGCCTGTCATTGGAAGCACTCGGGCTTATAAGAGCTCAGGTCTCAGTTTCCTTCGTTGCTGGCTGTGTGGCTGGGCCAGTCTGTGTCGGGTCTGAGGAATGAATATGCGGCTGTGCAGCGTGCTCGGGCCGCTGCATTTAGACAGCAGCAATGCTACTGCTCTGATAGTCAGGGGCCACTGGACCTCTGCTCGGAATCCTCCTCCAGGACTCCTGAAGAGAGTTTCTAGAACAGGCCTGTCTTTGGTGCAGATGGCTCCTAAACGATGTCATGAGATCACTTTTCAGTGCCACTGACGGTGTGCACCATTAGGAGACCACACTTTTTATCATCACAGAAATACACACTGAGCACGCTGGGGAAGCTGTAGCCCTTTTATAAGGAACCACTCTAATGCTGGTGTTAACTGCCCTCAAACAAGATTGCAGATGGGGTTCCTACGGGGTCCATTGGTTCCACACTCTTCCCATTGCCTTGCAGGGCACATTTCAGAAGAAAACATAAACCGTGATGAGCAATTATATAATCATGCTCTGAAGCAAACCAAACTTTGGCCCGTGTGCATGACTCTGAAAACCACACATATGAAACACGCTTTCCCTGGGCTGTTTCATGTTCTACGACTTGTGCAAGGTCCCCCAGCCTCATTTTCTGCATATCCAAAATATTTTGTTTTTTATTTTAGACAGTGAGAGTACAAAGGCAGATTTGTGTCATCGCTTAATTTGTTAATTCTTCCAGGCTTTTTCTCCTCCCAATCAGTAACCCTCCTTAAAGTCTTCTGGCCTTGAGGAAGATTACAGAGGAGCAGCATCTGTAATAGCTGGTCCTGTATTTGATTGGAGAGGACAGGAGTAAAATCAAAGCAAAGCAAACAATTTAAGAAGCAATGCAGTGCCTCTGTATGTGAATTCTAGGGCAGGCTGGCAGGCTACCGCTGGGCAGGGAAGGAGAGGGGAGGGGGCAGGCTAGTTTCTGTTCTTGACCTTGCATGGACCTTAGAGCATGGGATTTGGTTTCTCTAAGCCTTCCTTTTCTTCTAAATAGAAACCTACCCTCTGGCATCTTCCCAGAAATAATGATTATTTACAGGATCAACATCACTTTCACTTCTCTGCTGGTAGAAATGTAGAGTTCTAAAACATTAACAGAAGCAGATGGATTGCTGGATAGATGGATGATGGATGGATGGATGGATGGATGGATGGATGGATATGGATGGGTGGATGAACAGATGAATGGAGGCTAGATGGATAGGTGATAGATTGGTCAGTGGCTGGGTGGGTGTTTGGATGGATAGATGGAAAGATCCATTGTTTGGTGGAGGGTGAGTGGATGGGTGGATAGATCGATGGGTGAGTGGATGGGTGGAAGGGTGGGTGGATGCATATGTATGTATGTATGTATGTATGTACTGATGGACAGATTAATGGATAGGTGACTGAACGGATGGACCAGTGGATGGGTGGATAGATCTAGAGAGCAATGGGTAAAGGCAGAGACCTCTTGCATTGTAGCCACATCCTCTCCTGGAAGTCTTTCCTCCCCTTCTTCCTAGGCTAAGTAGGTATCCCTTTTTGTGCTCCCATAGCACTGCCTTTCTTCACCTTTGACTTGTAACCAAGCAGATGTGATTAAAAGCTAGACACGCCATCTTTCCAGCACAGTGGCTGCTCGCAACAGCCAGGAAAGGACTTATGTGCATCTTACTGTTATCCTACACCGAACGGTGTCGACTCTGGCACATGAAAGATGCTCAGCACATACTTGTTGAATGGATCAATGAAAGAACAATGACTGTATACAAAGTCTTGTTGCTTACTTTCTTGTGTCCTTCTCTTTTCCTGCTGCTCTCTCGAAGCTGGTTTTTCTTAATGAGGAGCCAGCTGGGATTGCCAAGGAGAAATAGGATTCCTCCCACCTGCAACACACATGCACACACATGCACACACACACATGCACACACACACATGCACACATGCACACACACACACACACACGCTGTTTGTCTGTCTTTCTTGTACTGTTTCTCAGGACTTTTCACTGTAGCAGCTACTCCACCTTTTCCACCTCTCCTGACCCCAATTCTGGCTTGTTAATTAATTATTCTTCCACAGGTAAATATTTTTTCAAGTCCGCTCCCTTATCCTTTGCGCCCAAAGAGTGTGAACTCTGGGATAGCCACTGTCTGTCTCTCTGCCCTCCTCTGTCTCCCTTTCACCTTCGCATAGATACCTGTTACCATCAGCTTCTGCCACTGTATCCTGATGTTCTGTTTGGATTTAAAGACAGAAGCAGGGGCTAATGAGGGGTCCGGGCATAGCAGGCATCTGGAAGTCTCCACACTTAATTCCAGGTTTGTAGGGACACTCACTGTGCTTAGCACAGTTCCTGGAGGAGGGGCAGACAGCACCAGCAGCCTGGAAGAGCTGGCCTTCCCCAGCTGTGTGACTGCCTGCGTGACCTTGGTGTCCATGTGCAGCGGGAAACCAGAACACTAAAAAACATGACACTTGCCTGTGGTTTTCATAGTGTATTTTGCTGCAAAGAGCTAACTGTTGCTGAGAGTGAGTACTCTGGCTTTTCTAGGTCTTAGTTTACCCATCCATAAAGTGACTTGATCATCCCCAAGCATTCTTAAAACTGTAGCCATCTGTAATTATTTCATATCCTCGAGGCACCTTGTGAAAAGACAGAATAGTTCTCTGGCACACAAGAATGCACACGTAGCTTAGGGTTGTGCAGGACGGTGGGACCCTGTGAGCATGTGGTATAGAAGCTCTGGGGTCAGATATCTGACCTAGGTTTGAACATGGCTGAGACTTCCTGTACCAGGCAGAGTACTATCCAGTACTCTGCGTAGCTGATCTCCTACAGTCCTCATGTTGCCCCATGTAGGAAGCCCTGCTAGTATCCCCCGTGTGTAGGTGGAGAATTGAGGCTTAGAGTTAAGCAGCTCTGGCTGAGGCACTTGGGTGGCAGGGCCAAGTTTTAAAAGTAGACCTTCTATTTTAGAGTGAGCCCCTGAACCTCTCTGCTCTGCTGCCCCCTGCAGGCAAGTGTGTGACATAGCGTGTGGGGGAGAGATTAAAGGGTTTGCTGGAGCTCAGAGAGTACATGTTGTTCTATGCAGCACTTTCCTCTCTGCAAAAAGAGAGTGCATTCTATGTGCCTGAAGTAATGAATAACTGCGCCTCAGCCCTTGGAGGGTGCAGCAGGGGCTTGAAGCACCAGAACCTTGATGGGCGTCTCTTTTAGGGACACTGTGATCTCCTGACAAAATCAGCAGCAGGTACTCTCAAGGGACTCTGTGTTAAAAGTGTCTGGCAGGTGCCCAGTCCTTCTCCCATCACCTCTATGACCCTCACTACAACGCAGTCCAGGCCTTTACGTTTATGTGCATTTCGAGGCCTGGGGCAGATCCCGACCCAGTGTGTGGGCCGAGGCAGACTCAGTGTCTAACAAACCTGCAGGTAGTTGGTGCTGCTGCTGGTCTGAGGTCTACTCTTCACACCTTGAGGGTCTAGAGCATGGTTTTGAGAGGGCCAAGCTGCTACACCAGAATGGCCTCAAGACCTCAAGAAGCAGCTTCTGAGGACCTTCTTGGAAGATTTTCCAGCAGTTGGACTCCAGTGGGACTCAGAAAGCTGCAGGTATTTCCAGGTACCACGCTGTGAGAAATCTGCCCTGCTCAGTGGCTTCTACGATTTCCAGAGCCCCCCCGGGTTAAGGCCACCTTGGGCAAGATTAGTTCATGGATCTAGGGGGAGGCCAGGCGCTTGCTTGTGTCCTGTTTGGGCGAGTCTGATCCACGCTCATCTTTGAAGAAGTCCTTATTTGACTTTTGAGAAATATGGGACACCAATGACCATATCCTCCTCCCACCCCTGCCCTTTGCTTGCTGGGTTCCACCCTGTTACCTTTGGGATAGCTGCTATCTTTTCTGTCTCCATTGTTCACCAGGAATACATTTTCCCTTGAAGATCCCATTCTGCTCCCATAAACTCATGATGCCCAGATATTTATTTCCTGAAGGATCATCTTATGAGAACATAAGAATCATCCAAATCTTCCCTTTTGCTAATTACCCCCTTTCACTGCTTTAATCCATTCTTAAGCCCCATCAACTCTACTGCTAAGTTCGTGGCCCTCACCCAGGAGCAGTTTTGCCCCCAGGGTCATTTGACAATTCCTGGAGACAGCTGATGGTCACAGAGGGGGTACTGCTAGTGGTTAGGGTACAAGCCAGGGATGGTGTGGTACTTTTTACATTCATTGCGCACCCCACAAAGAATTATCCAAACCTGAACGTCAGTAGGGGTGCAGTTGAGGAGCCTTCCGCCGTCCCATGTTGCTGCTTCCTTGGTCTTCAAGCCCTTGGTATATTCCCACAGGATAGCAGAGTGGTCTTTTTAAAAAAGAAAGTCAAATGAGATCTGTATCATGACTTGTCACCACAGCTAGAATTGCAAACCTGAGCTCTGTGGGCAGGTGCTAGACCTGGCTTTTGCTTACCTGGCAGCCTCGTTGTGTCCCCCTTCTACTTGCCCCACCCAGGCCACTCTGCTCTGCCATCCTTCTGTCCATCGTTCTGTTCCAAGTTCCTTCCGGGCTCCCAGTGTGTTCTGGAGGTGCTCGCTCTCTCTGCTTGGGCTGCTGTCCTCTCTCACCTTGCTTAACTTACATCTCATCTTTCAGATCGCACCATAATGGCTTCTGTCTCCTGTCCACATCACTCACATTAGCCACGTGGTTACTGGCTTGCAGGTTTCCCTACAGTGCCGCACTGAACTTAGCATGGCCTGATTGTTTTTATTGCTCTGCTTATCCTTACTTCATCCTGCTAGAGCTGCGTGACTCCACCCGTGCTTAGAACGATGCTTAGCACACAGTCAGTTATCAGTAAACAGCAATGGAGATAGAAGTACTAGTAGTAGCTTATACTCACACAGTAGAATCTAAGAGCTGCTCTAAATGCTTTATTCACATTTAATGTCCACAATAGCTTTGTGACATGAGTACCATGCACATCATCCCCACTGAGGAAACTGAGTCACCAGAACTTTTAGAACTTGTCAAAGCCCATGTGGCAGCTGTGAGATTTGAACTTGAGCGGTGTGACTGCAGTTGATGTTCTTAATCACTCCGTGATTCTGTGTGGAATAAATGAGTGTGGACCCAGAGGGATGAGCTCACACCCTTCCTTTCTGATGCACATATGGTAAGGCAGGATGCACGGGTCTGGAATTTATTTTGATCTGAGTTCAGATTTTAACTCACTTCCATTTTGTGATTTACATGCTGTGTCTTGGAGTTCTGGGGGAGACGTACCAAAAATGTCTCATAAAAAATTAGGATTTAGTGTTCCAGGTACCTCTGTCCATTCCAGCTGCTGATTATGTTTTCTTTATTGTTTTGGACACTAGGAAATTCGGAAGAAAATTTGAGCCCTGGTGTTAGGAATCATGTAACACCTCACAGGGTGCGTTTTGTCTGCTATCTCGCTCGCTTCTGCTTTCTCCTGTTAACATGCTGTTTTCCTCATTTTTAACTGATTTCTTTTCCTGAGTCAACTCAAACAATGTATGAAAATAAATGGTGAACTTATAACAAATGAACATATGTGGAAAGCATTCCGTGGGCAAGTTAAATTTCCAGATTTGCAGTGTGCTTTGTACAATACTGGAAATCATTTTCACCTCACAGTCTTTCAGTACAGTGTAAGTGGACAAAGCCCATTAAAGTCCAGGGTACATCATAAACACTCAGTAAGCACTGGTGTTCACCTCTTCCTTCATTTACAGGGTTAGGGTTAGGGTTAGGGTTAGGGTTAGGGTTAGGGTTAGGGTTAGAGTTAGGGTTAGATGAGGGACTCTTGTACCAGTGCTTGGCCCAGTGAGGGTGGTGGGCAATGGTTTAATATCTTACTGAGCCACTCCTATACACTAAGGATGAGCTCCATTACAAGACCCACAGCAAATGACTGGCTGTCATCTTGGCCTATTTTGGGTGGCAGTTTTGACTACAATAAATTAGTTGTCAAGCAGCAGAATAACATTAGGTTTAGTAAACAGAAGAAGTTCCACCACTATGTGGGGGATTTGTATACAGAACCCAACCTGACAAATAGAAAGTATTTACTGGAAAGAAAATGAATCAGATCCACGTAAGTTTTTGGTTGCCATGGCTCCTATTTGGCCAGTCTTTCTTTAGCTGGATTTTAATATAGTAGTGGGGAATGTCAACTGTAATGTCTCAGTTGCCTACTGGCTTATAAAACGCTCCAGTTTACATACTAACTGTTACTCGGTGAAACAATCCCACTTTAAGGTGACCTAGTCACTCATTTCTGGGTTCTAAGCCACTTTGAGAGCTTTTCAAAGAACAGAAAACAATAGTTGTACAATTCTCTTTTTTTTTGTTTGTTTGTTTTTCTTCCGGTACCAGGAATTGAACTCACGACCTTGCGCTTGCCAGGCATGCGCTTTGCCACTGAGCTAAATCCCCAGCCCAATAGTTGTACAATTAAAAGCTCTTAGCCTTTATTAATGCTTGGCATCTTCTTATTTAATCTTCATAACTGTTCTGTAACGCTGGCTTTACAGATAAGATGCTGTCCAGTTTGGTAACTTTCCCAAGGTTCTGGCAGGAGGTAGATCCAGGATTTGGATCCCTGTGTGTCTGATTCTTAATCCTTTATTCTTAACTGCTAATATGGGTTATTTTTAAAATTTTAATTAGAAAAGGCAAAAAAAAATTTCCCTACTATGAAGTTGTTCAACCTCAAAAGAGTTGACATTTGAGGGCCAGAGAAGTCTGTTTTGTAGAAGTCCTGCACTGTAGGCTACTTTACAGCACCCCTGGTTGACCCATTAGGCGCCAGTGCAACAGTCTCCCAGCACTGCCAACTGTTGCCTGGGGAACAAACTAGGCTAACTGGGGAGGAACTTGGCCAGTTCTGTACCTTCCTGGAAGAGCACAATTCTTTCATTTCTGATATTACCAATCTTCTTAGAACTTAGGAGTTCTCAGAAAGTTTTGGTTTTTTCCTTTGGTTGTATTCAGAGAGTCCTCCAGTTATTGCCACTATCTATCTACTTTGAGAACATTTCCATCATCCCAAGAAGAAATCCTATACCTTTAGCAATCATTATTCATTCCTTTCTCTTCCCATTCCCAGGAAACTACTAATCACCTTTTGATATCTGTGAATTTGCCCTGTGCTGAAGATTTCATGTAAATAGCACGGTAACTTGTAGCTTTTTGTGTCTAGCTTTCCTCTCTTAATATAAAGTTTCCAAGATTCATTTATGTTGTGTTATACATCATTACTTCTTCCCTTTTTATTACCAAATAATATTCCATTGCATGGAATGTAGGGGCTCAGGTTCCTTTTTGCATACAAATTATCAGTTGTCCTAGCCATTTGTTAAAAACACTATCCTTTTTTAGTTAATTTTATTGACACTTGTCAAAAATTAACTATAAAAGACTCAATTTTATTCTTTTGATCTAAATGTCTGTTCTTATACCATAGCAATGTCTTGATTTTCTAGTTTTTCTGTAGATGCTGAAATCTGGAAGTGTTAGGCTTCCAACTTTGTTCTTTTTTTAATACAATTTTGGCTGTTCTGATTCCTTTGCATTCCCGTACAAATTTAGGATCAGTCCACCAGTTTCTGCAGATAAACAAACTGAGATTTTGACAGAGATTGCTCTGAATTTGTTCATATGTGTGAACAAACATTGTCTTCTAATCCATGAACATGGGATGTCTTTCTGTTAAGGCCTTTAATTTCTTTGAATGATGTTTTGTAGTTCTCAGGGTATAAATTTTGCACTTCCTCTGTTGAATTTATTCATATTTTCTTCTTTCAGTACTATTATCCTTCTATACATAGATTTGTTTTCTTGATTTCATTTTTGAATTGTGGATGACTATACTTTGGTATACTCCTCTTGTATCATGAAACCTTGCTGAACTTTGTGTTTGAGATCTTTTTTCATGTTTAGTGTAGACATTCAGAGCTATAAATTTCCCTCTCATCCCTGCATTAATCTGTATTCATACATTTTTTCATTTTTGTGTTTTTGTCTCTATTCATCACAAAGTATTTTCTAATTTCATTTGTGCTTTTTTTCTTTGAATCATGAATTATTTAAGATTGTTTTATTTAATATCCACATATTTGTGAGTTTCACAAATTTTCCTCTGTTATTGATTTCTGGTTACATTCCATTGTGGTTAGAGAACATAACGTTACATGATTTCATTCCTTTTAAATTTACTGAAGTTTGTTTGTTGGCTTAAAATGTGATCTGTCTTGGAGAATGTCTCATGTACACTGGAGAAAAGTGTATTTTGTTCTTGTTGAATGGAGTGTTCTAGAGACATTTCTTACATCTATGTTCACGGTATTGTTACATCTTCCATTTCCTGCTAAATTCCAGTTACTCTATTACAAATTGAAAGTATTGAAATTGCCAGTTATTATTGCTTAGTTCTCTGTTTGTTCTCTCTGTTACATTGGTCATGTATTTTGGGGCTCTGATTTTAGGTGTATATAGTCATGTCTTTTTGGTAGATTAATCACTGTATGATATCTGTTTTGTTTCTAGGAATTTTTTTTTTTGCCTTCTATTTTATCTGGTATTAATATTGTCAGCCTAGCTGAATTTGAATAGTTTTTGTTAAGCTTCCTATGCTTAAATTCTAATGCCCAAAGGGGATTGAAAGTCAGTGCTCTCTAGGATAAGTCAAAGCTGAGAATTACTCTTTTGTTTTTAAAAGGTAGCCCAAAGCTATGGAGAGATGATGGCTATGAAATTATCTGATTCCTGTGATTGGTGTTAAAGTTAACATAGGAACTTCTAGATGTCTTAGTGAAAACCTTTTCTGAAGCAAGATATGTCATGGGAAAGAAGAAAGTTCTGTCTTCCTGAAAGGGATCTTTTTGAGTTACATCGTGGCAGTCTGTGAACTTATTCTCTAGCCTCGTCCTTCAGAGCAGCCCGAAGGAGCCTCCTTCCTTCTCTGCTCTGCGGACACTTGTACTAGTCAGTTTTCCTGTTACTAAGACCAAATACCTGACACCCATATAAAGGAAGAAATTATTTGCTTGGCCCATGGTTTTAGAGTACTCTGTCCTTGGCTGGCTGGCTCTGAGGCAGGAACATCATGGTGGAATAAAGATGTTTGTTGATTTCATGGGGGTTGGATGCAGAGCGGAGGAACAATTCCAGAAAGCGAGGGCTGGGAAGCAGATGTAGACTCCAAGGCTACACCTCCATGACCCACCCAGAAGTGTGCTTTACTGATCCCTAAGTCAGTGGTGGCAAACCTATAGCATATGTGCTGCAGTGCAGATCCCTCTCTGTAGGCCTGGGAGCCAAGTTGCTCCAACAGTTGAGCATCAGAGAGTAGTTGTTTTTCCAACCTAAAACCTCAGTATTCAGATTTAATGGCAGTGTTGGCACTTCTCAGTAAATAAGTGTGTTTGGGGTGCAGTTTGCGTACTCAGTCTCTGAAAGGTTCGCCATCCCTGCTCTAGCTGATTCCCAAGCCAATCAAGTTGGCTGTTAAGCTTAACCATCATGACACTGCCCTAGACCCAGGTCTTGGGGTGGAAGCTCCTGTCCCTGTGGGTATCGTTTCGGCTTAATGCTTAGGTCATGGGCCTTTCTCTTCTCTTTTTATAAGCATTGCAGGAACAAGGAGACCAAATTTGAGATCCAGGATTGTGCTGGTTGTGTGATTTTTGTGGAGAACACCAGGTAAACTGTCCAAAGACAGTTCCAGAAAGCGCATCAGCAGTGAGCTTCCTCCTCACAAGCATAAAGGCAAAGAATGTCCACAGAAATGAGAGCGTTTTCAGAAGAAAGCTCTCAAAGTTTTCCAGGGGCCAGGAGGATGAGAAAGTGTCGAGGCTCTGACAATTTAAAACTCCTTTTGGCAAAGGTGACCCTCATTGCCCGGCAAGGTGGAAAGTGATTTAGAATATATTCTTCTTTCTGAAGTTTATTCACATGTGAAAGCTATCTTTGATTTCTGTCACCTCTTTGTCCCTTTTCTTCATTTTACTTTCCTTACCCTTTTTACTGTCCTCTGCTTCTTAGGAGTTGTCCCTTGGATATCGCCTTTCCTGGAGTTGGCTCATGCCTTTATTCCAGCGCTCCTTTTTGAGGTGGAAGCTATTCTGTTCCATTTGTATCTTTGTTCCCACATCTGTTCTTAATTCCAGGAATTCAGATCCACTGTCACAAAATTTTCTGCTAAGCAGGGAAAAGCCTCCAGAGGCTGAGTTATCTGACGCACATTTATTTATTATCACTTTAGATCTTTTTCCCCCTCAAGATTTTTCTGTAGAAGCATCAGTTGGGAATGTCTTAGTTTCCTGCTTGTAGAATCTCTGGAATTTTCGTTCCAATATATATGCACATAAACAGACCTACAGACCTTCCTATGCACATATGCATTATAAACAGCCCAAATGAATAACTTAAAACCCTTCAGTTTATAAGCTAAATTTTCCAATCCCAAGCTTACCTGGTTGTTTTAGCTTGTTTTTCCTTGTCATTCTTAATAAGGTCATCTTAAAAGGCAATGACAATCACATAGAATTCTCTTATAATTTATAATGCTTTTTCCCCTAAAAGCCCTAAGGATATTATAGACTTGTCTCTGTTCTACCCCCTGAGGATTTTGGAGGGAGATATGGAGGGTCTTTCCGTGACTTACATGGCCTCAAAATAACCTTATGAGACTCTCAAAATGTTTTCCATAACAAACAAACTTCACACAATGCTTTTTTAGTGGAAATGTCTGCTGGCTCCTAGGATATGTACAGACCCCTGCCAGGCTGTCTCCTGCATCCACCTCCTGCTACAAACATCATGCTCTGGATGCTGTGACTTCTCTGAGATCTGTGTGCAAGACATAACCTGTTCATCCTGTCCTCTTGTCTGTAGTGCCCTTCTGTCTCCTTGTTCACCAGTTCACTCCTAATCATCTTTCATACCCAGCTACAGTAGCATTGCTTTGTGAAGCACTCCCAGGCTTAGGGAGTCACGCCCTTTGTGAGACCTTCTGTACCCTGGCTATTTCCTGCACACTGATTGAGTATCCACTGCTGGGTGGAAATTGAAAACAATCAGTGGTAACTAATACCGTGTGGTAATACTGTATAACATTAATTATTACATAGTACTCTATTTTGAAGTGTTCTTTATAGTGGAATATCAATTAATACTTGCTAATACAACATGTGTTTAACAATAGCTAACACAGCGCTAGCCTTGTTAGCTAATACCATGTTCTAGAGCATGCTCTAAGCAGTCATTTTATTGTCTTACTTAGTCCCCATAGCAACCCAGCAAGGTAGGTGGTCCTAATAGCTCCATCTCCATGAGGTCACTGAGGCACAGAGAGACTGAATGCCTTATCATAAGCCATGCAGCCAGGAGGTGGTGGAGCCAGATTCATGCTCAGGGAGGCTAACATCCGCCCCTACCTTCTCAACAGCTTAACTGTTCAAAAGCAGCTGTTTCATGCTCCTTGCAGGTCCTGTGGGTGGCATAGAGTTTGGGAATTAATGACAGTGTCACTGAAAGAGCAAGGCCTAGGTCTGTCTGAACATGACCTCACTTTTCTGGGGGAGCCATCTAGGCCAGCAACTTAGAGAACCTTGAACCTTGCCAAGAAAGAGGAAGTTATCAAATCCCTGTTAGGTATCAAGCATATGCAGATTCTCTTGGTGCAAAATCACAGTTCATTTTCACAGCATCTGATGAGATCTGTGGTCTTGGTATTCCCTTTTGACAGACAGGCATGCTGAGACAGAGGAAGGTTAAGTTCCTTGTCCAGAGTCCAAGGGGGAGCAGGGCTGGAGCCCCATAGCTTCCGAACCCTTCTGACACCTGAACCCGAAGCGAGGCTTTAAAGAGATGTTTGTGAAAAGTTTTCTACCAGAGAATCTGCAACAAAGCTGTTTCAACTGCGTGCCTTCTTCCTGTATTTATATTCAAGCTCGCTCCTCTCTGTTGCCCTTCCACCCCCTGGTGCGTGTGTCTGAAACAGCCGATATGTTATTTCAGGGCGTCATAATACATTGCCATAGCTGATCAATAGAACTCGAAGTCTGCTCCAGTAATCGGGTGGAGTGGAGCTGCTGCAGCAGCAGAGGGCATTTGGCTCCCGCAGTGGTACATTCGTGCGGGATGGAATTCCAGGAGCGGATTTGCCTCTCCGGGCTGTTTGCTGGCTTCTCTGAGATCATAATGAAAAGCTCGCTCTCCTCTCCCCAGACTTCTTCTTACAGATTCCTGGCGGATTTCTTTTTTAAGGCTGGTTATTTTTAAGTCTTTGTATTTTGCTTTCTTGCTGCCCCCCGGCTGTGAAGTCATTTTTGGCTTTTTACAGGGCACCACAGTTTGACTTTTTAGAAAAGGAGCTACGGGCCTGAATAGAGTAGCAATTTCAAATCTGTCGCTTTTTGCAAAGTTCTGAAGCCAGTGATGGCTGGCTGCGGGTATACGCTTTGGGAGGTTGCATATTGATTCTAGTTATGTGGATTTTGTAACTTGTTTTTCTTTTTCCTAATTTATCCTTTTGTGTAGCACTTATTCTAGTAACTAGAGAGTGGACTGAATTGCAACAGGTTTATAACATTTGTCTTATGAGAAATAAGCGCTGAAATTTTTTTAATTAAAGAAAAGATACAGAGTACTACTACTGATAGGAGAAGCACATTCACACTGACTTCCTTTCTGTTCCTCTCCTTCCACACTGTTCCTACCTCTGGGCCTTTCCACATGCAGTTCCCTCTTCTTGGAACAGTCTTCATTTCTCAGTTTCACAAACACTAAAATTTCAAACATGGCCTATATCCTGTGTATAATCGGTTTTTTGCAGGTATAACAGTCTGTGGGTGGAATGAATGACTGAATGAGTCTGGCCTCAGACTGTGAGTATTACATCATTCCAGCCTAGCTCAGTGAGGGCTGTCTCAGCTGCAGCCAACCCACCTTCCACCACCTGGTTGAGATTAGGCATCTAGTGGCTCCGCCTTCAGGACACTCATTGCATTGCATGTGGAAGCCACTCACCTGGCTGCTCATGGGGACAGGAGAGGGAGAGCCTATCTTTTCCACTGTTGAATCATTGCACAGCCAAATCAGTGCCTGATAAATGGTAGGATGCTCGTGAGTGTTTCGTTATTGTCCAATAAAGAGTGTGTTTTCCCCCCTTTAAACATATTTTGTGTTGTGCTCCAGTAAACTATAAATCCTCACAAGGGAGAACTGATCGAGAGTTTTAAACTCCGAAAGGTTCTTTTTGCTAGGACAGCAAACATTTGTGTATGAGCCTGCAGCTTGTGTGTAATGCAGAATCATTTTATTTCTTGTGAATGAACATGGATATGGGGAAGGACCATGAAATCGCTGTAATTTCCCTGTGGATGTTCTTGTCATAGTTACTCCTCTGTCCTGGCGTGTGGCTGTTAGACTTGATGGGAGAGGATCGTGTGAGAACTGGCCCCGCGTTGTCCCTATTGCGGTAATTCTTGGAGTGGCTGTTGGTTTTTGTAGTGAAACCACCAGGGAGAAAGGAACGATAAGGATAATTGCTCCAAAGGTGTAAGACATAAATAGAAGTAGAATGGAACTGTTTAGTCTGTTTTGTGTTACTATAATGAAATACCCAAGTCTGGGTAACTTTATAAAGAAAACAAGTTTATTTTGGCTTACAGTTCTGAGGTCAAGGTCAAGGGGCTATATCTGACAATGGCTTTTTGCTGGGAGGTTCCTGAGGTGGCATAGGGCATCACATGGCAGGAGAAAGGGAACCTGTGTCTCCCTGATGTTGCTCCTTCTCCTTATAGAGCCACCAGCACTCACTCATGGGGCCATCACTCTGATGACCTTATTTAACCTTACTCACCTCCCAAAGACCTCCTGTGTAAACACAACAGTCAGATTAAGTTTCCCATCACAGTGTGGATTAAATTTCATCACATGAGCCCTTGGGGGACACACTCAGACCATTATGTAAACCAGAGCAGGAGTGTTCACACTTAGGTGTTCATTGGAATCCCTGGTTGTGCTTAACAAAAATGCAGATCTCCCTAGGGAAGAGGCTCAGGAATCTGTGTTTTCAAAAGCATTGCTGCAGCAGGTGAATCTCTGACTTGCTTTTGAGAACTTGTTTAGAAGGTGGGAAACTCTGAAGAAACATGACTAAGTAGGACAGGGCTAGGAGCAGGAAGTTTTTCCTTGCAATGACTTTAGACAAGGGGGATTGTACAGCCAGAAGTCAACTCTAAGAGCATCTTCCGGAAGCAGAGACACTGCTTTAGCCTGTGATTAGCGCAGCCCATGGAATTGAATCCCAGGAAGAATGATACCGGACACTGGTGCAGATTTTAAAAGATAACGAGAAGAGTTGTGGTTTCTTGACCAGAGAATAATATCCCCTACTCTGCAGAATAATGAAACACACAGATGACAAAATGAAGAGACAGAGGTGGGTTGAGAATAACAGAGCACAGCGGCAGTGGAGGACCGAGGCTACAAAAATACAGAGGAAGCACGGGTTGGTCTCAGTCTTGCGCTTTTAGGAATACCATTTTCAGCAGGGGAAAATCAGCCCATCATGCATGATCCTGCACAAGAGGCTTTTCTCATAGCCATCTGTGGCCAGAAGCGCTGATTCTTCAGGAAAGAGTTAGCCAGTGATCAGAAAGATAGCAAGATATGAAATATACATCTCCTTTGATCAGGGAGATACGGTGCAAATAGGAAAAGCAATGTATGTACATCTAGGTGAGCACTGTCTGTTGGAAATACCCCAAATGTCCACCAGTTATGGGCTCTGTAGCTTATTGGTGCATACATGCAGGACCTTTAGCAGGACCTTTACCTTTAGCTCTTAAAAAATGATAATGCAGAACTGTAGGTACTGACAGGAAAACATGTCACAGCATGGTAAGTGGCAAAAGCAAGCTGCAGAATAGCATGTAGTGTGTGGGTGCATTTAAGTCAGACAGTCAGATCTCCACCTGTTAATGCAGTCTGTACTTACTGAGTGATCTGTATGCTGGGCATCACCGTGGTATTGGACATAAAGCAGGGAACAAGACAGTGGCCCGTTGCTCCTCAGAGGTATTGTGCTCGGAGCCAGCAGCAATGCTTGGGAACTTGTTAGGAATTCAGAATCGCAGGTTCGACCCCAGACCTGCTGTATTTTTAAAAGGTTCTGGGTGATCCATTTGCACACTGTAGTGTTTGACACCAAGCTTTGGAATGGATTTACCAAACCTTGCACAGTGTATTTCCCCAGGGGAATAGTTTTTCTACTCACTGCTGTTCGGGTCTTTGTTGGTTGAATCTTTCACACAATGCTATCTTGTGTTTATAAAAGCAAGGATGGCAGTTTTGCACAAGAGATTTAGGCTCCTGCTTCTGGCTTTTCAGGTTGTATCAGCCACATGTTGGCAGAGTCCTGGGGCAAGTGGTGGAGGTGAGTAGCCCTGCTTATCTGAGCCAGCCACAAAGGTCTGAGAGACCCTGGATGCCTGCAGATCTGGCTGGAGTTGAAGCCCTGGCCTGAGCAGTGCCACAAGTGTGGTTTGCCGAGTTCATGCCTAGCACACTGTAGCCCTGTCCAGCTTTTTTGTGTGATTGCCACCCAGAAAGAGTCTGGGCCAGCGCCTGGCCTCACATCAGAGGTCCCCAACCCTGTGGCCTGTTAGGAGCCAAGCCAAGCCCGCAAGAGGTGGGCAGTGGGTTAGCAGCGAAGCCTTGTCTGCATTTACAGTGGCTTCCCATCGCTGACCTCACCGCCTGTACTCCGCCTCCTGTCAGCTCAGCTCCGCAGTAGACTCCCACAGGAGCATGTCCATGAACTGCACACGTGAGGGATCTAGGCTGAGCACTCCCTGTGAGACTCTAAGGTAATAATAATAGAAATAAAGTGCTTCCGGGGATAGTAGTAGAAATAAACTACACAACAAATGCAGTGCTCCTGAATCATCCCGAAGCTATCCTCCCTACCCCCAGCCTGGTGAGTGGAACAGTTTTCTTTCATGGCTCTGGTCCTTGGTGCCAGGAAAGGTTGGGGATTGCTGCTACATGACAGGCCCATGCTGCGATGTCTGTCATACTTCAGGACGAGTGGCTTGAGCACTTTCTAGATGGATTGGAAGCCACAGCTGTGAGGTCTGGCGAAGAACCTTCTATCCAGGGCCTGGAAAGCTCTGGCCATCTGGGAGTGGAGCTGATGGTTTCGGTACCCCTTTTCTTGGGGTCACGCCTGAGTTTGACCCCCATTAACCCTTTGTGGCTCTTTGCCAGAAAAATGGTGTAGCTGAAAGAGACAGAACTCGGGAACAGTGGCACTAGGCTCTAGCCCAGTCTGTCCTTTGAGAGCTGTGTGATCAGAGGCGCCTCCTAGTGGTGGAAGCCAGCTGTTGGTGGGGGCCACAGTGAATGGGGGTTGTAGCAGGCTCCTTTGCATCCTGCAGGTAAAATCAGAGACTGGCAACCGTGTTAGCCCTCCTGCCAATCCCAGCCTGTCCTTTATTTCTTATTTTGCTGGTCTCTGAAGTTCAGCCCTGTGACAAGCAGGCTCTAAGGGAGGGGAGGACTCAGATCCAGAAGTAAACGCAGCGCTGAGGAGAGCCTGGCTCCCTGGCTTGCTGCTGGCGAAAGCTGCTGCTTGGGGAAGTGAGGGGTTCCAATGTTCAGTAGAATGGTCGCCCTGCCTGCCTTTGTCAGGGGAATTATTTTTGTACCAGGAATCGATGTCGGGCCATGTTAAAGGCATTCAGTGTCTGTCTTCTGTCTTTAGCTGGGGACCCTGAGACCTCCCTTGCTGGAAATGGGCATGAGAAAGGGGAACCTAGGTTTTGCTCGGGCCAGCCTGAGCTTGGTAGCAGGTCATGCAGGCAGGGGGCAGCCGTCAGGGGCAGCATTGTTACCTTCACAATCTCTGTGCCCCACTTCAGTACCCGGCTGGCGGCCTGTGATCTACCACTGGGGCCCCTCAGCAGGTGTGTGATGGTGCAAATGTGAATCACAGCAAGACAGGCTCCCTGGGACGCAAACCAAGTGCTGCTGACCAGGCAGGAAGTCTCATTAGTCATTCCTGATGAGAAAGTGAGGCAGGACCAAAGTGCTGGTTAATTGAACGGCAGCTAGTTCATTTACATTCACTCGTATTTGCAGTCGGTGCTCTTTTGCTGTCTCGAGAAGCCTAGGCCTTGGAGCTGGACTGGGTGTTTGGGAACCCTAAGGAGGACTGACCAGAGGATGAAAGGAAAGATGTGTACCTTAACCCTTGTCAGGGACAAGTGACTTTGCTTCTGGACTCCGTTTTCCTGTCTGCAAAATGGATTTTAGTGGGGAGTAAGATAAGAGAATATCTGTAAAAAAGGAACACAACACTTAGCCCATACTAAACATTCAGTAAGCGGTAGCTGTTTTATCCAATCCTGCTCTCTCCTTTTATAGCTTCATTTGTACACTGGGCAAATATTTCTTAGACGCCAGCTGTAGGCACAATACGGCACAGTGCCTTCAGAAGGGTGAATGAAACTACTCACCCAAGTGTATGTTCTGGGGGGCAGGGGGCAGGTAGTCAGCCAAGCAGCACCACACAAAGGTCGTGACATCAGGTAGCAGTATGGCCTGTGAATGAAAGCAGAGCAGAGCCGCGTAGGGTAGGGTGGCTGAGGGTAGAGTGGTGGCTTCTGCTGCAGGCAGGACAGTGGTTAGAGACCTTGGGGAAGTAGAGGAAGAGTGGCATTCAAGGCTGTCAGAAACCTCACCGGGCGAAGGCCCTGCCGTGGGGCGTGTGCCGCTGGCTGGAGGAGCCAGGAGGCCCATGTGGTAGCTGGACACTAGAGAGCTGCATGATCCTCTGAGGAGGATCCAGGGTTTCTGAGGAAATGATTGCGGTTTCTCTAGGCATTATTTCTCTGATTATTCAGAAGGCACCCAGAGCAGGACTGGCTGATCGAGGACGGTCTCTTAGGGACGTGGGCCTGGGCAGAAGGACATGTAGATGGAGAGCTGGCCACAGAGCAGACTTGACCCAGGAAAAGGGGGCCTCTCTGCTTTCTGCTACCATGGCCTTGCCCCAGCAGGTTCCAAGTGCCCATCTGAGCAGCGAGGGAGCTGACCCAGCTGGCCGGCTGCTGTCCTGTTCCGGGTCTGCTGGGGAGGCTGGGTCTGGGAAGTTGGATTTGGGGAGGAGCCCCTCACTCGGATGAGAGAGGCTCAGGGCCTGGACTGGTCATATGCACAACGTGCTTTACACTGTTATCCCACAGGGGGCCTGGAAAGTCCGTGTCCTGGGAATACCTGTGTGGCCAGCTGCCGATTACAGCCCTGCGCACTGCGTGTCCGATGTGCTTTTGGGGTTGACAGCATTTCACACACATTGCCATTGCTTGTTGCTGGAGGATTTGGGCCCATCGTTTGTGACTAGTGAGACCCTCTTGGGAGCGGTTGTCCAGTTTCCTCTGTATATCGCCATGAGTCTTTTCTCTCAGCTGACTCGGCTTCCTGTCCTTTTGCTGTCATAAGTTATAGCCATGACTGTCACTAGATGCAAGGTCCTGGGATTCCCCCAGTGAATTACTAAACTTGAGGTGCTTGGGGATCCTGACATTATTATAAGAGCTTATAACAAAGAGCATGTGATTCTGAAGTGCTCTGGAAGTAAGTGGTTTGTTTGTTTTATTTTAAAGTTGGCCCGGGGTGGGTATTTAATAAAAGAGCTCCCTAATATATCATATAGTTGGTGTAAAATGTCCATATTCTGCCACTTGATATGGCCCCTTCTAGAAATCTGGCCTAAGAGTATTATTTGTAATTCAGGCCAAGTGCACAAAGAGCACAAAAATATTCTTTACAGTATAATGTATAATGCTGAGAATTTTATTGTAACTAACTGTTAGCCCTCTTTCTGTTGCTATAACAAAATACCTGAGGCTGGAGAATTTGTAAAGAAAGGACGTTTGTTTAACTCACAGTTTTGGAGGTTCAAGAGTTTGGCATTGATATCGGTTTAGTTCTGGTGAGGAGGGGTCCCTAGGTGGTCAATGACACATGGCATTATGGGTAGGAGCTCTGTGTGTGAGAGGAAAAGGTCACACGGTGAGGTAGGAAACCAGAGAGCAATTCAGGGGTCAAACTTGCCTTTTTATAACACTCACTGCTTCAGAAATGCATTAATTTCCCTAAACCAGCATTAACACCTCCCGAGGCCCATGGACTCAGCCACCTAATTACCTTGCACTAGAAGGTTCCACGACCTCCTAGCACCACCATGTTGGAGATGCGGCATCTGACCCATGAACCTTTGGAGGACAAGCCACGTCCATATCATAGCACCAACCACCCGACATAAAGGAAATGACAAAAATAACTTCATTGTGCCGATAAGATGAAATATTTTTGCAACTACAAAAATACTAGAAAAATATTTATGTTGTATGTGAAAGAGTTAGGGTACAAAATGATATGTGTTTTCTCCATAAATTTACACTGATGGAAAACAAGCCACTCCCAAAAGGTTATAGAGTGTATGGTTCCACTTGCATAACATTCTTGAAATGACAAAATTAGAGAGATATAGAATAGACTTTGGTTGCCAGGATTTATAAAAAGGTGGAAATGGGAGAGTGATTGTTGGGAAGCATGGGAGATTTTGTAGTGATGGAAATATTCTGCGTTTTACAGTATCAGTGTCAGTGTCCTGGTTCTGATAGTGTCCTATCGTCTTAAAATGGAGGACAATGAGAAAAACGTGTATGGGCTCTCTCTGTATTCTTGCTCATAACTCCATGTGAATCTGCAAGTATCTCAAAATTTAAAAATTTACATTAAAATATGCATTCTGATATCAACAGCATAGAAAAATGTTAATTATAGTTACTTGGGAGTGGAGAGATCAGAGGTAATTTCTTTCTTCTGTGTTCTATTTCTGTGTACTCCACAATGAATATGATTATAGCTTTTTATTTTGAAATAATTTCGGCCCCACAGGAAAGTTGCAAAACTCATGCTAAAGTTCTCATACTGTTTACCCACCTTCCACTTACTAATGTCGTGTGTAGCCGTAACAGTTTTCAAAAATAAGAATCCGCACTGGTACAATGCTATCAGCTATACTATGGAACTGCATTGGTATCTGTGCAGTTTTCCCACTAATGTCTGTTCCAGGACGCCATATTGCATTTAATTTTTTTTTTTTTTTTTTGTACTGGGAATTGAACTCAGGTCCTTGCGCTTGCCAGGCAGGTGCTATATCCTTGGCCCTACATTTAGTATTCTTATCTCCTCCAATACTGGATGATTTCAAAGTTTTTCATGACCTGGGAGATTTCCGGTTGGTCGCATGGTAGAACGACCTTCTTTTTGGGCTTGTCTGAGGTGTTCCTATGATTTTTTTGCTAGCATGCATCTCTGCTTTGCAAGAATTCCACAGCAGTGACGTGACGACCTTCTCGGCTCCTTGATTGAGGGGGAGTACGCTGTTGATATGTCTTGTTGCTGTCATGTTGACAAGGATAACTCAGTTAAGCTGCTGTCTGCCAGGTTTCTCTACCATGAAGTCACTATTTTCCCTTTATAACTAATAAACATGTTGGTGGTAGAGTAATGGTGATAGCTATAAAAGGCAACATGATAAACATATTGCCTCGTTGAAAGTGTGCACATTTCCCATTTCTCCTGTAGCTCTCACCTTCTCATTTTGGATCCATGGGTGGGTCTTGCCTGTGTAACAGCTATCAGTTAGGGTACAAAATCATATGTGTTTTCTCCAGAGATTTACACTGATGGAAAACAAGCCACTCCCAAAAGGTTATAGAGTGTATGGTTCCACTTGCATAACATTCTTGAAATGACAAAATTAGAGAGATATAGAATAGACTTTGGTTGCCAGGATTTATAAAAAAGTGGAAATAGGAGAGTGATTGTTGGGCAGCATGGGGGATTTTGTAGTGATGGAAATAGTCTGTGCTGTTTACTTACTGGTGACTTTCTGTTTCCCACATTCTGTATTTATTAATGGGAATTCTTACGGCTGGAGGAATTAACCCTCACCTGTCATTTACTGACTTGTTCAACATTTTTTTTTAGCATCAGTGTGTTCTCAGAAACCTAAGAAACATTTTGTTCTCTGGATTACAATCCAGAAAACTATTGTTTATTTTGCTGCTTAGATTGTCCTAGTGTTGGCCATTCGGAACTTCTGACCTGCCTCACATTTTGAGTATTTCTTTACTTTGGGGCAACACAAGATACTTCAGAACCACAGGGTCATTTTTCCCATCTGAAATCAACCACTTCTCTGAGGAGCCTGGGTCTATTTACTGGTTAATAATATTTAGAAATGAAGAGCTGGGGGCTAGATATGCCTGCTGGTATTTGGGTGCCATTGTTTTTAACAAACAGAGCTAGATAATATATATGTGTGTGTACTAATCCATACATACACAAATCAGCCTCCCCCATCTGTCTATCTATTGAGTTACTCTATTTGCTTAGTTTTAAAACCTTGGAGTGCAATCTCAGTCCAAAACCTCATGATTCTTTTTACTTTCCTACTTTCCTGATTTGCACCTTCTTTCCCCAGACAATGAGACATCTTGTTCTTATTATGCACAGTGTATTTATTTATTCATTCAACCCTTGTACACCCAAAAAGTAGTTTCAAAATTGCTATTCTAGACAAATATGTTGTTTAGGTATAGTTCTTTTGTTTTTCTTCAGCCTTACAGAATCCAGGAAGCTCATGTTTTACCAGTAACGCAGGCAGGTTCTTTTCTTTCCTATTTTCTTCAGTATGGTAATACTATTCATTTGTAATAGCACTGTATTTATTTGGTATTTATATTCCACTGAGTGACCCCCAACCCATGGAATGGATCCTAGTTTTTCATTTGGGAATGAGTGAAATATCATGGTTCTAAGATACACACTTCTCTAGGTACAATCAATGCTGAGATCCATAGATATACTGAATATATGTGTACAAATAGATCCTTGTTCCTTTATTCTGTTCCCAGTTTCCTATTATTCGCATTCTTTTGTACGCACCCCCTGTTGCTAACCACTTTCCCCAGTTTCTTGTTTATCTTTCCTGGAGTTCTTTCATGTGTATGAGTTGATGCATATATATTTGCTTTCACCCCTCTCTCTATGTACAGAAAATGTACTATAGATACTCTTTTGTACCTGGTTTTCTATTGTGTGTTGCTTAACACTATATTTTGGAAATGACTATATTTCACTCATAGACATCTTCTGTCATGAGTTCTTTTGAACTATTATAAGCAGAAAATAATTCCTAACATCCCACAGGTCAGTGTTTAAATTCTGCAAACTGAATGAGGGTGATGATGATGACAGATAGCGCGAAGCATCTATTTATGGAGCACCTGCTGCCGTATGCCGTGCTGTACACAAGGTGTCTTGTACAGATTATCACAGACTCCTTTCGAGAGGCCTGTGAAGTCAGCATTACTTTCCTTTTGCTGGTGAGGATGTTGAGGCTCAGCAATATTTAGAAATCAGGATGGAGCTCAAGTCTGAAATCCAGACTTCCTGGAGACTGTGCTCTGCAGAGAGCATGCCCACATTATTACAGAAGGGCCAAGCGAAGCACAGTCGTGTGGGGTTTCTGAGCGTGGGTACCGCCCAAGGTTTCACACTCAGTTGATTGTGACCTGGCTGTTGCTAAAGTTAGCATGTTACCAGTAGCAGGAACATGGAGGTAATTTACTGCCTGCTTGTTCCAGAGAAATGGCCCTTCCTTCTGTGGGGACTGTGGGTCCTGCCTCTCAACTTGGAGACGCTAGGGATGCTCGGTAGCGTTGCTACCTGGATGCAGCCTAGATCCAATCTTACACCTTGTAATTGCCGGCCAGAGCAGCAAGCACCATTAAAAAGAAAGCCCATTACCCCACAGGGCTGTTTGCTTTAGCAGGGCATTCAATCAAGCCTGAGTTACGACCGTTTGTGTTCAAACTGTTTGTACAGCAAGAGTGCAAGACGAATTTCCTCAGAGCAGGAGTCTGGCTCCTGTTGCAGAAAATGACTGCCCTTGGCAGCGAGGCAGCACCATCAAGCTGACTGAGATTATGGCTTCCGGAGCCTGTGCCGGAACCTCACCCCGGCTCGAGGTTCTCCAGCTGTGTGGCCTTGGGAGCATCCCTTTATCCTCCAGGCGCACCTGTGAAATGGGGAGAGGCGCCATTGCCATCTGTGTGTGGGGTCTCCCAAGGCCACCCCAGGTTCAGCAGTTTCCTGGGAGGATTCACAGAAGTCAGTATTGGTCATGTCACGGCCGTGATTCATTATAGCGGAGGACAGAATGCAGAGTCAGCAAAGGCCCAGGTGAATGCATTGAAGTCCAGGGGAGACCCAGCTCAGCTTCCCAGAGTCTTGTCCTGTTGTAGCACACAGGGTGCACTGAATTCCCCTAGCAGCAGGTGTAACGATGCGATGTGTGGGAAAGGCTGTCTACCGGGGAGACTCCTTAGAGACTCACTGGCCAGGGTGTTCATCCAGGGCTGCTGACTCCTGACACCTTCTGTCTACCAAAACTGCAGCCTCCCACAGGAAAGCTGGTGTCCAGCCTAAACTGTACAGTTCGCACTGACTATTTAGGCACAGTGTGGAGACCACTCTTACCAGGCAGGGTGATGGAAACCCTCATTCCCTTTGTCCAAGTTCCCCGACTACCGTGCGCAGGAGCCACCCTCGCGGGCAGGCTTTGTGAGGCCTGCAGTCTTGCGGGTGTTGTACTAACTCTCCTGCACGTCCTCCCATTGGGGAGCTGCTGGGTGGATTCTATGAGACAATCCAAGCAGAGCGTTCGACACCCAGTCTAACACAGTAAACACTCATTAACTGACAGCTGAGACCTCTGAGGTACCCAGGGAGTTTGATTGGTTCTTCGGCACCTTAAGAGGCAAGCTCCATCCATCATCCTTCTGCACACCCATTCACGCAGCCATTGCTTCTTCTCCATGCTTTGGTTGAGTGCCTGCTGTGGTAGGAAGGCTGTGGCTCGCAGGGTTAGCCATTTCCTACCCATAGGATGCTGCATGGGGTATCCAGACTGGCTGGGAGCTTAGGCGGGTGATACACTAGGAATCCTTGTGGGGACATCAAGACAAACCCCATTCAGAGCGTGCCAGATGAGCGGTGATCTGAGAACGTATTGTCCTGATGTCTTACTGTTTGTCCTTTTGTTCCCCCACAGCCAAAGCTAAATCGAAGTGCGGCCCCACTTTCTTCCCCTGTGCTAGCGGAATCCACTGCATCATTGGCCGCTTCCGGTGTAACGGGTTTGAGGACTGTCCCGACGGCAGTGACGAGGAGAACTGCAGTAAGTGCCCAGGGCTCCAACACCATGGTTCTTTTTTGTTTGTTTGTTTGTTTTCTGGTACCAGGAATTGAACTCATGACCTCGGGCTTGCCAGGCAGGCGCTGTGCCGCTGAGCTAAATCCCCAGCCCCAAACACCATGGTTCTTATTCTTTGCAACCGGCCAGACTCGCCTGTCCTGGGGACTTCACTGTGCCTCTCACACTCAGCACTCTGTGTGCTGTTCCTGCCCCTGTCTGTTCTTTGCACGTCTCTGTTGTGTAAATCTGGAAGTGCCCAGCTACCATTTATGGGGACTTGGTAAAGTGCCCTTGGCCCAACTGGTTCCAACGTTAGCTCTGCATTGGCAGTGCACTGAAGTCCAAGAGAGACCCGGCTTGGCTGCCAAGTGACCCAGGTGTGTTATGTCCAGGGAGCAGACAAGGAGTCTCCAGTGTGTGTGTGTGTGTGTGTGTGTGTGTGTGTGTGTGGCGGGGGGACTCACCCAGGACCACACAGCCCAGCAGTGCAGAGCCAGCCTAGGTCCACTCAAACCCTCATCAGAATGACTCGGAGTTGTCTGTGTGCTTGCTTGGTTTCCTGCTTACTTTGAATTCTTTTTTGAAGTGCTTATTTATTAATGATGTATGTCCTATAAGAGTATGTTCTTGAAACATTCCCAGGGCTATAGAAAAAATATCTTCACTCTGGCTACCCTGATTAATTTACCTACTATATAATCGTTCATGGTGTTAGCGTGTGCGTATGCGCACACACACATACACACATACATACACACTCACACACGTTCATCCTTCCTTGACTCTTGGCAGTCTTGCTATTAGGCTTCATTCCTCCCTGGCCTGGAGACGTGAGATCTCTTCCTTTCTGCTGTCGCTGTGTCCAGTGACTTTGCACACCACAGCCTCGGTACTTTCAGGTGTCTCTTCCCCACCTGTCACTCTGTTCCAGGTCTCTGGGCAAGCTGCTTCCTGTCTGCTGCTGCTGGTCCCTCTGGACACTGTCTCTTCTTTCCTTTCCCCCAAAATACGAGACACAGCTTGCACCTTTGTGACTATTGCTGGTCAGAGCAAAGATGCACGTTTATTTTCATATATATATGTATGTATTTTCATATATATATGCATTTGCATATGTATATGATGTCAGTATATATACTGATTCTTTTGTTTAATTGTGTACATTTTTATTAGTGCATGTTTGCGGTATATAACAATCACATTCATCAGGGGGCAGTTGGTGCCTGTGCGTAACACATCTTAATGCTTTTTTACTTTCCCTTCTCTGTTCCTCCATCCCCACTCCCTCCATCTCTTGGCCTCTTATTTTCTACGCTTACATTTGAGACTATTCTTGAGCAGTCTTAGGTTTACAGCAGAACCAAGAAGTTCAGTGATTTCCCACGCGCCCCTTCTCAGCCTATTCAGAGCCTCGCTGACTCTTGACGTCCCACAGCGGAGTAGACTTCGGGCCACTGATGGATCTTTTCGGACCCATCACGATCTCACAGTTGCTGTTAGGATTCGCTCTTGGTGGTGTGCTCCTGTGGGTTGGGCAGGTGTGCAGTGACACGATCCTCTACTGTACTGGATAGAATAGCTTCACTGCCCTAGAAACCCTGTCCTCTGCTCACTCGTCCCTCCCTAGTTTTGCAGCCTTTTCCACTTTAGAGTATTAAAAAAAAAAACTTGCAATAGACAAAAATGTATAAAGAAGAAAATAAAACATCCCAGGATCACATAGATTAGAATGAATTGCTAACACTTGGGCAATTTGGTGCCCATGTATCTCTGTCTCCGTTTGTCTGTCTTTCTATTCTCCCCGCCCCCCCCCCGTTTCTCTTACTTAATGTGCTTAATTGTAGTGCCATCCTTATTGTGACCATTTTTTATTTTAATAATCCTTTTCCAAAGTGTAAGTCTTAATGACATACTGTTTCGATAGATTGACATTTCCCTCCTTGCAGAGGAGGGCGGCTTCCTCCCGTGTTATCCTGCTGTCCCAGGGAACTGTCATTGGTATGTCTGCTGCTATGGGATCATAGGGAGTGTACCATTCTCCCACATGCATTTTATTGCCTCATTTCATCTTCTGGATCTCAAGTGACAGGAACCTGGAAGACCTGTGAGAACTTCTTGTGTTTAGCAGAAAGACTGAAACCACCTGAGCAGGAAAGACTCACATGACCAGTAGGGTAGAGTCCTAGCTGAGGGCCGTGACAGGGGCCAGAGCTGAACCAGCATTTGTGTTTCCCCTAAGAAGCATCTCCCTCCATGGTGGCTTCCTTGTGTCTAAACAGGGTGTGCTTGAGAGAATCAGATAAAATAATATCAAAGGTCCTGTGGCTTGTGCTCACTTTGGCAGCACATATGCAAAAGTCTTGTGGCTGGCCTGTGATAATTGATTTTAATATATATAATATATATATATATTATAGTGGTTTTTAAAATATAGAAGTAAAGCTTGTATTTATTAGAATTTTGCCTTGACTTGGAATTTCCAAGGAATATTTCTTTTATAGCTCATTTAGTCCTTTGGTGAGTATGTACCAGCTTGATCTCAGCTTCCTGTTGTCATGGAATCTTATAATCTTAGGGAGAAGTTTTACACACACATACACAATACAAGAGAGTGATCCAGTGACAGTAAAAAGCAGCATGACACATCACCATACATGCTCAAAATGATTATGTCATCCTTCATACTACCATAACTAAGGACCCTGTACAGTTCACATGTTTAGATGTTGGTCTTTAATTTATCTAAATGAGTAAATTTTATCTAATCTAATATGCCAATGGGGATTAAACCAAAATTGTTCTCTCTCTTCTGCTGTTTAAAATTAGTGATTCTAACTCATTATTGTGTGAACTGATAAATGAAAGGAAAGAATCAAACACTTATCCTCCCCTTCCTATATGCATTATACTTCAGAGTAATCAGATAGCTGGTTTAAGAAAATAAACATCCAAGAGAAGAAAGAGAGAATTAGAGCACAGGTTTCATTCCCTTTAGTGGGGAATGGATCTGGGTAACGATCATCAGTGGCTGCTGAAACCTGCAGGTGAAAAATTGATGAGGAGCCTTCTCATGATGGATCAGGCTGAGAACTCCCAAAACCACCACTCGATCTTTCCACAGACAGCTCTGAATCAATATGGCGCCACTTCAAGGGGAAATGCAGAAACCTTACTCTGTGGATCTGTTTATGTTACATAGTCAATCTACATTCGTTAAAAGTCCCACAACAGTACTTTAAGTTTTGCTTTAAATTTTCCAATATGCTTTAAAGAACCCCAAGGAGAATGCCATGTTGACCCAGACAACAGTTACCATTTGAGTTTAGTCTTCCCTCATTCCTGCTATTCCAGGTCGCCTTCTGATATCATCTCCCTCTGACTGAACAATTTCATTTAACCATTTTTTTAAAAGCAGGTCTGCTGGCAACAAATTCTCTCAGTTTTCGTTCATCTGAGAATGTCTTCATTTCACCTTGATTCCCGAAGGATTTTTTATGGCGTGGAGAATTCAGGGTTGACAATTCTTTTCTCTAAGCACTTTACATGTGCTGTTTCCGTCTGGCTTCTCTGGTTTCCAGAGAGAAACCTACCATCCTTTGGATTGTTTCCCCATAGGTTACGCTTCATTTTTCTCCAGCTGCTTTGAAGCTTGTTGTTTTTTTGTCGTTAGTTTTCAGCATTTAGATGATGATGTTGGGTGTCTGTGTGTGGATTTCTTTGAATTTATCCCATTTAGGGTTCTCGGAACTATGTGAATCTATAGGCTCTGTGTTCTGCCATACTTAATACATGTTTCTTTAAATATTTTTAAGTCCTATTCTCTTTTTTCTTCTTTATGGAATTCTAATGACAGCAGCAGCAGAGCTTGTTGTGGTGCTCCCAGTCTGTGAGGCGCGGTATTCAGTTTTTATCAGGTGTTTTGCTTTTTATTGTTCAGATTGTATATTTTTATTAATCCATCATCAACCTTCCCGATTCTTTCCTTTATCATCCCCGGTCAGCTTTGGAGCTTATCTAAATGTGTTTTGCTTTGTTTTAGTTACAGTTACTGTATTTTCCAATTCTGTAATTTCCTTTTGCTTTTTCTGTTTCTTGGCTGAGATTTTGCATTTCTTCATTTGCTTCAGAAATATTTGTGAGTGCTTGTTAGAGTATTTGTATAGTAGGTGCTTTACAATCTTTGTCATGTAATTCTTTTTTAGTTTTTATTTTTATTAATACATGCTTGCAATACATAATTATGACATTCACCGTTGGGAGTTGGTACAAATCTACATAACAAATTTTAATCCTTTTTTTTTTATTCGGAGTGTCTTTGGGGGGAATTTTTTCAGTCTTCTACACTGGGGATCATGTCGTCTGTGACTGATGATAATTTGTCATGTAATTGTAATATCTGTGTAATCTTGGTGTTAGTATCTAGGGGTTGTCTTTCCCCATGAGAGTTACAATTTTTCTGATTCCTTAGATGGCAAGTAATTTTAGATTCTGCCCTGGGGATTTTAATTATTATGTATGACCCTTATGGTTCTTAACTCCTGTGGAGAACGGTTATATTTTTGTTTGAGTAGGCAAATGGCCCAGTTTGATCAGACCACACATTTCCACCAGCCCTGGATGGACTGTGTTTCGACTTTTTTTTGGTACAGGGAATTGAACTCAGGACCTTGCACTTGCCAGGCAGGCGCTTGTGCCATTGAGCTATATCCCTGGCCCTGGACTGTGGGTTTGACAGTTCTCAACTATTATGCACTGCCGTTTGGCTCTTTCTGCATATGTGCCCTCTAGTGGTCTGTCCTTGAGTTCCTTCTCAACATCCTTGCATGGATTAGGAGCAGGTCCATACAAACCCACCTTGGTGATCAGTCTCAGAGTTCCAAAGCTTTATGGAGTGGCTTTCTGAGCTCAATTTCTTCTCCATCTGTCTAGTTCATTTAACTTTCTGAGGCTGTAATAGGGGAAAAAGTTTGGTAGACACTACCATTTTGGTTATAGTTTGAATTTTGGTCTTCTCTAATTGGCCTACTGCGTCAGATCTTGGAGTCTAAAAATAGCTTCTATGTGCATCACACCCAAGTTTGTAAAGCAATATGCAGTAGGAGAGCCAGAATGACATGTGGACTTGCCTCTAACTTATAATAGAAACCTCCTGTAAGCAAATTGTAGCAGCACAAGACATTGTCCTCTGCTATGAAACATATATCACCGCAGCAAAGTAGTTCTGCCCAAAACATCCAAGCTGAACCTCTGAGTCTGACCATTCATTACAAGAAACTCAGGGCAGAGGAGCATGTTAATGACCCTGTAGAGAGGGAGACTGTCAGATCCAGTAACTGGGAGATGCTTCTGGGCCCAGCTTCATCCGTCAGGGAAGTCCAAGAGAAACATAGAGGAAGGGGGAACCTGTGGACTGGAAGAGATGAAGCGCTTGATAACCAGCTGTATTATTGTAGAGACCTTGTTTGACTCCTGACTCTAAATAAACCAATTGTTAAAAAAAAAATTGAGATAGTTGGTAAATTTAGAACTGTGGTTGGATATTTGATATTCACATATTACTGTTAATTTTTTGAAGTTTGAGAGTGGTATTGTGTTTTTTTAAAACCCATATCTTTTAGGAATATATATTGATGTATATAAAGATTAGATTATGTGATATCTGGGGTGTGCTTCAATCCAGTCCCATCAGGGGAAGAACTGAGAAAAGTGTTGGTGAGTTAATAATTATTATAGCCAGGTGATCAATATATGCGATTCACTGAACCAGTCTATGTTTATATATGTTTGGAATATGCCATAATAAAATGGTGGACAAGAAATAAATACAAGATAAAGGGTTTTACTGGGTGATTTATTGACTTTAACAAATAACCAAGAGATCACAGTTTTGAAGCTTTGGCCTACATCCCTGTATTTTTCCAATTTTTCCATTCTTCTTGGACTGAGGCGGGTATGGTTTGGATCCAGATGACTCATGTGTTCAGAGGCGGAGTTCTTGGAGGGTGATTGCCTCATGGGGCGCTGTACTCATCAGTGGAGTAACAGGGACTGGGCAGTGTTTCATCCTCAGTGCTTATAGAGTATTTTATGTTCAGGACATAGTCAAGGGATAATTGCCAAATGAATGGATCCAGTAACTAATCAAGCAAAGAGCTGGTTGAGGACGTCAGGCAGACTTGGGCCACCACTCTTCCCCTCACCAGTGAAGATGTATTCTTGACATACGGATGCCTTGGTCCTGTCGTTTGCAGATGTGTTGTACCTGTGGAGTAAATTTGGGCTTTGCGGTGTTCATTAACCCCAATTCCTACCTTCTTGCAGGTTCTCACCCCTTCCGCATTCTCTGTGCTGTACCCCGTGTGAGTTACTGCTGGGGAGGTAGATGGGTCAGATGCAGACTCTGGCCTCCCGGAGCTCATACTCAAGTAGGAGAGACAAATGTGAACCAATGACCACAGCGTGGAGTTGACAGGAGAGATGATTTCACCCTGGGGGGGGGGAATCATCTGCGGGGGTTGTTTGGGTAAATGAGCTTGTTAGGAGGCTGGGATGTCCCATGGGGCTTATGCCACCGAGGGTCCAGGCCAAGCCGGGTGGTGTGTGCACACTGCCCAGAGCCTATGGTCCCCTTGGCTGACAGTAAGCACTTACTGTGTATGGTGCCTTCCTGTGTGCTCTGTCTGGTGGCCTATTGGAGAGAGAATCATCGTCCCTACGTTACACATGCTATGGTTTATACCTGGACGCCCCCAGCAAAGCCTCATGGGCTCAGAGGCAGGGCTAGGGAATGTGATTGGATTATAGGGCGCTACTGATGGCTTGTTGTTAGAGAAGGTCTGATCAGAAAAGGTGGATCGTTGGGGGTGTGACCTGAAAGGGTTTACCACCTTCTCTGGCTCCCTCCTTCTCCTCTCTCTGCTTCCTGTCTACCGTGAGGTGATTAATCCTTCACCGTGCTTCCTGGTCACCATGCTGTGAGCAGCTGTCCTCAGCTCGGGCCTTTCCACCATGCTGCCCTGCCTTGAAGCTGGCAAACTGTGGACTACATCACGAGACATAACAGACCTCTCTTCCTGGAAGTTGTTGGTGCTGGGTATTGTGTATCAGTGCTGAGGAAACTGGCTAAGACAATACACAAGGAAATAGAGATTGGGAACAGTCAAGTAACATGTGATAGTCACATAATTAGTAAGTGGTGAAGTTGCAGTATCAATCCAGGCAGTGTAAACTCAGAGTCTAAACTCTTAACCACTATACTAATATTTTCCCCCGTAACAATAATTATTATTAAAAGCATGTACTGAACACCTACTATGGGCCATGCACTATCTTCTTTATCGTACATGCATCATCTCCTTTAATTTTTACAAAATCTTTTCATGTAGGCACAACCCCCCACACACACACACACTGTCAGATGAGGAAATTGAGGCTTGTAAAAGTTGAATGATTTTCTCAGCGTCAAACCTAGCAAGTGGTAGAGCTGAAAGCTGAGGCCAGGTGGACTTCACAGCCTCACTGTAATTATGACAGCGAGGTCTGTTGGGAATTGTCACTGGGGCACATGATGAGAAATCAAGATGTTGGGGTTCCATTTTACACCCAGCAAGGGGGAGCTGGCGCTGAGCAAGGGCTGGGTGAGGAGAGGGAGAAGGTCAGGTGGGGCTGGTACCTGGGGAGCTGGGACGTGGTGGCACCTTTAGTAGACGTGAGACCACAGGAGGAGGGAGAGGAAGGCGCAGAGGGCAGGACGTGAGTGTCAGACATGCAGGGTTTGAGGCCAGCGCATTCCGGCTAAGGGGCCCTGAGGTGTCAGGAGAAGATGCTTGCTGCCCGAAGGGGATGTGAGTATCCATCCCCAGAAAGGCAGCAGTGTAAGCGGTGGAGTGGACTTGTTTCCTGGAGGAGGCAGGTTGGGTGCTGCAGAGACAGCAGTGCTCAGGGAATGGACGAAGCAGGAGGAAGCAGACTACCGTGACTGAGCCGAGTTCTGCCAATGGGCCTGTGTGACTCTAGAGTAGTTTTGCGAATTAAAACCCTCAGAGTCCTTAAGGTGGGTAAAACAGGCAGGATGAAGCCACTTGTGCCTCTTTCCTGTGTGCCCAGCCAGAGTGGTGGCCCTTGCACCTTCCCCAGACATGGAAGAGATTTTGGCTCCAGAACACAGCTGTACTCAGGCCACATCCTGTCTTGGTGGGGGGGAGGGCTGCTGAGGGACCACTGAGCAGACTGGGAAGGGTGTATGGAACCTGCGGGAGGAAGCACTGCCTGCAGCTGATGGGCCATTTGCAGGGAGAAGAGGCTCAGAGTCCCTGGTTTCCTTTTTTGCCTTTGTTTTGCTGTTTCTTTCAACTGTTGCTTTGGTACTGGGGATTGAACCTAGGGCCTTTGCACTGAACTAGAACCCCAACACTTTCTTAAATGTCTTACTTTGAGAAAGGGTCTTCCAAGTTGCCAAGTTGTTCAGGCTAGGCTCAAACTCATGATCGCTCTGCCTCACCCGCCCTGAGTGCTTGGATTACAGGCACGTGCCACCATGCCCAGCTGGGTCCTCTCTGGTTTCCTGGGGCTGGGTAGCCTCCATCTGGAAAATGGGATCTCAGTGCCACTGCACCCCCTTACACGCGTGCACGCGTGCGCACACACACACACACACACACGCATACACACACACAGCAGTTGTACAGCTTTCAGGGAAGTTTGGGCCAGGGAGATAAAATCCCGGATAGGCCGTGAGTCAGGAAGTCAGAGATGGCCGCCACAGGACAAGGAGCAGGTGATGATTATGGCGCGTGGTGTTTTGTCAGGAAGCCTTTGAGGTAGGAGAAGGGCCAGTTTCACTGACTTCCGGTGAATGAAAGAGGACTTTTCCTTAGTCCTTCTGAAGGCAGATGGTCTCATTTCCTGTCTTGGAGCCGGTCAGTTGCTTTTGGGTGACCGCAGTAGTCCCTTGGTCCATTCTGTTAGATGTGGTCAAAGTAGACGCCGCCAGGGTAACCACTGAGCGGTTCGCTTCCCTCCCGCTTCCCTCCCCGGCAGGGAGAGATTGCTCTCCCTCCTGCATATGTGGGTTGTAGAAATAGACCATTAGAGTGCTGCGTTTCTTGCGTAATAAATACCCAAGGAGCTTTTGAGCTTACAGCTGAGTTTGTAAAGTCAACTCCGCAGACAGTTTTCTCCACCTCCAGTGAAACAAATACTGCAGGATTCAGCGTTCCCCTCCGTAGTTAACTGAGTAAAATGACACATTTTCCAGTGACTCATAAGGCTTTGCAAGGACAAAGAAAACATAAACATTTGAAGCACGCTAAATATTGCTAAAGGGTCCCAAACATGGCATCGTGAGTACACAGTGTCTCCTGCCCAGTCTGTGAGCTTTTTCGGGAGGAGTGGCATTTGTAAGTCCTGGGCCGGTCTCCATGGGCCGCGGAAGTCCCTAAGCCTGAGACCTGCCTGTCCGAAGCTTCCAGCACTGGGTCGTGGAGGAGCAGGGTCCACCAGCTCTGCAGTCAGGCTGGGCAGGCCCTGGGAGACGCATAAGGAAGCGTGGGCTGCCTGGGGTCTTTGGGGAGATCTGTCACGGACACCTTTGCAAACCGCCAGGGACTGGCATCTCTCTGCATCTTGGCTTCATCAGCATTGTTCCTTTTTTGGTAGCTCCTCGAGGTCATTTTTCAGAAACATTAATTTTTCAGATCTGGCTGTGATATGGGGCTGTCTTTGGCTCCTTTTTAGAATTTTCTGGGTTCTTTTGAAACTGTCTTAGACTTCTGGAATTCTTGCAGTTGCTTTTTTCTTTAGCTCTTCTGTTCCCTCCCATCGTTGCCAGCTTTTACTTTTATGTGCTGCTGTTTTGCCTGTGGGGTCGTGAGCAGCCTCCCCTCTCCCTTCTAGCTGGCTTTTCCCTTGGGAAGTAAAACACAAAGCCTGTAGACCCTGAGGAAGGAAAAGACAGGTCCATGCTAAGTTGCTAAACTGCTCAGGCTGGGCTCGAACTTGGGATCCTCCTGCCTCGTATTTTATATGCAGCCCGTGACCATTTACTCAGTGTAGCCTCCAATCCCCAGGGTACAGGCTGGAACCTACTACTGTATTCCAGTATAACAACATAACACATTGTATCTGTTCTCTAATTGGACGACATAACACATTGTATCT
>NW_004955422.1:10221409-10323837 GCF_000276665.1 Chinchilla lanigera | reverse complement strand
TTCTCTAATTGGACGACATAACACATTGTATCTATTCTCTAATTGGTGAACATTTGTAATTTCTCTGTCATATAAATAGTGGCTTCTATAAACATTTTTGTTTATTCATGGATCTCTCTAGACTCCGCAGTAGCTGGAAGTGAAGTTACTGGGCTGTAGGCTATGTGCCCCTCAAGCCTTACCAGATATGACTTAATTTGTCTCCGCGGTGGACCTACCGTTCGCAGTCCCACCCAGAGTCCATGAGACCTGCCTCCACATCCGGGCCGGCAACCTTTATGTAAGACCTTAGGTGTGGTCAGTCTGATGCATGCAAAGTGCCCATCATCACCAGCGATGGTACACGTTTTCCTTTACATTTTTATTGACCATTTGCCATTGTTCTCATGAGAATTGCCTGACTGCATCTTTACCCATTTTTCTATTGAGTGGTCTTTTGCTTTGCAGTTAGAAGAGTTCTTCGTATATACCGGTGTGAAAACCAGCCCATGACTTGGTTTGAAATACACATACAAAAATATAGACACATATAGTATGTGTGGATGCATATGTAAATGTACATGCAAATGATTTTTTTCCTTGGGAAACTCAGTGAGTTTGAAAGGCCTAAAGCTAAAAGAAGTCAGCAGGGATAATTCAGCACAACTTCCCACTAGCATGTTTACATAAGCTTTCCACCACCCGTCTTGGAGCAATTAGAACGTCTTTCCAGGCCTATCCTTTTGAGTGAACTGATTGTAACTGATTCTTGTAGATGTGACCCACAAGGTCCCGGGGAAGCTGACAGCCACTGTGGTGTTATGCTAATGGGCAGAAGGGTTTGCAGGGCTGCCTTGGACAAAAACCAAATGCGATGTGTGGTTTTGGGTTTCCCCGTTTTGGTTTTGGCTGGAGTCAGACTTTGGTTTCAGCCTGATCAAGTTGAGCCATTTTCTAGCCCACAGTGATTTATGTAATTAAATCTTCCATTCTCAGCTCAGACTACTGTTGTCTGACTTTACACTGGTCCATTATCCTCTAAACTGAGAGATCTGGCTTCCTTCATCCCTCTACTGTCTCTGACTTTTCACATCAGACTTTCTATGTTAAATAGTTGTTTTTAAAATTCCGCGGTCATTCTCTTAAAGAGGAATTCCTTCTGTCTGAACCTGTAATCTTATTCTTCCCCTAGTCGCCAAAGCTGCCAGCCCCTCTACACCAAGTATATACACGGGATGATCAAAAAATACAGTGAGCATGCTGTGTGCTTAAATAAAAGCATTTATTACAGTAACATGAATCCCCCTTAAACAAATGCTCTCCCTTGCTTCAAATATACTTACCCCATCATCTTTGCCACTTTCTGAAGCAGTTCTGCAGCTTGCCTTGTGTCTTTACAAGATGTGATCAAAACTACGCTCAGTGCTGCCGCCAAGTGCCAGCTAATGGGAATCCGGGCTTATGAAAATGTGGTGTGTCTTCATCCACCTTATTCGCCAAGTCTGGTACCATGCAACCTCTAGCTCTTCCTCAAGCCAGAAAGACCATGAAAGATAAACATTTTGAATCGATTCAGGAACTGAAGGCAGCCGCAGCAGTGCAACTAAAGACCCTCATGAAAGAGGACGTCCAGAGCTGCTTCAGAAGGTGGCAAGGACAATGGGATAAGTGTGTTCAAAGTAAGGGGAACATTTCAAGTAGGATTAATAGCAGTGTTCTTTTAGTCTGATATATTTATAAAAATTTAAACTTTAATTGTATTTTTAGACACACCTCCTGTGTGGCCCCATGAGGTTTGCCAAGCCCTTAGAGTGGGGTGTGTGAGTGTCCCAGCATTAGCTCCGTGAAGCCTATAAAGTAGGCAGATGACAGCTGCCACCTTGCTGTGAAGGCCACCGTGAGATGCTGGAGCTGACCTGCCCCTGCCCCTGTCCCTGACCCTGACCCTGTAGTTACCCTCAGAGCTGGGCCTGACATCCACTCTGCTGTTTTGTAGCAAAAGATTGTCCCGCCCCAACCAGTGTACTTCGGTTTGTTAGTTGCCCAGATAATAGATCCAGTTACAGTTTCTGTTCTGCTTTTTTTTCTTAGAAACAGCTGGTCCATTGTGTATTGTCCTCTTCCTAGTAATCATTCAGAGTAGCAGATACATGTATGCTACCTTGTCTACACACTATTAGCACAAGAGTTTCTTCTTAATGAACTAAGAGAAACTAGCTGTATAACAATCTTAACTATCTTTAATGTATATACATTTTTTTCTTTTTTTCCTTTCTTCATTTCCCCTTTCCCCATCGCAGTTTGTCTTTTCTTTTGAACAGTTTCTTCCCAATTCACAGTATCTATTGTACATTTCAGATCTTATTTACTTGTTCATTTTCTCACACTAGTGAGACAATACGATGTTTACATATATGGGTCTGATTTATTTCACTTATGATTATGGTCTTGAGTTGCATCTATTTACCTATAAAACATTCCATTTTATCCTTTTTATGGCTGAGTAGTACTCCCTTATATCAGAAAGAACATCTTTTTATCCATTGTTTGGTTGATGGACATCTGGGTTGTTTCCAAGATTCAGCTATTACAAATTGTGCTGCTATAAACATGGGTGCACAGTACACAGTGTATCAACCATTGTAACTGTCTTAATGACCTGTTTTGAAGCTCAGTTTCATTGTTATGATTATCTTTTTTTAAAAAAGGAAAGAACAACTGGGATGGGGGAAAGGAGAATATATATAATATATATATATATTATATATACACACACACACACACACACACACACAAGATGGCTAAGATAATTGTGCTACTAATGTCTAGTGGTTTATTGAAAGGAACAGTTAATGTTTAATTGTTGGATCAATCTTGCATTCTTACGTCCGGTAATCTGAACAACTTTGTTGAAGATAACAGTGTAATGTAACAACCATTGCTAATTTCCTGTCACCTTGTTTCGAAATTCTGTATCATTTTTGTTGTTTTTGTGTTGTTTTGTTTTTGTCTCTGTTATTTTTTTCTCTTTAAAATAAAAAAAAAAACCAATAGGCAGAAAGGAAGAAATAAAACTATTATTTGTAGATTAAAAAAAAGAAAGAAAGAAAAGAAATGGCTGGTCACCATTTAGTGGCTTGCTGTATGAATTCTGGCAAAGTCTACACCAATACACGCTGCCTTTCCTATAGTCCTCCAGCACACAGATCTGCATCCATCATAACACTTGCTTTGTATTGTAAGATGTGTATTGTAAGAACCAGTCCCCAATTGACAAGCCGTTGTACCTCTCTGTACTTCCTGCTTCCTTATCTCAAAAAAAACCCTAAACCACCAGAGATCAGGACCTGATATTTTGGGAGCGATTCCAGTCAGTACCATTGACGTAAATAAATCTGCCTCCAAATCCTGGGTGCCGTTGTGGCATTTCTGCTTACTGTCGCAGTCTCATCACACTGTACATTCTCATTTGACGCTGAAATGAATGTTGTAAGGAGCAGGATCAGTGTTCTGGGCTTGCTACTGGCAAGGTCCTGCGGGGCCAAAGCTTAGCCTAGAAGGGCACCATGACTGGCTTGATAGTCTGCACTTTATTGTCCTCTTATTGCTTTTAATAATTTTAAACAGCAGATCCTGCATTTTCAGTTTGCCCCTTTATCTTGCAAATTATGGAGCTAGTCCTGCCCGTATATAAGCAATCAAGGCTCAGAGAGGTGAAATAATTTGGCCAAAATTGCACAAGGAATAAGGAGCAGAGTAGAGATTAATTTCTACTTGGCTGCTTCCTTGATTGAAAACAGAGGCCTGGGATGAGCCTTGTCTGAATTGTACTTCAAGGAACAAGGGAGGGAGGGTAACTGTGCTGTAGAGATGCTGTTTTTCTGAAGATCTGCCTGTGCATTAAAGTGGTTTTGTGTTGACCTTACACTGGCCAGTTGCCAACCTTATCTTTAAGGACCTAGATCTGTTACTTCTTTTAAAGTCCCTGAAAGACCAAAGAGGGAGTTTCATGGAGCCTCACGGAGGAAGTGATCGGTGACCACCGGGTTCATGGGATCTTTATGGTAGCAAAAAAGAAATTGAGAACATTGAGTTTCCATCAGTAAGTCATAAAGAGTAAATTGGAAGCTGAGTGCAGTGGCACATGTCTATAATCCTGGCTATCTGGGAAGCTAAGGCAGGAGGTTCTCAAGTTCAAGGCCCGCTTAGGCAACTTAGCAATTTAGCAAGATCCTCTCTCAAAAAAAAGGAGGGGGGGCCAGAGGTGCAGCTCAGTGGTAGAGTGCGTGCCTGGCATATACAAAGTCCTGGTTCAATCTTTAGTACTGCAAAAACAATTTTTTATAAAAAGAGTTACGGAAGAATTAACAGGCTGGCCTATAGGGAGAGAAAATGAAGGATCCTAGGTAGCTCTCAGGCCTGACCATCTGATCCCTGCCTTGATGGCAGAGGTTCAGGCACTGCTACGCATCTACTTCAGGTGTTGCTTTGTGTGTCTGTGTGTCTGTGTGTCTCCTGTGCTATCCACCATTCCAGTCTCAGCTCCCCAGAAAAGAGTCCATAACACTCAGATTCTGCCCAGACTCACTAGAGGCTGCAGGCCAGCCCACAGTGACAGTGTGGGATGAGGTGTTCATCTCTGGCCAGGCTGATGTGGCTGCAGGCACTGGCATGGCCCTCTGGGAGAAGACACTACACAGGAGGCCCCAGCTGCATCTCATACGGTCCTGTTGCTCCCTGTGGTTTTCTAAGTCATGGCATTGTTGGAGACCATCCAAGTTGCTTCTTTAGTCTTGTCCTGTCTTGGGCATTGGCTGGCTCTTCTCCCTGTGCATCTTAGAGGATGAGCTTGCTGCTTCCTGAGCAGTATGTATACCTGTTGCAACAGGTTCTGGGTACTAAGAAGGACTCACCGGCTTCCCTGTGTTTCCCCTTCACAGCAGCAAACCCGCTACTCTGCTCCACCGCCCGCTACCACTGCAGGAATGGCCTCTGCATCGATAAGAGCTTCCTCTGCGATGGGCAGAATAACTGCCAGGACAATAGTGACGAGGAGGGCTGCGAAAGTTCTCAAGGTAGGAGCCCGTCAAGCGCTAAAACATAATTGCAACCCAGCAGGCCAGACGAGGGCAGGAAGAAACAACACTCGCGCCCTCTGCGGAACACAGCAGCTGTGTGCTTTCTGCATTGGACCTTGTAGCCCTTGTTGCATGGTCTTAAGGATATTGTGTCTTTGGTATTCTTCATATGTTAAATGCCATGTGCATGTTTCCTTTTCAAAATTTCAGTGGGCCCCAGCTGCATCTCATACGGTCCTGTTGCTCCCTGTGGTTTTCTAAGTCATGGCATTGTTGGAGACCATCCAAGTTGCTTCTTTGTATTAAATGACTTCTTTGGGAGAAATTCTACAGTGTAGGATGCCTGCACCGGTCCTGGCTACACTTCACCATACAGCTGTTTGCAAAAGGAATTATTTTGAAGTGTGCTTTTCTACTGGCATCATCTGCGCCTGTCATTTGTACCATAATATCACAGATACTCACTGCCATTCTCTCTTTTTTTTTTCCCCATTTTTGCCAACTTAGTGGTCATGGAGTGATTTGCGTTTCTCTGGTTATGAGCAGAGTTAACGTTTCCTCATTACGTTTGTTTCCCACTTGGTGTCCTCTTGAGTGGACTGCCTGCACCTATCAAGCTTTTGACTTCAGCCCTACTTCATGGAAGCCGGGGGATGGAAGGATGAGCTTCCTTAGGGAGCCCAGGGAGGACACATGGGCTGGAGTCTTCCCCATTAAGTCTGACCCAGCACCTTTCTTTGCTCGCTGAAATGCAGTAAACATGCATTTCTTTAAAGATTAGAAATAAATACAAAAGTTTTGAAATGTGTGCCTATTTTAAGGCATCCTAAAGAGTATGTAGTTTTCATATCATAAACTGGTGTTATAGGTATGTAATCCCTACTTCTCTCCCTTAATAATCGTATGTGACTGTGATTCACCCATATTATTGCTTGTTGGTCATTTGTCATTTATTTTGACTCTTACTCAGTATTCTGCTCTGACTGTGCCGTAGTTTATAGGTTTGGTAAAACTATAAACAGACAAAGGAGAAATGATAGTTAGCTGGTTACGTATATGGTGTGAGATAGGATACAGGGGATGAGTCCCGTGGTTGTTCATTATGTTATTAAAAGTGAGTGAATGCACCAGACATGGTGGTGCACACCTGTAATCCCAGCATTCTGGACGGCTGAGGCTGGAGTATTACACATCCAAGTCCCCAGTGTGACTTAGCAAGACCCTGTCTCAAAGGAGATGGGGTGTTGCTCAGTGTGAAGACACTGGGTTCTGTTACCAGTACAAACAATAATGATAATAATAATAATCAACAGGGCTGGGGATTTAGCTCAGCGGCAAAAAGCGCCTGCCTGGCAAGTGCAAAGTCGTGAGTTCGGTTCCCGGTACCGGAGAAAAACCAAAAAAAAAAAAAAAATCAACAAATGGGCCTGTGTGCACTGGTGAGAGTGAGCCACAAAGCAAGTGTCATGATGGATGCAGATCTGTGTGCTGGAGGACTGTAGAAAAGGCAGCATGTATATTGGTGTAGACTTTGCCAGAATTCATACAGCAAGCAGCTAAGGGAGGTGAGTCTTGGTAGAATCAAAGTTTCTGATTGTCCTTGCTGAGAAGTTTCCTTCTTGGGTCTTCTCTTCACCAGTGGTTCTCAGCATGTGATCTTCACCCAGCAAGAGCACCGACACTTGGGAACTCTTTGGAAATACAAATGCTGGGCGTCCAGACCAGACCCACTCAGTCAGCCACAAGGCTGGGCCCAACCACCTCTGTGTTATTTAACAGACATCAGGGGATTCTGCTGCACGCTGAAGGCTGAGAGCCCCTGTTCTGCACTAACCTTCAGGGCATTTTAATCTTGCCATTTGCTCAGGAATTTCTGAACTTCTGGGAATTGCTAACCTTTACCCAGACTCAGATTTTTATAAACCGGAACATATGCCAAAGTATAGCCTGAGATAAATACCAAGTGGGGCCAACAGTCACAAGGTCAGGTGAATATTAGCACCCATAGGAGGGACTGAGGACATTTTTATGTAAATATTGTGTCTTATGTAGTTGCTGATGTGTTGATGTGTCTTACAGTCGCTTGGGGTACCCCAAGATATTTAGTGGAAAGGCCGGCAAATCTAAGACCTGCAGGTGAGGGATGCTGGTGGCTTGGGCAACAGCCTCTTCCCAAGCCTGTTTGAGAGTTTTGTTGAGGTGGATTATTGCTTGCCCTTCAGAGTAGTTGCTCTAGAGGCTGGTTGCCATTTGTGTTCCTAAATTCTGCCTCTTTCTCCTTATTCCACTATCAAACTACAAAGTTCGTTGAAAAAGTTGATGCATAAAAATGGAGCGCAACAGACACTTAACAGATTTGGACAAATGGAGCAGATTTCCTTAGAATCTCAGCTTTGTGCCTTCTATACCGAGATGTTGTCCCCATGGACCATACACTATAGGCTCATGTGCTTCCCTCTCCCTTAATCTCCCTCACTGTCCTGCTGGCCTCCTCCTGTCTCTAATGGAGGCCAGCAGGTGAGTCATCTGAAGTATGGATGGATGCTTTATTACTCACTTTCCTGTCTCTGGAACAAAGTACCTGATACCTAGAATTTGAAGGAGGAGAAACTTACTTTGGCTCATGATTCCAGAGGGTTCAGTTCATGGTTAGCCGCCTTCTAGGCACAAACAGTATGGTGGAAGAGCATGGTGAAAGAATGATGCTCAACTCCCGGCAGCCAGAAAGCAGAGAGGGAGGAAGAACTGAAGACAAGAACACGCCCTTTCAGATCATGCCCCTATCCCCTTGGCCCCACTTCCTAACAGAACGTTTACTATACTTAATCTGCTGATGAGTATAGCACCCCCCATGGTCAAATCACCTTTCCAAAGCCCCACCTCTGAACACATGAGATTTGGAGGGACATTCTAGCTCTAAACTGTAACGGATGCTCTTTATCATCCTGGATGCTGGCATCTGATGTCATTAACCTGGCCTGCAGCTCCAGGAGATTGGTTGAACCCTTGGTGCTGGAGCTCAAGGACAGAGTGTGAAAACTGGTACTTCTTCCCTCTTTGTGCTCAAAGTTCCCTTTAGTTCAAAAGAATGATGTGCTGTCCAGCTTCCTGCCTCCCAAGGGATGCTAGCTAGCTGAGCTCTTTTCAAGAAGGGTTTTGTCAATTGGCTACAGTGTCTTTATCTCACTTGCTGTGTCCTGGCGATAAGGGTTCAGAACGATTTGGAAGGCTGGCTGTGAGGTTTGGCACATCCCCAGAAGCCAGCAGTGACAGACAGCTTTGTCCTGTCAGAAGTGTGTGTGCGCATGTGTGTGTGCATGTGTGTGTTCACATGAGTATATACAGTCCTCAAGTTGGGCACTTTCATCAGTGGGTAGGTAACAGGACAGTAGTGGGGTGCCTTCCATATGCTAGGCCCTGTGGTGCATGCTGGGGATTTGACTCCTTGTTGAACTGTGTTCATTTTCCACCTCAAAATTCATATATTGAAGTCCTACCCCATCCCAGGTCCCCAGATTGAGGCCTTATTAGAAATAGGGTCATTGCAGATGCAACTGCAGTAGTTAAGATAAACTCCTACTGGAGGGGTGTCTTTATATAAAGAGAAATTTGGGCACAGACATAGACATGGAGGGACTATCGTGTTAACATAAAGGTGAAAATGAGTATGTCTCTTAACACCGGAGATGGTCACAAGAAGCCAGGAGAGAGGCAGAGAACAGATTGTCCTTCACAACCCTTAGAAAGAGCCGGCTCTGTCTGCCAACATTGTGATCTTGAATTTCCAGCCTCCACAACTGTGACACAGTGGATTTCTGTTGTTTAAGCCCTAGCCACCAGGCCTGGTGGTGCGTGCCTATACTCCCAGCACCCTGGGGGAGGCTAAGGCTGGAGGATCAGAGCCCAGCCTGGGTCACTTAGCCAGATTCTATCTTAAAACAAAAAAAAAGAAAAGAAAAGGGAGTGGGCGATAGCTTAGTGTGATGGCCCTGGGTTCAACCCCCAGGGCTGCAAAATAAAAATAAAAACCCCCAGACTCTGGCCCTGTGTTACAGCTGCCCTGGTGAAGTAGTACAACCTCCATAAAGTGACACTCAAATAGGGCACAGCCACACCCTCAGGCACCAAGAGAAGTGGGAGCAGAGGTGGGCAGGTGCAGAGAATGATCAGAAATTGGAACAAAGTGAAACGAAAACCCGAGGGAGACGTGGAGGACTTGGTGCATTTCGAGAAGCATTGAGAAGACTCCCGTTGGGGAAAAGTGCTGGTCTGCCTGCTGGGTAGGGGTTGGCAAAGCCAAGCTGGCTGAGTAGACCCCACCCAGGCTGCATTTTAAAGTGTTCATTTCTGCACTTCACGTCTGGGCCTCCTTGACTCTGTCTAGACCCCAGTCCTGGACCTGAGTCACTGTCTACCCTGCACCCCTGTAGCCTCTCTATATCCAGCAGCATCTGTGCTTTCCAGACACCTTTAACCCTGGACTTGACTTTACCGTGCTCCAACTCTAATGCCCCAGCCAATTTAAACGACCACTGTGACCGCCAGGATGAATTGCTGGAGCCTGGGCTTAAGTGGTTAATATTTGACTGGCTGGTATATGCAAGGAGAGGGGTTTTTGTGGCTGTTGGAAGAGCAGACACCAATCCAGAACCCTGGTGCTAACTCTGTGGGTTCTGTGCACTTCACACATTGCCACCAGGGGTGTGAGGTGCATGATTCACTGGGGAAACTCTGCCGTAGCCTTGGCTGAAATCCACTGAAATGTAGAATCGTATGTCCCTTACCTGGTGCCACCCTTTACCTCTCCACATGGGGTCTGTGATAGACTAGATTCTCAGCTTCAGTTCTTCACACTCTCCTTCACCCTGTGGCCTGACAGAATGGCCAGAGGAAATGGCCCTGCCCTGTGAATCCTGGACTTGCTTTAACCAATGGACTATGACCAGGCATAATGAGATCAGAGGATGAAATGTGTTTATACCCATGGACCTGGTCTCTTGCATGTAAATGAACAGCCATGAAAAGAACTCACCCTGAGGAACCATTGATTCCAGGAAAATGTGGTTGAATATGAACAGACCTGAACCCACCTCACGTCCCCGGGCCAATCCACAGTAAGGCCAACAGGGCTATCACCAACCGGAAAGTCCGAGAGAAAACAGTACAACTTCACTGACACCTTAGGGTATGTTTGTTACGAAGCATAACTAACTGATATTTTATCCCCAGGAATCATCGTGTAACTGTGTTTACTTACTAGATGTTTACTGATTGCTGCTATGTACAGGCACTATTCCCAAGGGACATGGGGACATATCAAATTTTGTTAAATCTGTAGATACTATTGAGGATTTTGTAAATAGATTTGCTTCAGGGTGACCTGTTCTCTAGCTTGACCTCACCACTTCAAATGGATGTCATCTGAATAAATTGGGTATGGCAAAAGATCAATAAAATGCTTTTTTAAGAGTTAAAAGAAAAAGCTTCTGAGTATAAGACCCACTGTTATTTTACGTTTCATTGAGAAAGAAAAAAATTCTGACCATTAAATTACAACGCACTATTGATTCTAAGATGCATCTCAATTTCAAATGTTAAAATGTGGCAGAATGTGCATCTTAGAATTGAAGAGTGATAATAGGGAACAAGACAAGTGTGGTCCCTGGGCTGATGGGACTTGTGCTCCACGGGAATAAAGACAGGCATTACATGGGTTGTTGGGTGAGGAATGTCACAAGGCAAAGGCAGAATACCCTGGAAGGGAGTGGCAGGGCCATCTGCAGAGCATCAAAGTCTTCCTGACAAAATGATGCTGCACTTGAATCTGGAAGGATGGGGAGGGGTTAGCAGGACAAGAGAGGGGTCAGTGGGGAGCAGGATCCTTTTGGGCAGAGGAGGTGGGCAAGTGTGCAGCCACAGAAGTAAGAAATAGTGGGTGCATTGAAGGAGCAGACATCCACACGCCTGCCAGTGGTGGATGTGGAAAGCCCAGAGTTAGCGTAAAACAAGCAGTGAAAACAGGTTTTACTTAGAACAGCTGTTGCAGCAGGAGAAAAGAGATCTTAGTGTAGTCACCTCTCAGATTCCATTGGTTCCAGAACCTCCCAAGGATACAAAAATTCCCAGGTGCCCAAGTCTGTTATAGAAGGTGGTATAATGCTTGTACATAAGTAATTCATATCCTCCCATATGCTTTACACCATCTTTAGATTTCTTATCATGCTCATCAGTACAATTGCCTTGTAAATAGTTGTTGTACACTGTACTGTATTGTTTAGGGAATAACAACAAGAAACAAATGTCTGTATATGTTCAGTACAGATGTATTGTTTTGGAATAGTTATAATTTGCGCCTGATGGAATCCACAGATACAGAACCTGAGGATCTGCCTCAGCGAGGCAACCATATAGAACTGGGCCCAATTAAAATACAACCAGAGAAAGGCGGAATTTATAGCTAAGAAGCAGGCTTGGAGTCAGTGGATGCAAATTAGTAAAGAAACATCAGGGCTTAGAGAGAGTCTGGCCAAACCTACTTACCAGGCTTCATTCTGAAGGTGGCCAAGGTGATCGGATATCACTTGTGAGATGGTGGAGCATAAGGAGCCCAGTGAGACACCCAGGATGATGGGAGTTGCTGCTAAACTGACTTAGCAGAATTCTTGCTAAAATTGGACATTTCAGAGAGCAACGCAGAAGCCCAGTGTCTGGGCTCAGCAGAATTCAGAAGAACCTGAGCAGTTTGGTCTAAGAGAGAAGCTTCATTATGGCTGGGAAGGGGTAGCCCGCAGGGGTGCTGGAGCAGCCCACAGTGGCCCATCTGTGAGCTGGTGGCCTGGGAAACCAATGAAGAACTTGGAACTTTCTCCTGTGGACAGTGGGAGGTCACACGCAAGGCACAAGAAGGCAGTGACCTGGCAGTAGCTTGGGGCAAAGCTCCAGGAGGTATCGGGGGCTAGAATTGCCAAGACTTGATAACAAACCAGAAGAGGGCAGCAAGGGATGGAAATAACCCATGCTCATCACCATGGGGACACTAATTTTGTAGAGCTGGAGGATCTGCCGAATTATCTTCCAACTGTGCTTGCGTTTTGCTTTGCTGCTCTAAGCCCCCCACTAGCCTGCGTAATTGAGAATAAAAAGAGCTTATGCTTTTGGAAGAGACCTTTGCATTCTGTTGCCAAAAGATCCAAGAGACTGAGCAGCTAAAGATAATTCCTAGAAAAATCATGGAGGGCGTAGAATGGGAGAAGTGCTAGTTTTTGCTTTGGTTTTTTCCAATACAGATTGAAAAGAGCTTTCAGGGAAAAAATAGTTGGGTTGAGGGAATCATAGAAAATCACAACCTGAAGTTTGATGGGTGGTTAATATTTACCGCAAGACTTGCAGACACCCAGTGGTGCTGGAGGGGCTCTCCTACAGGGGCCCCAGGAGAGAAGCATCACCTGAAAGAATTCACTTAGCTGTACTTAGAGCAAAACTACTGGAGGTCCATTTAACAGGAGGGATGGAGAAGCCTTTTTTTCTGCTTTTAATTTAAGAATCTGAAAGCCCAGCTGGGCTGGGAAAGACAAAACTGCTGACACGATTGGAAGGAGCAGAAGGAGGTTGGGAGAGGTTGATTGCTGCCTTTCTGTACCCGTGGGGTTTTCTTCTTAGTAATTGAGTGTTTGCATCCTGAAGCTTCTTTTTCTTTAACCACTGCAGCGGGAGTGTGAAGATTTCAGAAACACCCCTCATTTAGAAGGAAATCGGAGTGATTCTGCAGTCATGGCAGTAATTGCTTCCCGGTCTCCTAACCACCTTCATAATCGACAAAGCTGGGTTTTTTTAAGCTTCTCCTGTTCCTGTCTTGTGAAGGTCACCATTCTCTTCTGTCTCCTGGTCCCCGCCTCCCCTGGGGGGATGGCAGAATCCAGCCTGGACCCCTGGCTGAGGTTCCTACTGCCAAGGCAGGAGGACCATGTTTCAGGGTCGTGGGATCAGTGGAGTTTGCTGTCTCTCTCCAAGATGGCTCTGTGGATTTTTAGAGCCCGGAGCTGCTGTGTTGCGTTGCGTTGCCTGATTAGGCAAGAACATTCATCCATTCGGGGACTGACCACTTTTACTCTAGACTACTAACATTCATTCCTGTCTGTACCATTTGCAGGGTGTCTCCTTTTGCCCAGTTCCACCCAGGTACTGGAGGAAAAACAAAGCCAGATCAGACCAAAGTTGCTCAGTCTTGCAGCAGAGAAACATAATACCCCAATGATAATTACTCTGAAGCATGAGGGATGCTGTAATAGAGGAACAAATGAGCAGCACACCGTGGGAGCAGGGGGTGGGCGAGGAATGACAGCTTTTCCTAGCGGAGTACGGCAAGGCTTCAGAGAAATGAAATTGCTGCCCAGCCATTGAGGATGAGGAAAAATGAACTCAGATGCAAGTGTGGGTCTGAGCATCTACTCAGAGGTAATAGCGTATTCAAAAGCAGAGCTGCTGTGTGACTAGAGCAAACTGCGCGTGTGTGCACGTGTAGGGTGGGAGGATGGGACACTTAAGCTGCATGGAGGCTGGCTGGGGAGAGCAGGGAGAGCAGATCGGGAGAAAAGACACGACGGTCTTGCCACATTCCCACATTCCCACAAGGCTCTGTGCAGCTCTGTCTTGTTTCCACCTTGTTTTTCTCTAGAAATCCAACAGGCTCTCTCAGTCTGGTTACTCTTTGGTTCCTCTTGTAGGATGCTACAAAATAACACTTACCAGATTTTTCTTCCATGAATTCCATTCCTTGTGCCCTTTGTAATCCATGTGCTGCTGACCGCCTGGCTTTTACTGAAGGTCTTCTTTTTGTAGAGCACATTGTGAGGTTCTGAGAAGTCCAGAGAATTCCCAAAGGCTGCTCAGTTCTTTGGTAGGTCATTTTTAAGTTGAAAGAGAAGACCAAGAATATATAGTCACCCCTTTGACCACTGTTAATTCAAGAAATGTCAAACAAAGCCTGTGTTTGAAGGTATATGTGAATTCCCTAAATATCCTGGGAGCCAGGATGCCTTAGCTGTGTTGTATTAGCTGTCCCATCCTCAGCAACTTCCAAGCCATGTTTTCCACTCATGACCTTTGGATGGGGTAGCCCTCCACTCTCCAGGATGACTCCCCACGACCTCAACCACTGTTGATGAAATAAAGGGTGGATACCAGACCCTGGGCTAGTCAGTTCCTGGGCTGACCAGCAGCAAATGAGAATGTTTTTCTTAAACAAAGACACTTAGGTTGAAGCAGCCTTAGGAGGCTGTGCAAATCTTCCTGTAGGGTTGGGACCCAACCATGTGGTAGCCACAGTTGGGGAAGGCATAATGCATAGTAGACAGTGCTAATGCATGTAGAAGGAATGCTGTACAAAAGGCCAGGGTGTCAGTCTTTCCCCTCGCTAGAGAGAGACAGAGACACTGCTTGATTTGGTCCTGGATAGCTTCGCAAGACCCAGTCCTAATTTCCTGGAGGCCCACTGTTATGGCTTATATCTACATGTCCCCGCAAAGCCTCACGAGCTTATAGGTGAAGCTTTTCAGACATGCCTGGATCTAAGGTATTTGAATATGGATTAAGGTTATGTGATAATTAGATTCGTTCCCTAACAGGATTAGCATAGTGTTGGGTGTGGCTGAGTGAATTTATTGAAGAGGGAAGGCCCACTGTGGGGGTGGGTGGCACTAACCAATAGGCTTGTAGCCTGGATGGAATATAAAGGAAGAAGACAGGCTCATTGCTTCCTGCCTCCTGCATGCTCTGCCATGGACTGTTTCTCTTCTGCCATGCCCATGTTCCATGCCGCTCTGCTTTGGAGCCAGCTGACTACAAACTGAAACCTCTACATAGTGTGAGCTAAAATACCCACCACCTCTGCTTTTCAGTGAGGCGTGTGTGCTCTAGAAGAAACCTTTTCTTCTACTTGAGCTGACTTGCGTACATTGCAAGCTGTTATAAAGGAGTCCATGTCAAGTACTCATAGAATCATAGAAAACCTACAAAATCTGCTTAAAAAAAAAAATGTATCTACACTTCAGGAAAAGAAAACCTTGTGTAAGTATTTTAATACCAAATTTATTGAAACATCATGAAAATCCTAATGTGCATGTGCATAAAGCAGTCAGTTTATCAGAAGTCAAGGGTCTGGTGTGCATTAAAATATTTATACAAGTTTTTCTTTTCCTGAAGTGTGGATACATTTTTTGGCAGACTTTGTATACTCCATACTTTAGGCACATAGGAGGGATTAGGAAGATAGGAGAAAGGTTCAGAAAAGGCAGATTAGTGTAAATCCTTTGGGGTACATGTAGGTGTGCTTTCTAGGGCTTCTTCTATGATTCTAACATTAGTTTCTTAATTTGAAAGACTTAGAGTGGTACAAGGACTCCATATTAATAAGCATACAGATTTAGCTGCTGTAACAAAGGGATCCCATCATGCACTAGTTAGAATAAGATGAAGGCTATAGTTTAAATAAGTGTCTTAAATTAAACAAATGTTTTCACATGAACTACCTCACAGATGAGCAATTTAGGGCAGCAGGGAGCTGTGACCTCATCAAGGTTTCCAAGGCTGTTCCAATATTAGCTATTTTCCAGACCTTACAAAGAAAGGAAGAAGGGCAAGACCAAGATGAGATGAGCAGCTCCATCTGGAAGGAGGTGACCTGGAAGTTGTACGTGTCACTTTTGCTCGTGGTCCAGTGGCTTGAACTTAATCACATGACCACACCTAGCTGCAAGGGAGGCTGAGAAATATTCTCTTTCTTATAGTGCATTCTTCTCTGCCTAGTCCGAACTCAAGAGTTTATGTTATATAAAGGCAGAAAGGAAGAAGGGATGGATATTGGGAATTAGCTCCAGTCTCTGCCACAGATCTTTCTGAACTGAGCCAATAGTTAAAAGGTTACTTTATGTCAATAACATGCCACAGACTTTTAGAGGAACTTTCGCCGCTCTGAGTGGCATTAATTTACACAGCCTAAGAGGGAACACTTGGTGTGTGCTTTGCTTTCAAGGGCTCTCACAGAGCTGAACGCTCAACAGCAGCAACAGGGAGAAACCTGGTGTTGATGCCAAGGGTACATCCGGTGCTGGCTGTCCTCGCCGCACCCCAGCTGTGAGGCTGAAGAGGCTTCGTGTTATTGGTTTCTTCTTTTACGGGCTCCTTTGTCGTCAAACTCTTGTGACCCTGGGAGAACCAAGCTTTTATCTTGTTTTCCGAGTGTGACCAAGGTTACAGTTATTCTTCCAGATGACAGGAACCTGACTCTGGTTTTGCTTTTTCTCAAAGAGGTCAGTCGGCCTCTAATTTGGATCACTTCGCATCTGAAGGAAATCTCCAAGGACAGATGCTCTGCCCTCACTAGCTGATGTTTCAGCCACCTTTCCCACATGGCTCAGAAGTCTTTCATGGATTTTCCCTCAAACTCATGGTGATCTGCCAGTGCCTGCTTGCTTCTCTTCTGGAAATATGCTGTCTGGGATGGGTATGAAGACTGTAGCCTCCTTTCTCGTACATGCCCTTCCCTGTCTACAGTCTTGTGACTTCTATCTTTCTCCCAACCTAAGTGTGACAGGCGTAAAGTATCTCCACAGATTCTTTTTCATGCCTCTCTTTCAGAGGTATGTCCCCTTTCCTGGAAACTGGCCCAGCTTTTGTGATGTTGGATCAATGGAGCACGGCAGAGTGATGCCATGTGGCTTCAACACATAGGTTATAAAAGAATACACAGTCCTTCCTTATTCTCTGGAGTTTCCCTTCTTCAGAGCTTCAGCCACCAGGTAAACATGATGCCCTGTGGCTGCCATCTTGCAATGAAGCGCAGACTAGTTACACAAGGAGATCACGGAGAGGTGCATGAGGTGGCCGACCACTGTCTGATATCAACAACCTGTGAGTCCCCAAACCAAACTGCCTCTCCCTTCCAGGATTTTTAAACAATAGAAACTGTGAGAGAGATGAAAACGTCATTGTCTTAAGTCATTGAATTTGGGAGAGTCACCCTGTGATGCAGTAGTAGCTCATCAGAACCACAGTCTATCCAAAGGTATCTCCCTGCACAATTAATGTGCTGCCCTTGGTAAGAGATGATTAGCTCCACTCCCATGTCTTACTTCTGCAGAGGCAGCTCCTGCCCTTCGCTAGGCTCCTCATTTCCCAAGAGAGCTTTCAAGTGGCCCCTATGTCCCTGAGCCCTCTTAGAGATGACCCCTGGCGTTCCACATATGGGCCAGAGGGCTGCCAGCCCCTGGTATGTCCTGGACCACCGCACAAAAATATTCTAATCACCCCACATTCGCATCCACTAAATGATGTCTGGTTCCCACTTCACTTCTAATGTGATTAACCAGGGCACTACCGTGCTTCTGACAGAGTCCAAGGCCCCGACTCCATGCTTTCTGAGCATGGGCTGAAACCTGAGAGAGCTCTGTGCTCTCTGTGCCAGCCCCATGCTAGATGTGGAGGTTAGGTGCAAGAAGGTTAGAAGAAAAAACCCACTTTGGCTGTGCATTTCCAGAGCACGCTGATTTGGCAAGACCTCCCCTTCATTTCAGCAACTCTGTTAGCATGTTCATGATATAACATGTAAAGAACTTGAGTCTGGGTGGCAGCTCTACAGGTTAGAAGCTTTGCATCTTTAAGCTACTTACTTAACTGCTCAGAGCCTCTTCCATGCAAAGGCAACCAGGCCTGGGTCTAGGATTACTGGGAGGAAAAGTAAGAGAAGGCTAGAGGGCACTTAGCAAGCACTCGTAAGTGTGGGTACCATCCTTGAAGGCCAAGAGTTCCTCAGTATAGCCAACAGCTATCAAAGCAACTGAACTGAGCCTTTTTGTCCTTGGAGAAATGCTAGATGTAAAATAATCAGATAAGTTCTCTTGGGTACTCTTGTCTCTGATAGCTGATAAGCGCTTTCTCCTTCCTGTTTACCAGCAAGGAGCCAGGGCCCAGGCTTGGTTCCATCTGCCATCTTGCTCCCTGGCCTTACAAAAGTAGATGCTAGTGGAACATTTCAGAGTGTGAATATTCAGATGCAGCTGGGGGTAGAACAGACCCTCTTTCTACCAAACAGGGATGAAGGATGCTCAGGAGAAGCTTCTGTTGTCCAAAGTGCCAGCCATAATAACCTCCAGATATGCCCCCAGAGAAACTGTTATTGATAACAACAGAGATACATCTCACATTAACATTGGCTCATCCAACAGGTGTTATTGCGGGTTGGGCACTTGAGATGTCACTGAACAAGAGGACCGTACCGTAAGTGTGTGGTTCTCTCCATGTCTAAAAACCAGCACCAACTTGAAAGTTACTTTCCTCATGCTGGACACAATGCCCAACAGCTTAGAGGCGGAGAGGTTTGTTCAGGTCATGTTTTCAGTTCATGGTTGGCTGGCTCTGAGGCAGGAAGAGCATGGTGGAAGGGCCTGGGTGGCGGAAAGCTCTCAGGTCATGGTGGTCAGAAAGCAGAGAGCAAAGGGAGGAGCCAGGAATGGACACACACCCTTCCAGGCCGCACCCCCAATGACCCTCATCTTCTGACCAGGTCCCACCTCCTAAGAACACATTCAGCTCCAAACACTTCATGGGATTCATCCACTGATGAGTATAGCACCACTGTGATCCCATCACCTCTCCAAAAGCCTGACCGCTGAACACAGGAGGCTTTGGGAAAACTTTCTGGGCCTAAACCATAATAAAAACCAAATGTAAGTCATGAGTAGTTTGGAGGAAATTACTCTGTTAGGAAGAATAAAGACTGATCTTTTAGAGGGGCAGTTGTGAGGCAGGATCTAGAAGGAAAGGAATAAAAAGAAGGAAAAAATTGCTTTTCCATCTTAGATAATCACACTTTAAGACATTTGGAAAAGACAAGTCACCTCAGACTAATTTATGGCGTGTTTTCTATTAGAATTGCAAAACTCTCACAGTCGGAAGGTGTTAAAATATGACTTCACATCATATTTAATACATACTATATTTAAAGCTGGGATGTGAATCGAAACAAGGGGCAAAGACTAGAAGGTACTAAACTAATTTGCTGAATGCTAAACTAATCTTGGTTCTGCCATTGTCATTTTTGCTTTTGCCATAGTTACTTACTGGACTTCATTAAAGTAGCTTGAATTTGAAACGTACCATGAATTTTCAGAATTATTCAAACAGAACAAGCCGAAAGCATTGGATACCCTGGCTGGGCTCGAACTGAACAAGCAGAGGTTCTAGTTCCTGAAAAAGTTGCTAGTCCCTGCCCCGCCTGGTTGTAGGCAGGCAGCACGAGATGGTGGTCATGGTGGCCATGGCCGTGGGATTGGGCTCCACGTTGGCTCTGCTCTAGTTCAGGGGCAGTGTCCACGTTGGCGTGGATGCCTTGAGAATGGATCCTGTGCTCTTAACTTAGTAGTAAAGTCTATTTGATTCTGCATGATACTCATATCCCTGGTGAAAAGATCTGGAAAGTGAGCATGAGGGTGGCCAGAGCTTATGCAGGAGGGAATTTTTAAAGGAGGTGAGCAGATGGGCAGCTGAAAGGAATGTGTGAGTCCAGAAGAGTTATCCCACAGAATATCTAGTTGTAGTGATCCTTACCCAGCAGTGAGAGGAAGGTGGAGGGGCCGGATGGGGCATTTGGCAATGTTGTTGCTGAGTTTCAAAATGCTGGGGTACACAGGTAGAGATGTGATTAGAATTTATTAGGTGGAGTCATATTTAACAACTTCCCTTGTGGAGTTAGTCCCTCAAAGCAATGAATCATAGCTTCCACAATACAATAGGCTGTGATTGAGGATGGTATACCAACCCTTTTCATTTTATAGAGGAGAAGACAGAAGCCCAGAAGTGATGTGATTGGCTTCAGGTCACACAGCTTGGAAATAGCAAACTGGAGTAGGAACCCTCAGGCTTCTTTCTATCCAATTTTATGTGAGAGGAAGGAAATCACTAAGGCTCAGTAACTAGGACGAGTCTGGGTAGCATTGTGTACCGTATTGGGTATTGACACATTGTCCACTAGGCTGTTTGAGAGAGAGAGAGAGGGAGAGACGAAGAATGTGTGTGTCTGTATGAGAGACCTTATTTTCTGCTAAGTAGAGGCACCAGACTAATTCTGTATTCTAGCCTGAGAATCATTGCAGAACTAGGTGTCAGTCAATAATTATATTGCTTTGTTTTGGGTTTGAAGACAGCCTTATTGAGATATATAACACACAGGTCACTTGAACACTTAAAGAGCATAGCTCAGTGTTTTGTGGTGTCCGAGTAACCTCTAATTTTAGGGCATTTATCACTCCATCAAGTCCTCATACTCACGAGTAACCACTTCTCCTAACACCCTGCATCCTATGCCCTCTCTCAGCAACCACCAGTCAAGCTTCTGTCTATATAGATTTGCCTGTGCTTGGTATTGCATAGAAACACCCTCAAGCAACATGTGGTCATTTGTGACTGCCTGCTTTCCCTTGGTGCAGTGCTATCAAAGTTCATCTAAGCCATAGGAGGCATCTGTTCATTATTGCTCTTTATTGCCTAGTAATATTCCACTGTAGGCATATACCACATTCTGTCTATATCTCAGTTGATGAACATTTGAGATACTTACACTTTTTAGCCTTGTATGTGATGCTGCAGGGAACACTTGCATACATACAAGTTTTTGTGTGGGAAGGTAGGGGGAAATGTGTGCTCCTCTCACTTGAGTATTTGAGCCTAGAATTGCTGCTTCAAACAGTAACTCTGTGTTTAACATTTCTTTTGAGAAACTTCCAGACTGTTCTCCAAAATGGCCAGATCATTTCACATTCCTGCACCAGCAATACAAAGAGGGTTCTGATTTCGCCATATCCTCACCTACACTTGTTCCCATTTGTCATATTTTAATGTAGCCATCCTAGTGGTGTGACATAGTATCTCACTGTGATTTTGACATAATTCTTAGTGACTAATGATGCTGAGCAGCTTTTCATGTGCTTATTGTCCATTTGCATATTTTCTTTCGAGACATAGCTATTCAGATCCTTTGCCTGTTTTTAAATTGGGTTGTCTTTATTGTTCAGTGGTAAGGGTTCTTTATATATTCTTCAAACAAGTTCTTTATCAGATGCATGGTTTTCAGATATCTTCTCCCACCCTGGGAGTTGTCTTTGCGTTTGTTTTCTTGACAGTTATTGCTTACAGCACAAAAGTTTAATTTTGATGAAATTTTATTTCTTCTTTGGTTGTTATGCTTTTGGTGTCATATCTAATCAACTGTTGCCTAATCCAAGGTGACACAGACTTATTATTACTTTCGTTCTCCCATTTTAGTTCTTATGGTGGGGTCTTTGATCCATTTTGGGGGTGAGGTTACTTCCAGCAAGGGGTCTGTGTCTCTGCCGGTGGATATTTCGCTGTAACACTTTTCCTCCCTCTGAGTTGGCTTGGCACCCTGGTCTTCCTTGTCTTTAATAAATATGCTACACAGACTCCTTCAACTGTATTTCTGGCCTGGAGACAAATGCACAAGTATTGTGACAGTCCTTTCCTTCTAGGGATTTATATTCAGTTAGAATAAGTCAAGAACAAATACGAAGGAAGCCAAGGCATTTGTGGTGATAAAGCAAACACCCTTCTTTGCAGTGGTCTGATCCCTTCCTAGTTGGATGACCCATCACTCCTGCACACCTGTCCTTTGGACAGTCAGTGGCGACCTCCTCCACCAGAATAATGACAATCTTCACTCCACAGGGAGTGTTGCATGTGGCAGTGGTCACGCTAATTGAAAGCCATCGTGTAAGTTTATCATGTGCTAGGGACTTTCCTGAGCACTTCGGATATACCGCTCATTTAACCTTAGAAGGACCTCTTGAACCAGTAACTGTTTCCCAAATTGACTGGGGAAGAAAATGAAGCCCAGAGATAATAATTGGTCCGGAGTCATGCAGCTAATAGGTGAAGATGCCAGATTTGAACCCAGTAGATTGGGCAGCTCCAAAGGCCAATTGGTGCTTTCAGCATTGAAGCTAAACTGCCCGCTATGATCCGAATGTTCCTATCCAGCCAAATTCATACATTGCAATCATACCCTGGTCTGTTGTGATTATATTAGGGAGCAGTTCTTACTGAGATGATTAGGTCAGAAAAATGGAGCCTGAATGAACAGGACTAGTTCCCTGACTCTGGGCTTACCAGCATCTTCTTTGTGGACTCCGTGGCCCCCAGAACTGTGAGAAGCAAATCTTTGTTGTTTGTAAGCCACTCGGTCTATAGTGTTTATGCTACAGCAGCTTGAACTAGCACACTAGCCTCCATGTCCTTAGTACCTAGTGCAGAGTTGCGTACACAATTGAATGAAATGAATAAATGACCAGAGAAGCAATCCAGACAGAACAGCAGTGGCCAGGCAAAGGCAGAATTGATTTATGGGAGCAAATTAGAGGAACGAAATCCATAGATAGAGTTTGCTTAAGTGAGAGTGATGACCAGAGCCTGTAGGCGCTGGGGGAGAGAAGCCGTGCAACACGGTAGCAGAGGGGGAAAGAAGGAGTGCTGGGTGCGGAGGAGGCTGGAATATGAATGAGGAAGCACAAAGCTTACAGACTCACAGCTTGAGGACCGATCTGTTTAAGGAGAGAAAGGAAAATCTATCACACAAGCGAACACCAGAGCGTGGAACCCATCCCGAAAAGGGGGTAGCTGGAGGAGCCTGTGGTTTGTAGGGTGCGGGACAGATCCTTGGGACCAGTGAGACATCAGTGGCACCAAGGAGATGGCACGGCAGATTTATTAAATTATCATCCTGTGAAAAAATTATTGCTCATGGAATTGCAGAGAAGTAGTGTCACAAAAGTACTCAGGCGGCGCAGCAGTTTTTATAAACCAGGACAGCTTGGGGGCTCTCTGAGGTGATTTACACATGGCATGCGTAGCCTCTGTGTTTCATTCACGGTGTGTGAGAAAGGAGGTCACCTCCACCTGCCTGGAGGCTGGGCCAGGGGAGTGAGCATGCAAAGCCCTGAGACCGTGCTTCTCCCGAAGGCAGAGCCTGCCATCTGCAGATGGCTGGGGAGTGAGAGCCACCGTAGAGGTGACTGAGCTCTCGCTGCACATTTGGCTCTGTCATTAGTGTTTTATCCACATGGTGGAAGCCTTTGAGGAGGTCACCCCTTTACTGTGATCCCCCTTGTTTGGGGAAGAAAATGAGTCTTTGTGTCAGATCTCCCACCAAAATGGCAGACCCAGGGTTGCAATCCACACTGCGTGACCTCACAGTCTAAGCTCGTAACTACTGCCATCTAAAGACACAGTTTGGGTTGGTGACCAAGCAAACAGAAAGTGACTAGTAAAGGCTGTGCTGTGTGCCCAAGAGAGGGAAGTGGGGGTGGGGCTTGTACAGTCAGCTTTCCTGTCGCTAGGAGACCATACCTGACACCCACAGTTTAAAGGGGAAGAGGTTTCATTTGGCTCGTGTTTTAGGGGGATTCTGTCCGTGGCCAGCCAGCTCCAATGCAGGAACATCGCAGTGGAAAGCGTGGTGGAGCAAAGTTCATGGTGACTGAGAAGCATGGCAGAGAAACAGTGCCAGAGAGGGAAGAGAGGAACCAGATACAGACCCGAGGCCAGGCCTCCACGATCCACCCAGACACACCTGTGTGCTCCTCTGGGCAGACCCCAGAACCAGTCAAGGTGCACCCCATCCCTAACCATCGCAGTTCTGAGCAATTTAGAGATTCCATCTGTGATGAAACAGTACGGGGCAAGGGAGTGGACAAGAAAACGTGGAACGGGCTCTCGCTGTACACAGGAGGGCTGAGCACCAATGCAGGAACCTCTCCAAGCCCCAGGTTTCTCATATGAAAAGCAGACACAAGGCCTGTCCTATCATATGTATTGTGACTAGCCACTGGAACATTGCCTAACGCCTTCTCACGGAGCCTGCTGAATAGGAAGCTTTCTTCCTATGGAAAGAGGAGCCGCGGTGATTCAGTGTTGTAAGGTTGTTGCTATTATTATTAAGTAGCACTGTCTTAGGGAGAGCAAGAAACATGAGAACCAGCCCACCTCCCCGAGAAACCCATAGTCTGTGCAGGAGACAGACATGTACAGGGGAAGAAAACGAGTTGTCGTGTCAGGTCTCCCGCCAAATGGCAAACTCAGGGTTGCAGTCCACACTGTGTGACCTCATAGTCCACTAACTGCTTGCCTACTTCCCCATGTACTTCCTGATAGAAAGCAGGTACATAGTAAGTACTCAGCACAGACTCTCCAGTGCGTTCCCCTTGGCGGATGTTTTAAATGTAAAATGGAACGTGCAGCACGGGCATCGAGCCCAGTCTGCGGGTGGGCTCCTCGAGGCCGGGCGTGGCTCCATTCTGCAAGTGGACAAAAACCCAGGCTCAGGGGGCACAAGTATAAGATGTGCTCAAACACTCTAGTGAAGGTTAAAATTTTAAAAACAATTATAGTAAAAGGCACACAGGCATTAATCCCCCTTGGAATCTTCTCCCTGTCTTCATACTTGCTTATCCCGTCATTCCTGCTACTTTCCGAAGCCGTTCTGCAAGTCCTCTTTCATGAGTGTCTTTCGTTGTGCTGTTATGACTGCCTTGGTGTCCTGAATTGATTCAGAACCTCTCGTGGTTATTTTGACACTGGGAAAGAGCTAGCAGTCATGTGATGACACAGCCAGTGAATAAGGTAGCTGAGGACACATCATAATGTTTTTATTTGATAGAAATTGGCGTAAATGTTTTGAATCAATTTAGAACATCAAAGCAGCCATAAAAAGACACTTAATAAACCTGGAGTGGTAATGCACCCGTAATCCCAGTACTCTGGGAGGCTGAGGGGGAGAATCATGTTTAAGGCCAGTCTTAGCCACTAAGTGAGAACGTGTCACACATTTTTTAAAAAGGGCTGGGGATGTAGCTGAGTCCAAAAGCCCTGGGTTTGATCTCCAGCACCACGAAAGAGGACTTCAGAACTGCTTCAGAAAGTGACAAGAACGATGGGATGGGATAAAAGTGTTCAAAGCAAGGAGCAGTGTTTTGATAGGGACTGATGTCTTTTAGCACAATACATTTTTAATATGGTTAAATTTTTAACCCCCTCCCTGTGATTTTATGCTTTTGCTCATTGTCACATGTTATTGTTCCATTGAGCAGTGTAGGTCACACGGCCGATGCCAAGGTCACTGGGGCAGGGAAATACCCTCTGTGTCACATGAGAGACGGCACAGTGGCATGGCCACACTCGTAGCACAGGACTGGGTGAGGAACTGGGGAGAGCGACGGACCCCTCACAGGGACAGGGCGGGAAGGAAGCCCTGCCTTGGGCCCGGCAGCGTCTCACCCTCAGGAGGCCACCTACTCCAGGCTCACCCCCGCCCCGGCCCTCCCTGCCCGAGGGTCCATGCCGACCACCCAGCCCCTCCGAGGCCCGCTGCGCTCCGCAGCCCAGCTCAGGCTCAGCCAGCGCCGCGCTTTATTGAGTCTGCCTCTGACTCATTATTTACACAGACTGTAAAATAAAGCTTAACTCGAAATTACCGTAAGTCAGAGCATCCGAGTGAAGCCGGCAGCTGGACCTTCACAGTTGAAAGCAGACTAAATAAAAGGGGGAGGAAGGAAGAAAAAGAGCCACAAATAAAGTGTCAGGGAATGCTTAACTGCGTAAAGGTTGCGCATCTGCCTGCGTAGCTGGGGAGCAGGGCGGGCGCAGCCATGGCAGAGGAACCTGGGCTCCGGTTCTGTTTATGTGTTTATCTGGTGCCTGTCACCCTAACGGCTACAAGCAGTATTGATCACAAATTAATTTCCCTCCCTTCCTTCTGTGCCTTGGCTCTACCCTTCTCAGCCTCCCCTCCCCCACCAAACTGGGGAACCCACTGCACACAGTACATGGAGAAAACTTGGAGTTTGGAGAGACAAACTCTGTCCACCAAGTAAAGTAGCAGCAAGCTCTTACGGTGTTGCAAGCTGTAGCCCAGATGTTTTCTACATCTGTAACTGACTTCCAGCACAACAACCCCGTAAAGCAGGTCTGATTGTTGTTTCTGTTTTACAGATGAGGCTACTGAGGCCCAGAGAGGTTAAATAACTTGAAAAAGTCACAAACTTGGGATAGCTGTGGCTTTCCTGATTGGGCTCTGCAAGATGGTATTTTGTGAGTTCTTTTTTATGAAATCCAAACTCTCACTGAGGGCTACCTGTCCCTGTGTATGTCCCAACTCCCGCTAGTGTCAGTCCTGTCTTCTCCTGACGTTCTCCACCTTGTCCAGCACGCTGGTCTCCTTTCTTACACACACCAAGCTCTTTCTTCAGAGACTTTGCCGCTGCTGCTCCACCTTTGCGGTCACAGCTGCCCTGGTCACCCATTCCAGGCAGGCCATTGCCCCCTCTCCTGGACAGTCTCCATCACAGCAGTTAATATAACGAGCGACTGTAGATTTGCACACACCGTGCAGACAGGGGTCAAGCCTGTCTTATGCACCTGTGTGTCCCCAAATCCTGTGCATAGAGGCAGCGGTGCTTTGGATCGTGGGAAGCAACGGTCTGGCTCACATCCCAGCTCTGCCACATAGCGTTAGGTGTGTGACCTTAGGCAGGCGGCTTCCTCTTTCTGTCTTCCAGTTCTCCATCTGTAAAACAGAGATAACGATAGGGCCATCGTGGAGTGAATGGGCTGCAGGAAGTACTCAGTAGCGTGTCCGATACACAGTAAACCCTCTGTCACTGTCCATTGTTATTACTGACGTGACTAAGAAGATTATTAGTAGTAGCACGTATTGGATAGTCACTGCTTGTTGAATGGACAGAGGAGTCTGTTTTTAATCATGAAGGGGGAAGACAGAGGCTTCAGCAGGTCCATGAGGATTGTCTAAGGGCTGCACCCAGATCCAGCTCAGTGTGAGGGGCCACAGGGATTACAGAGTTGTTCTTCCATCCTGTGCTAGTCCCCACAGCAGGTCACCCAGCTCTGCAAACCCAGCATTGCTGGTGAACAAAACAGGTTTGGAAGGCCACCCTTGTGGTTATGGAAGCCCTGTGGGAGCAGAGCGAGTTCAGGTGGAGAAGAGTGTTTCTTGCTCCTGCAATGACCAAGGTGATTGATCCAAAGCCTCGGGGAAGGTGCAGCTAGCTGGTAGCTGTAGGATCCTGTTCCATGCCCTCCAGTGGCCCCTGAGCCCTGGCCTATTGGAAAGCTAGAGAGAACTATTCCCTTGGAGGGAAATAGAAATGCTGCAGCTTACCTGGGAATCAACCAGAGACAATCAAGGCAGATTTGGAGCCACTGTGGCACCTTATACTCTCCACATGCAATGCCTTCCCTCGCCCAAAGTGTAGAGGGTCACTGGGAGGGGCCAGGCCTGCTCCCTGCTCCCTGCACCCTCTGGCCCTGTATTCCTCATGACTTCAGCAGGCTTCCCTGAGCAGCCACTGCCCTCCATTTCCCCTGTGCCTTTCTCTTAGCAGCTCTGTCTGGTCACTTCTGCTGGACTCCATGGTGGATGGTGGTGCCTTTCAGTCCTGGGCATGGATCTGCTCAATCAGTCACGTTCCTGTCACTGCAACAAGGCGCCCATTCCCACAGTTTAAGGGAAGAGAGGTTTATTCAGCTCAGAGTTTCCAGTGGGTTCAGTCCATGGTTGGCTGACTCGCAAGGCAGAAATGCCACAGTGAAACGGCCTGACCGTGGACGGCTACTCATACCCCTTGGTCTCTGGGAAGCAGGGCAAGGGACGGGCAGCCTGGGACAAGGATGCACCTTTCCGGTCGTGACCCCAGGGACCCACATCCCACCAGCACATTCAGCCTTGAACTCATCAATGAATGAGTCCACTGAGGAGTATAGCATGATCCAATCACCTTCAGATACATTAGACTTTGCAGGGAGCTTTTCAACGTAAACCATAACAGGGACCATTGACCTTGTTCGGCCCCAGCCTCTGTTCCTAAATCAAGGCTGACAGGCGCTGAGAATAGGGTTGCTGTCTCCCAGCGTAATCACCTGGATGTGATCCCAGTGCACAGATCCCTCACGGAAGTGCCTTAGTCGCTTTCTCCCTCTGGAACACAATACCCAATACTCACAGCTTCAAGGAAGAGAGGTTACGTTTGACACGCAGTGACAGCCCACGGTCACCAGCTCCAGGGCAGAAACAGCATAGCAGAAGAAAGACGCTGCCCCCATAACCCAGTCACCTTCCACAAGCCTTGCCTTGGAGCACATGAGCCTTTGTGGGGGACACCGGATCTAAATCACAGCAGAAAACTATGATGGGAATCCTGCCAGCCTCGTTTCAGCTGCTTCCCACATGCAGGATGGAGCGTGCTTGGCCCTTGCTGTGGTCAGAAGCCAGAGACAGGTCTCCGAAGCAGCCTCTGGTGGCTCCACCTTTGGGGCAGCCAAGTCTGGTGCTGCAGGGTCTTCCACAGGGCTGTCAGCCCTGGCTGGGTTTTTCGGTGGACACAGGGTAACATGTCTAATAATGGGTTTAGGGCGATGGGGCAAAGTGCCCTTTGGTTTCTCGTCTCTTCAAGTCCAGTGTTCCTGGCATTCTGTGGCATGCCTGAGACTTTAATTTCCTTTGTAATTTCCTTCAAAAGGAAGAACGAACTCTGTGGACCTGCAGTGTGCAAATGACCCATGTCATAAGACCCGACAGTGTCTTGAATGGCTCATTTGTACGTGTCCAACTGTCCCAGGGTAAGACCCACCACCCAGGGAATGTGCCTCGTGAGGTCCACTCCATAAACAAGATTGTGCCAGGCACTGGTCACTCCAGTGGTGGATCACTGCAGGCTTTTATGCATTTTCCTTTTTTTTTTTTTTTAACACAACATGTTGCTTCATAGTTTGAAAGAAAGATGCACATTAAAAAATAAATGACATCCATACTCCACAGCATTTGATCTTGTGATCTAACAGAAAGATCCTTAAACAACTATAAGATGCTGACTACTTAGGTTTCCAAGGAATCTCTTTATGTTAGGATTTATTTGCATTCATTAAATAGGAATATAATAAAATCACAAGTTTGCCTACAGAGTGAGGGGACTGGTTGAACAGAGGTTTGAAAGAACATCAGTTATGATAAGTTTATTAGGAGAATCAGAATCAGGAGATCGAGCAGTACTAAAGGGAAATGACTTTTGCATATTTAAGCTTTGTAGTCATATATGAAACACAGAGTATGTGCTGGGTAATCCTGGACTGGTTCCTTTAGCCGTCTGGGCCTTCGTTTCCCCACTTATAAAAACAGAGGTAAAATAGTACCTGCCCAGATGTTCTGCTTACCATAAAATAATTAGCATTTCTGAAGCTTAACAGGGCTGGAACATAACGATTGCTCGGTGAATGTTTGCTGGTTCCAAGTTCTTCTTCTTGTGATATTCAGGCTTTTGAATGCAGCGTGGGCCTCCGCATCAGAAGTGGCAGCATTACAATAGCAAATGAGCAAACATAGGTAGAGTTCTTACCCCACCTGAGCCACTCTGATCAGGCCTTTGTTATCTTACTTCGTTTGGGCTTCGTGTCTGCTTCATGCCGTTGGCTTTGTTATCATCTGTCCACGTACAGATTAGAATGCAGGAGCTCAGAGAGGGCAAGTAACCTGCCCAGGTTCACACAGCTTGTAAGAATTGGTCCCTGATTCCAGAGCTCATGCTTTGAATCATTCTTTCATTAACTTAGTCCGTATTTTTGTGATCTGCATGTGCCCAAAATATGCAGGCACCTTGCTTTCCCTAGGTCAGAGTTCTCTGGGTGAGAGATTTTAATGCACTACCAAAAGGACGTGTCAGAAATTTCTCCAGCTGTTCCCCATCGCAGAGACCAAATCACCTCCTGAAGGATGTGCACCCTGGGGGAGGCAGGAGCCCCCCACCCTCTCATCCAAGGCATCAGGCGGCCAGAGGCTTGTGACTCAACTCGTACATATTGACGGCAGAGTTGTTGTTTTTGTTAAGAGATGTTAGAGCAATTGTATGGCTTGCAATTAGACCCAGAATGGGAATTGAAGGATGAAGAATTAATTTCCTGTTTGTAGTACAGTGTCGAAGCAAACAGTTAATCAGCCTCCATTTAAACACCCACCCAATAGGGGTCAGCTGCATAAGAGGAGCATTCCCGGATGCAGACGTCCTGGTCATCTCGAGACAGAGCTGGTATTTGTAGAAGGTGAAGTTTGCAAAATGAAAAGTCGTGAGTTGCCAAGCAGTGTCCTGAAACCGGCCAGTTTGTCACATGACTACTTTTTGGATGCTTCGGGTCTGGAGGACAATAAACCAAGGCGAGAGATGATACCTGATTGCATGTTGTGCTTATTTTCTAATAAAAACATCGTTCGTATTATTGGGGATGATTGGCTCCTTTTGAAAAGTTACAGTAAAATGGACATCATACACAATCTACCATGGGTACCCTTTTTAAGTGTGCCTTCCAATTATTGGATAATTTGCCTTTGGAAATCCAGAAAAGAATACCTTGGTGTATTTTGTCCAGGGTGGTGAAAACGAGCATATAAAAACAAGCGAGGTTCCTTGACTGCTATGCACAGCTGTGGCTTTTCGACTGTTTATTCCATTGTGAATGGTGTGTACAGATATCTGGCCTCTTGGAACCCACCTGGGCCTCTGGGGAAAGCTGAGCCCCGAGGCGGCAGTGTTGGGTGGTCTTTGTTTCCAGCGTGTTCTAGCGCCATCTAGTGTCTGTGGGTCCTTGTTCCTGCAGGCCGAGGTTACTGGATTTCTCCAGTTTGGGGCGGTGGCTTTGTAAATCCCCAGAGGCTTCAAAAGAGCACCAGGGAGATGTTTCTCTTGTTAGATCAGCAGGATTTTTTTTTTTTTCCCAGCTCTGATCCCATGGAAATTTGCAACTGAAACTTATTTCATTAACAGTCAGAACAGTTTGTCCCTTTGAAGCTCAAACAGGGTGAGATTAGTATGAACCCGATATTATGCTATTAAGCATCAATTTGGTGAAGCTATTTATAAAGGAAAGCTGAAGACAGAAAATAAAGAAGGCTGCATTAAGAGGCTCCTTTGGCAAATCCACTCTCTCTTTTGGAAGATGTGACTCACTAACCAGTTTTTGTGTGAGAGAAGAGAAAAAAGAAGTGTGTGGGAGGGATGCGGGGGTGGATATGCGTGAGTACATCCTCTGCTGGTGTGTGGTTGCTCTCGTATCACCGTGTGCCTTGAGATGTTGTTCTGGTCTGCTAAGGAGACCGACTGCACGGACAAGTACGTGTGGTCTTGGAAGATTGTAAAGGAGCTGGGAAAATTCGTGTCACCTGCTGACATCCTAGCCAGGCTGTCTGAGCACAGCGCATTATTATTAGAGTATGTGTTCGGTAATGTGGTGTAGACAAACCTGTAGCACTGCCCACTGTACGAAGTCATAGCGCACACAACTATGTCCAGTACCTGATACTTGATAATGACAGCAAACAGCTGTGTTGCTGGTTTGTGTATTCACTGTGCTATACTTCCATGGTCATTCTAGAGTGTTTTTCTTCCACTTACAAAGTTGACCCGAAACCAGCAGTCTTTGGGGGCCATAGCAGCCACGTTGTTTGCTGATTGACTCTCTCCTTTTGTTCATCGTGGCCCCAGGACTACCAGGCTATGCCACCTCTATCTCCCCAATAGCCCAGGCGTGTCGTGGGCCATGCCAGCCGGGCGTGTGTAAGTGCTCTCTCGGATGTTCACACGATAAAATTGCTCAACAATATGCTTCTCGCCACAAACCCCCATCATTAAATGGTGATGTCGTACTCAAAGGATACTGAGGCATCGTATCCAAACCATTATGTGGTACTGTGTGTCCAACACTGTTCTAAGTGCTTTACAGTTTAAATTTTAAATCCATAGAACAGCCCCAGAGGGATAACTGTTATCATTTGCCCATTTTACAGATAAGAAAACTGAAGCACAGAATGATTATGGAACCTGCTGAAGGTCACAAAGCCCTCATGAGTATTTTGTGACAGAGAAATGCCTAAGGACTTAGGAACACCTGGGTTTTCCTTAGGCTTCCAGGCAGCGCCTGTCCTTTGCTCCTGCTGCAGCTCTAAGCTCTCACAGGCACACGTCACCTCTTGTCCCAGCCCACCAGCCCCAGGCACAGACAGAACCTCATGTCCTGCGTTTCAGTGAAAGCAGTTCAAGCTCCGCTGTCGTTGGGCTTGCTTGCTTTAAGCAAGTACCGGCGGGCGAGGGTGTATATAGGGAGAAAAGGGCAGCAGGTCAGAGTCCTGACCTCCGCTCTGTGGCTTAGCTGCCTTGTGACCCAGGGGTTTCCTTACCCTCAGTTCCTCCATTCGGGGGGATGATAATAAAATGACCTTCACAGAGCCTGCAGTTTTTGGTTTTTGAAAGAGGATAAACAAGGTAATGACTGTGATAGCACTTTGTCCAGTGGAAGGCGGTTGGTATGTGCTCCTTAAGCTCTACCACTGTTTACTTTCCAACTGCAAAGTGAAACTCGTGTTTGCTCACCATCCACCCTTTGCGCCATCTCATGGGATACTGATGCATCGCTTGTGTCACCTGGTGGAGCAGAGCCCGTTTTCTATGTTCAAAGGTAGAGTGGTCCAGCTCTGGGTGGACATGGCTGCTAGTGGAGAGGACTGAATTTGGAGAAATGGCTTTTTCACCTGCTCCCCACCCCAGATCCCTGTGCGCATGTCTCACATGTGTAGGCAGACACAGAGATCTCTGCTTGATCACCCTGGTGAAGGGTGACAGCATCAGAAAGACATCAGACATTTGGATAGACAACCAGATGCTGGGGAGAAGCTGCATTAGCCTAACTCCCTACCAGCCGAAATGATAATCTCAGCATGTGGAACCACTGAGGAGGAGGCTCCGAGAAATTTCCAGCGAGCAAGGGATAATAAATTGCAAGGCATTATACGGTCCTCATTATTGCAACTTAAGATGTGTAAGGTGTCACTGATAGTCTCCTTAATATGCAGCATGTGTTGTCATTAAGTGAACTAATGATATTAACAAGCGGCTTCATCAGTTCCTGTAAAAGTGGAGTTCTCCTAATCCTGTTCTTCCCCTCATGTCTCAGGTTGCTCAATCATAGATTCTCACTCCGGGGGTCTGCACCATTTGCATGTCTGAGGGAAGTGATTTCTTAATCTAAAAGTATGAAGCTCTGCGAGGGAGTTTTGCATATTATCTCTACAGTGCTGTAGGAAATGAGCTATCACAGCTCAGGGAGCTCATGTGAGCCTCTGCCCCATATCATGGAAGAGGCAGCAGTGGTAGTTTTGCAGCGAGGAGCCCAGTGCTTCTTCCAGCTGAGAACAAGGAGCATCTGCTACCAACCTCACTGAGAAAGGCCATCATGCATTCCTTCTCGGGCTCGTTCAGTGCCAGTTACACAGTGTGATGGAAAACTACAGTGAGCATTTAAATTGTTAAAACGTATTATCATTAAAGACATAGTACCTTTAATCCCCCTTAAAATACCACCCTGCCCTTGCTTTGAATACACTTACCCCATCATTCTTGTAGCTTTCTGAAGCAGTTCTGGAAGTCCTCTTTCATGAGTGTCTTTAATGGCGCTGTTGTGGCTGTTGTAGTATCCTGAATCAGTTCAACATACTTCACCTTTCATGGTCATTTTGACTTTGGGGAAGAGCCAGAAGCTGCATGGTATCAGATGCAGTGAACAATGTGGATGAAAACACAATATAATATTTTTATGAGCCCGCCTTTGCATTGGATGGTACTTGGGAGCAGCATTCGCTGTATTTTTGATCACACCTCTTAAAGACATTTGGTGAAAGAGGACTTCCAGAACTGGTTCAGAAAGTGGCCAGAACAATGGGCTAAATGTCTGCAGATGGGGAGGGATTTTCACCTTGTGTGCGCTTAACCTGCTTCCAGGAACCTCCTGTCTTGCTGCAAAAATGTGTCCTTTGGTCTGGGGCATGAAGAATAGCTTGGTGGTGGAGAGATGGTGGTGGGTGTCATGGGTTTTCTGGGCCCCTACGAAGGACAGTCTGCCCAGCGCTGGCATGATGTTAAATGATATGAAACGCTAGTGACTCTCTCCAGCTTCCCTGTCTGTGGTCCCTGGGTCTTTCTCTTTGCTTTGTCCCTCCCATGTCCCAGTCCTCTGCGCTCAGCATCCCTCCCTTGTCCGCTTCCCCTCCTCCGCATCTCTCTGGCTCTGGCGCTGTCCTTACTTAGTGACGGGACACATCCAGATACTAGGGGTGATGTGTGGTGCATAGTTGGGACACGCGAGTTTCCATTTTTCACTTACTGTAGAGAGGCAGCCTCTCTGCTTTTTCATGCAAGTCCTTTAAACTCAAGATTTGATTAGCAGCAAGTTTTGCTGTGGCTTATCTCAGCCATCAGCTATTTTTGGGCAAAGCCAGATGTCCAGGGAAATGTCTGGGAGACTTGTGCCTGGACATGCCCATCCTGTGCCACCGGATTCCTGCAGAATCCATCGCTGGCATTGTACCCTTTCTGTATGGGCAGGTCATGGAGCGTTTCACACACACAAGGCTTAAGCTTTGGGGGTGGGAGTGGCAGTGATTGTGACTTTCCATGCCTTCCTCCTGCTTTCTGTTCCCTTCTGAGTCTTCATTTACCTGTGTGTTTAAAATGAGAAAGTTCCCATGTCCTCTTCCACCCGCCCCAAATAGTCCTGTGACTCAAGAAGCATAGAAAAGACTGTGTAAACCAAAGTGAAATGGGTTTCTCTGCCTTGAGACTCTCCAAACCTCGAGGGAAGCTGGAATCTCTTAAGTTTGGATAGAGTACCTGGCATTTCCCCAAAGTACACAGCGGCAGAATTATTCCTTTGAGTTGCATCTCATGGATCAGCGCTACCAACCGCTGGCACCCAAGGACTTGCTAGTATCATTTCTTCAAGATAAGCTACTCTTGCCCTACAACTCATTCATCCTCTCCATATTTTGCACCATACATAGGGAACCCCCATGTTCTGTGCTGATTTGCCCTCATGAAGGTGTCTTGCAGTGAGCAGGTAACCTGTCTCTGAGAACGGAGTCCAGGCGCAAACTCTGTACACCCGGTATTTCACATACACTGTCTTCTCTGGACTTCGTGACCACCTTACGCGGTGGATTTCATCATCCATGTTTCACAGGTAGCTGTTGATGTACAAAAGAGTGAAGTCAATGCTCAAATCCCTGCAGCTAGCAAATGGCAGGGCTGGAATTCAGCATCAATATTAGGAAGGATTCATGGAGCCTAAACCAGGAAGCAGCACTGTGAAGTGACCGTTCTCTCGCTGTTGGTGTGTGTGCGGATCCCCTCTTCTGCCTCAGCCACAACTCTCACATCCTTTGGCCACCTGAACACCTTTGAAAATGCAGGGCTCAGTTCAATTCCAGAAAGTGCAGTTTTTATCCACCCAGCTTGTGATACAACCATGAGTCATTTTACCTATCATTTCTCTGCCAGCAAGACAATTGGGAAAGACCCAGGGGGAAAGGTCACAGGATAGAGCCTCCAGGTCCAGCAGCCCCGTTGGAAATAGTGTAATAGCAGCAGCCTCCCACCCCCACAGTCAGCCTGGATCACTTAAATTGGTTTCCAGGAGGGTTTAAAGTTCATGAGAACAATTCAGCAGAGCTAAGCTGGTATTAATAAGCGCCTTGTGCCTATGGACAAAACTGTAGATCAAGGCGATCTATGCTCCAAATTCAGATGATAAATGAATACTATTATGGCCTAATTAGCAAGCCTCAGAGTTGGAAGCGCTAAATAAGAATTGCACCACATAATCTTAAACCACTTCTTGAAAAATGTCCTTAATGCTGCTCTTCCCTGCTGCAGAGATGAAGGGAGACTGAGCGAGGCAGAGTCGACCATTTACATATTTATTTGCTTCTGTTTTGTCTGCATCCACAGACTTCTGAGGCTCAGCGGTACATATTATTTTTAAGGTTAGGAGATAGGGAATTTTTAAAAAACACATGCAGACCACACCTTGAATGTGGAATTTACTGGGCAGGGAATCAGCCCTCAGCCTCCGATCTGTGCCATTTGCACAGCCTGTGCCTGGGTGCTTGACTGAACATCAAGAACCCGAGTTCAAGGCAGGCAGGGACCCTGTCTGGCCGCTGCAAGAGGACCCACTGTCACTTTGTGGCAGTGACGTGGCCTGTGGACTCCCAGAGTCCTGGTTCGCGTCCTGACCCAACCCTTCTTTGTACTGTGCGGTTGACCCTTCAGAGCATGGCAGTGGCAGCAATGACTACTTCCCCAGCCGTGGAGAGGAATAAATGAGTTAGTGTGTGTCCAAGGGGGGAGCACACGGTACAGAAGTGGATCAGTATTGATTTTCATTGACAGTCTTTTTCATGTTTCCTAAATTGAAGTCATTGGACCGTACCAAAGATTCCCAAACTGAGGTCTTCAGTTTCCTAGAGTTTCTCGTATAGTCTTAATTAGAAATGTCCCCCATCACTGCCTTTCCCCGGACTCCTTCCAATACCTGTTATCTCGTGCCAATCGGAGGCTTGGCTTTGGCAGTGACATTTGTTTATGATTAATAAAAAATGAGAATCAGATTAATTCGTCCTTAATAATTGCATTTTGGCGACAGATGTTGCAGCCAGACTGTCCTGGCACATCTTATTTGAAAAATGCCTCTGGTTTAGAAGATGGCAGTAGTCAGAACATGTAATTCTTGGGGGAGTGGGAGGGGGTGCTGGAGGGTAGGTGGACAGTAAAGAGGATTTGTAGTGGTGGAAGATGTGAGACCTTTGGTTTAGATGAAGTTTTCCAGGAAGCTTTCTCTGGCTCAGAGTCCATCCTGTCTAGAAAACATAACTCTGTAGCCAATGAGGAGTCCAGGTCCCCTCCTGATTACTGTCAAAACAAATCCTGGCTACTTACCTGTTCACACACCCTGCCTGCCCCTCCCCACCCACTCATTATCCCTCATTGTGTGGTCTTGGCTTAAGCCATTGTTTCCACCTGACCTGGAATGCTCTTCTCCCTCCCGTGCCCTGTCACAGGGTTCTGCAACCCCTGAGTCAATCAGCAACCTTCATTCAGCACTGGCTACCTCCATTGCTCTGTAGGATGTGAGGTAGTGTCCCTGACCTCTTCCCATTAAGTACCAGTAACACCCTGTCTCCAGGGTTGTGACAACCAGTAATATCTCTAAGACATTGTTGAGTGCCCCTTGGAGGCCCGGCTCTACCTTAACATCCTAGCTTCTCCACGAAGACTTCCATTCTATCCTACAGAATTGATCAGTTCACTATAAATGAGCCCAGCTTTAGTATATATGTGTATGTGTTGCTTTCAGTTCGCTGGGCATCAGAAGATCTGGTCACATCTCAGCTTCTCTGTGCCTCTGTGGAGCAAATCTTTGACAAAGGATGTTTGCTTTGTTGTCCATTCCCATGCACTGAGAGCCTGCTGTTTTCCAGGCACTTCATGCATATTGTCTCAAATTCTCATACTGTTTTTTCCTAACAGGAAAGGTGTCTGAGGCTCAGAGGGGTTAGGTAACTTATCTGTCCTGTATATGACTGAGGAGTGCAAGCCGGTGCCCACTAAACCACCTGTCTTGGTTACTTTTCTCTCATTGCTGGGACAAAATACCTGACACCCAGAATTCAGAAAGGAAAGGTTTATTTAGCTCACAGTCTGGAGGTCAGACCATACTTGGCTGGCTCCAAGGCAGAGTGGCACATGGCAGAGGGCAACAGTTCATGGTGACAGCAAAAGCAACAAGAGGACAAGGAAAGGAGCAGCAGAGGGAAAGCCTCTTTCCCTCCGTTACATTGTGTGCAAACTACCCACCCCAGGGCGGGTGTAGCTGTCACACCCATAACCCCAGCATTGGACCATGGATCAATTCTAAACTGTAGAAGCCCGCCCCATGACTGCATGAGGCTTTGGGGAGACATCCAGACACAACCCATAACACCACCCAAGCCCACCAGTTTAGGGAGGGCAGCTGGGGTCACTGTCCAAGCTTAGGATAGCCTTGTGGCCAGTGTGTAGATTGTCTCTGGGGTATAAGAGTGGAGTAAGGGCTGGGCATCCCTCTAGGGTGAACACTGGGCAGACTTGTTTGGCCTCTGCTCTCCAGGAATTTCTGCAGTGGGAGCCAGCAGAAGAGGCTGAGGTTGTATCATGGGGCACTGTCTGTTTGGTGGTTGTATTGCAGCCCTGAAGCCTGTGACGAGTGGGGGCGCCTGACATCCTGGGGACTGCTCTGGAAAATGACAGATCCTTTAGTGGGCTACTTGCCACACCAAAGGAAAAGTAAATATTCCCTCTGGCAACTGTGAAAAGAGCAGTCAGTGGTGATGAGCAGAAGAAGGGAGTGATTTGTTTTGCCTGGGAAAGCTGTACTTGTCACCTCTGAATGCAACTTATTTGTTCTTAACAAATACTGAACAGTTGACAAAAGAGGACAGCGATGAACCAGAAGCCTGTGAAAAGGCCCACCTTTCCTCATAGGTAGGGAAAGCCAAGTAAAGAAAGACTGATCCTCATGCCAGAGAATACCTTGCTGCATGCAGAAGGTTGATTCAGGATGCTCATGTCTTCATTGTGTATAGTGCCAAAAACATCCCACACCTTAAAGTATCCCTCAGTAAACACAGACAGGTCGTACCACAGAATATCATAGAAAGACTGAGACTTACAAAAGAACAAGGTGTTGAACTGATAGTTTGTTAATGATACAATTTGTGTGCATTAAAAACACATGGAAACCAATACTATACGTTGATTAAGTGTATACGTGTATATATGAAAGATGTAAAATAGACTTTAAGGTTGCAAAGCAAACTGAGAAAAATGATTATTTAGAATCAGTGGGCATGAGAGGCGGGCTGCCTTGCCTGAAAGGTATTAGTGTAAAAAAAATAATAATAATAGAGAGATGATAAAATCCTAGCTAGCTTTAATTCTGGATGGCTGTTAAGCATGAAAATGTTTTTAGTGTTTTCTGTATTTCTTAAAAATGGCTCCACCCCAAATGGAGATGTGCACATGGTACTGGCCCTTTCCCTCGTGAGCTGCTGGGAGGATTTGACTGTGATGATAAATGTGAAAATGCTCTGCTGGACCAGGATGTTATGCAAAGGCAGGATGGTGTTTATTTAATAAGAATAATCACCCGTCAGGCTTTTCTTTGGTCCTTGACTAAGGAGTGTTTGTCACATCTGGAGGCCTGGGAGAGTTTGAAGTGATTTACACTCTCCATACCTTGAAGTTCACTTTCGTTTGTTTTGTAAAAACTCCCCAGAGCACACAGCAGAGATAAAAGTAAAGAGAAAGCAGGGATGGGATTTTTATGTGCATCTTGGAAGGCTGGGCAGGATGTGGGAGCGGATGCTTCCTTCCAGGGAAACGAAGACAGCTGCCACGGTGGAAACCCACGGCCCATTCCTGTCCTGAGGTCCCCCTTTGATCTCCCTGAGAGTCACGTTTTTTGGAGCAGATCTGATAAACTTGAGTACATAGTGGGTAGGCCGTTATGGGGTGCCCAGAGTAGAATTTAGGGGGAAAGTATACAGGGAGAAAGAGTTGGAGGGCATGTCCGTTAGTCAGCGTAAATGAAGGGCAGGTTTAAATAGAGGTTTCTATGACAACATGTGGACCAAACCGGGTGCCCCCAGCTGGAGGAGACAGGCATGTTCTGCCCAGAGCACTCACCTTACCTGAAGAGGTAGCCAGCTGGAGCAGCCAGAGCAGCTGGGGCTACAGGAAGTCAGTAGAACTGCTGGGTGGAAAGGAGGCTAAAGCACAGAACATAGCTTCATCTGCATTTCTGAAGGCAATAAATTCTCATTTAAGCTTCAGTATTGATCTACTTTGTGAAATTGCAGCATCAGTGATTTTTTTTTTTAAAGCCACACAATTGGGACCATTCCCTGAATCTCGGGATGTGCAGGGGCTAGTTTGTTCCATTTTTGAGAAAGGTGAAACTCTGTTGCTCACTGTCTAATCCCCACTCCCTGTTTTACTTTTAGGGGAAGCTAGCCAGCAGTGGCTGGGTGTTCCCAGATCATGGGTCCTTGTGCTTGGAAGCCCCTGTGGGCTTCCGTCGGGCACACTCTCTATGTAGTCACACACTGGGATTCACTCCTTCACTGTGGCCTCTCTCTGGTGGTTTAACTCTGGTAAAGCGAAGATGGACTGCGGTCTAGACCTGCTTCAAACATCCCCACTGGGTTTATTAAGTAAGGGGAAGAAGAGGTACACACAAGAATATCCATCTGTTTGTTCCTGCTGTATGATTCCGCTGTCTGTTTGTGATGTAATCATGTTCAGTGTAATTGCTGCCAGCGCAGTCTTGAGGGGGGATTCTTGGTAATGGAACCTGGTCACCCACCCACCTTCGCCGTGGCTCGTCTTGAACTCTGAATCTTTGCTTCCAACCTTCAGAACATCTTAGCCCTTCAGTCAAAGCTGATGAGACTTGGCTACTTGATCCATGGTGTATGCTGATCATACTGCACGGTTCCTGCTGCTTCCTTCCCACACTCGAAGTCTAGAAGAAGCCAACCAGCTGTGGGGTGGGGTCCCTGTGCAGGTGAGACCCCTGCACTTGGGAAAGCACCAGCTCCATGAAGGCGAAGCCCCCACTCAGCTCCAGCCAGCCCTGTATTAGGAAGGCACTTTCTGTATTGCCAAGTCTCCCAGTTTATCGAAAGGAGTCAGAGGCTAAAAGCTGTCTGTAAAAATTCTTGATTTCTCAGTTGGGGGCAGAGGACCAAGTTGAGAATTCTGTGCTGTCACACGGAAACCTAGCTTTCAGGCCATGTCACTCAGTGGAGAAGAATCCAAAGTACGTGAGTGGAACAAATGGTGTTCAGGTACAGCTGAGAAGGGAGCCAGTAGGGGCAGCCTTTTCATTGAGACACACAAGAAACGTTTTCTAACACGCCTGTGGAGTGGTGGGCACTGCCCTAAGTGTGTGCAGCACTGCCAATGCCACAATCTGGTAGAAGGCATCAGCTTCACTTCATGGACCAGGAGGCTGAGTGTCAGCTTGGGGAAGCAGAAAGCATTTTGCTCGAGGACCCCCCAGAGTGATGAAAGCCAGCATTTGAACCTGGTCTTCTCCCAGAGCCTGTGCCCGGCACCACCCCAGCCTTCTGCAGCCCTGCTCCCCTGTCTGAAAGTCCCAGTGTGCCCAGGCCCCTTCTCTCTTCTTCCACGTGCTGGCCCTAAGTGAGAAGCCAGAAGCTGGCACCGGCTGGATGTGGCTGTGACCGCTCTTCCCTCCCACTGCGCTGGGTGAGCCTTCTCCTTTGCCACAGTCCTGGCGGTTCTCAGCCCGGAAAGAGAAACCTTTCACTGCGAATTTGTGTTTTCTCGCTTCGTAGCTGAGTCCAGGAGGGTGCCACAGGCAGGGGAGAAATAGTCATAGAGCAACCCTGTGTGCACACTGTTCTGACTGTCTTAGCTCAGGCACCACACACTGGGTGGGCTCAGCACCAGAGACTTATTTTCTTGAAGTCTGCACGTTAGAAATCCAAGATCAAGGTGTCAGCAAGACTGGTTTCTCCTGAGACCACCGGAGGTCCTCATATGGTCTTTCCTTTTTCTCTTCTTGATACTGGGCATTGAACCAAGGACCTTCACATCATCACCAGCCTTTGTTTACTTTTAATTTTGAAACTAAGTTGCTCAGGCTGAACTTGAACTTAGGATCTTCCTCCTCCAGCCCCCCAGAGTGTTGGGATTACAAGCATGTGACACCCCATCTGTACTTTTTCCTTCGTTTATGAAGCTACTGGTGAAATAGAACTAGGGGCCATCCTTTTAAAAACTCCCGCATTTTAATACTCAGTCGCTTCTGTAAAGGCTTTCTCTGCTATTGTGCTTATATTCTGGAGTAGTGGGGCTTAGGACTCTGACATATAAACTTAGAGAATCACACTCAGTCAGTGGCCAGATGATTGGCAACTGGTGAGAAACACCAAGAGATGCAAATTCTCATTCAGACACAGCGGCCGCCTCAGTCTCCTGATCACCTTCCTGCTCAGGTTTCTCATCTGTAAAATCAGCATAATGTTTCCCATGTTCGAGCCTCTCCCAATTATTTTAAGATCAAATGTCTGATGAAGGTGAGAACTGCTACACGGTAGTAAGATTTTGCTCATAGCTAATCTATCACCAGGCAAATGGCAAATGGCATGTGTGTTTCTAATGACTTTCTCTCTCTTGGTAGAAGTCGTGTCCACCATTTGTTTACCTTTCCTGTGTAATTGAAACCATCCTCTAAAAGTTGTCGAAGCTGCTTTTGTTTATCATCATATATTGGTTTTTCAGAGTTGCCAAAAATTACTGCAGATTTGGTGGCTTGGTACAGTGGAAATTTATTCTCCTGTGATTCTGGAGACCAGAAGTCCAGAATTTAGCTTGTCTTAGAGTTTTCTGTTCTCTTGACCTTGGGTCTTTGGTTGACCCTTGGGAACATAGAGCAGCCAGGCAACTGAGCCAAGGATGCCCCATCGTGGCAAGAAACAAATTACAGCATCAAAGTTGAGAGAAGAAGCTTCAGCTGTCTTCTGCTACCAACCAGTGGACCAACTGCATAAACGCAGTGTCTTCAGGCTTGGGTAAGCAGGAAGTGTTAAGGAGGAACTGAAATATATCCTATGGTTTCTCTTATGTATGCAAAACCCAAAGCAGAAGTAATTTAAAGAGCAAAATAAGAGACAGTAGGAAATGGAGGTGGGCCTTTTACAGATGGGAAGAGGGTCTAGAGATGGAGCGGGAACAGAGGGAGGGAGAGAAAGGGACAGTAACAAGGACTAAGGTGTGATGTGTCTATGTACCAACTCTCCCCAATGACAGTATTCATCATGTAGTCCACACATGCACAAATTTTAAAAAGTGATAAAATTTTCTAAGACCAGTAGGAAGGTGTTAATAATGTAGATTAAGTCTAAAAACATGTTGGCTCCTCCGCAAAATGTGTATTAATTAGAAAAGGAAAGACAGAAACTTTACAGTTCAGAGGCCTAGGAAATAGCCCTTTAATAAGGCCATCGAAGTTAACATCACCATTAATAAGACAGACTGACATCCCAGGCCCTTTGATTTGTTGTGCTTAGAAGGGCACTTGCTTCTGGAATATTCTTGCATAAAATTCATGAACTTCAAACAAACCAAAACTGGAGTGCCATCTTTTCAAAAGCATCAGAGTCATGAAGGACAGGGACATAATGAGGTATTATCCCAGCTGTGAAGAGCTATGACTATGACGTGGAATCCTGGAAATCCAAATAAAGCCTGTTAATAAAGTTGGTTCATAGTTAAAAAGAATTGAAGTAGCATTTCACTGTAAAGCTCTCCCCACAGCGTGTGGTGGTCCCTGCTCCAACAGAGGCGTGCGAGGTTAGTGAAATGTAGCCCCACTGAGTCTGCTTATCCGTATCAGCTTGTTGGCACTTTCTATGGCCAGGCACCGTGTGACTCACGGGGACTGTAAAGGGAAACGGGACCTGGATAACACCCTCCAAAAACCCATAGTCTGAGAGGCTCATTGGTGAGTTCTGTTGAGTTTAACTCCATTTGGGGAGGCAGGGAACTTGGCCTTCCTGCTCAGTGGGCAGAAGCTAAAGATGAAGATGAAATCTCTACTGAGCTGGGGATATAGCTCAGCTGCACAAGCCCCTGCCTGTCAAGCACAAGGTCCTAAGTTCGATTCCCAGTACCAAAGAAAACAAAAAAAAATTTTTAAAAAAGAAATCTCTCTACTCAGAGCTATAAAACTATAGGATAGTGGTGGGCAATAGCTGTCAGCAAAAGCAAAGACTGCCCTGCCCTTTATAAAATTCAGTTGGGAGGAAAAAAAGGAAAGAAAACAGTAGCCCTATCGTCAATAAAAAGGATAGCACAAAATGACCCCGTTTAGAAAGCTCTCGGCAGACAAATGATTCGAGAGACCCCAATATGGCAGAGATGCTGACCTTGCATAACCACGTCCGCCAGTTAGTGAGAGATGAAGACAAGGGGGAGTTTGAATTTGACCCCTGCCCCTGTTTACTTCTTATTAAAAATGCCCAAGCTCTGTCTGTGTTTCTGTCCTGGTGTTCAGGGTCCACGGCTCACAGCATTACTATCTTGCCTCGTCCATCTGGCACTGTAATTGGGAAGTAAACCCTTGCCTGGGATGCTGGGGGTGAAGACACCCAGCACAGAGAGAGAGCTTGAAGCCTGTGCCTCTTTCCCTGTGACGCCTGCCTTGCAGAGCAAGCGATCAGCTCAGCCCAGGCAGGCTGGGCGGTGGCATAGGGAAAGGCAGGAGTCCGAGGTGGGGTTTCCAGTCTTTCTTCTTTTTTTTTTTTTTTGGTTTTTCTCCGGTACCGGGAACCGAACTCACGACCTTGCGCTTGCCAGGCAGGCGCTTTTGCCGCTGAGCTAAATCCCCAGCCCCCCCCATTCTTTCTTGAACTAGCCCCAGCGGGCAGGTGTCACCTGAGCACTTGTCTTATCCTCTAGGAAGAATTGTGCTCCTCCTAGTGGCTGTGTCTGTCCCCAGACTGAGGCTATTACTTGTTAAATGAGGAGCCACGCTGGTTCCCTCTGCAGATGCCCTGTGAAGCTGAATGTCTGTGTGCCACTTCTGGGCTGCACCCCTGCCTTGCAGTGGTTTCCTAGTGAGGCTCCCTACCTCGTGTCCAATCCATTCTCCTCCAAGCCCACCTCAGACCTGACTGACCCACGCTTCTTTCTCAAAACCAAAGTGGCTTCTCTTTGCCAATAGCAGAAAGCCGAGCTCCTTACTGGATATCGACGGTTCTCTGGGATCTCATCTGTTCTCCGTGGCTTATCCTCATTCCTCAGTTTCCCATCTTTCGGTCGCACTTTTAGTTCTTCTAGAATGCTCTCCCCGTCTGCCAGCCAGGCAGAAGTTTCCCAGGTCAAATTCTGACTCATAGGGCTGCTCTCACCAACCCACCGTCACATCTGGGAGTGACTTCCGAGTTCCATCGCACACTGCCAGACTGATCCCAAGGGTACTGACGGCATAGGAACGCCACCCACGATAACCTGGCATGAGTCGCACATGGTAGATGTGGCCGCTGCTGTTTCCCAACCTCCCCTGATGCCACCCATGCAAATTATCTTGGCCATGGGGCTCTTGGCCCGCTTCTGGCTGTGGGGCTCAGCCCTTTATACATTATCTCAGCCCCCAACGGTGGATGCTGTTGCCTGCATTTTACAGATGAGGAACAACTGGCAGGCTACGTTTCTTGTCCAAGCCCACAGAGCCAGTAAGTGACAGGGCTGGGCTTAGGAACACCGGTGTTCTTTCTGGGATACTCAGCTACCTCCCACCACAGCAGGCTCCCCCACCCTATATGTTGTAATCTTCCACCTCCTCCACAGAGCTTAACAGATGTTCACTGGTCAAAAATCACTACACCAGTTTAGTGCCAGCGACCGGCAAGCGTCTGTAAAAGAGACCCAGCATTAGCATGCATGCAGCGGGTGGGCTTTAAAATCAGTAGAGCAACAGGAAGGAAGACCTATCTTCTCTCTTCCCACCCCTAGGCAGTCATCTCTTCATACCACCACCAGGGAAGGTGTGATTAAAAATTTGAGGGTATCCAAGGGCTGCTTAGGCTTGACCCCAATGCCTACAGGTGGGTGACTCCACGAAACTGAACCCCAGAGCGTCTGCAGAGCTTTCCCTGGCCGCCACCTTTCTCCACAGACCAGATTATCAAAGTCTGTATGTGAAGAACACACTGGAAGAAACAAGGAATGCTGAATTTGCAGAATGCCCCGCTCACCCACAGTGAACTCGGTCTCAGACCGCACATCCAAAGTGGCCGCTTGACAGAGAGATGTTCTTCTCCCAGCTCCCGTCCCCTTAGCCTGAGGCTGCACACATTTGTCTCACCTTTTGATTCCTGTGCTCCCGACAGCTACGTGGAACTCCTGTCATACTCTAAGTGCTCAGGGAATCTCCCTGTTTAAAGGAAGACTGTCAGACGTAAACCCAGACCCTGTCAGAGACAAAGAGCCTTAGAGGTTATTTGGTTCAGCCTTCTCATCTCATTTTACAGATGAGAAAACCAGAGGTGAAATGACGGACAAGGTCACACCGCTCAATACAGATAGGAAGTGACCTTAAGTCAAACCAGACTGTAAGTCCTCTGATGCTGGTACCAGTGTCTTTTCACTCGGTAAAGCTCTGTTTACAGCGAAATCACTGCTCCCTACCCATGTCTCCATCCACTGCCTTTCTCTTCCCTCCAGATATCCCCAACACAATCTGTCTTATGAACTTGACAATTATCAGAGAGGGTTCCATCTTGTCCGGCCTCCTTTGGCTCGTTGTGCTGGCCAGCTGTCTAGAGCAGGAGGATCTGCAGGAGAAAGCTCCCGCACAGCCCTGGGACTGTTGATTGCTGGCCCTGGCTGGCACTTAGAACTTGGCTTTGGGAGGGCTCCCACTACGCTACCTGATGCATGCTTTACCTGTTTGTATACGCAGTGTGGTTTGTGCTGAACGCACACCTGCTTCCCTCCTGGGAGTTGAGAGTGTTGGCACAGGTCAGACAGAGAGTGCCTGTGTGACCACTGATAAAACACTGGCCACCGAGTCTCAAATGAGCTTCCCTGATAAGCAGCGTTACTTGGGTATTGTCACCACTCACGGGGAAGAGCATCTCCCGGGACTCCGGTGGGAAAGAACTCTTGACCATAGGTGCCATGGGTCCCCTGATTTCACCGCATCCCCCCTTCCCCCATTGCTGATTTTGCTTTGCATCCTTTTGTGCTAATGGATGACATTTGTAAGTACAACCGTAGGCCCAGTACTGAGCTCCCCTAAAAAAATCATACCATGGAGAGTGGTCTTGGGGACCTCTGACAAAGCAGGACAGAGAGTTTTTCAGTCAAGGGCATAACCTGACAGTCTTTCTGCCAGAGGTGGGCAGGGATGGTTAGGGTTCCTGAATAAAGGCGTTAGGGTCCTGCTGTCTTGGTCCCAGTCCCGACTCTGCCATTTGCTATGTGTTTGAGGCAGGTTATTTCCTTGCTCTGAGCCTCAGCATTCCCTGGGGGAGTGACACTTGTAGCTTAAGGTCCTCGGGGAAGCGGAGGGAGATGCCCGGTGCAGGAAGGTGCTTGTCCAGCGCATCCGGCAGCGTAGGAGCTCCCTGGTGTTAACTCTGAGCTTCACTGCCAGGCACAGGGCCTCCTGGCATGGACTGTGCCCCACAGTAAATATTACTTGAATTTCAACTCCACAAGTGAGTAAATGCCACCCAATATTGCTGTCAGAAGCAACGGGGAAGCAAACGGTACCAGAGCTTATTGGCAAGCGAGGACAGCAAATTCCCTGTGAGTGTCTGACTGAGCCCTTGCTAACGTCCAGCTGCCGTGGATCCTTTTCTGGACCACTGTGGGGTGTCTCCCCTTGACCCAGACGTCTTACTGGGTCTGTGGCTCCTTTGTGGAGACTTCAGAGCACCCCTCCTTCCCCTAGGACACTGAGGCGTCTCTCTGATACCTGGCTTTATTTCTGGATCCATCTGTGAAGTTGTAAATGTGGACCCTGCCATCAAGTGTTGGATCCTTTTAGCAAGACACATTTGGCATGGCTCTGTGGCCCAGCCCGCATTACAGTCCCAACTGCTCCTTTCACTACATGCTTCTTTTGCCATGTTCCTCTCCATTTCTTGAACCAAGGAGAAAGAAGGAAAGCAAGCCATGTGCATTTTCATTTGGTCCTGTGGTCTTCAGCCACTTACCCGCCTACCTCAGGGCTTCTCTAGTGTGCTTTGCTGGTTAATTTTCTTTGCAGTATAAATAATGTGCAGGTGTCATCAAAGGCTGGCAAGCAGCAGGCCAGCCCTGGAAAGTGGGATTTTTCTGCCTCCCTCTTGGCCCAAGAACACAACACTTTTCTAATTCATTGTTTTTCAGTACTGGGAATTGAACCCAGAGCCTTCCTGTTAAGTTATATCCCTAGCCATTTAAAAATAAAATATTTTTTTTGAGATGTAGTCTCACTAAGTTGCCCAGGCTGGGCTCCAACTTTGAATCCTCCTGCCTCAGCCTCCCAGAATGCCGGGATTCCACCACTGGCTGGAGTTGTACCTTCCTGAGGAGATGCGGGTGCCGGGAAGCTGGGACTGTCTGTGGTGCTGGTGGTGTCTCGGGAGCTGAGTTGTCCTTTCTCAGCCAGGTCTCCTCTTCTGTGTGGTGAGGAGCTGATCCAGAACGTTTCCTCATCCCTCCGGCAGTCTTTCAGGGTGTCTGTCAGCACAGAGTCCAGATTTTGACCCTTGAAATGTCACAGCCACTGAAAGCCAGCCATACTTTTAGATACCAAGTGGAGGAAAGGCCAGAAATATGTCCAGTCCCCCTTCTCCGGTGTCCCCAAGGGGAAGCTGAGACCCAAAGAGTTAAGCAGACCCCACAGGGCCCACTCACAGGGCTCTCAGATGTTACTGATTCCTTTGCATTCAGGCATCTGCCCTCAGGCACATCCCGTGCAGCCCTGAATCTATAAAGAGTGCCGGTGAGGTGCAGAGACACTGTCCCATCTTTAGAAACCATAGCAGAGGTTCAGAGAACTCGCACCAAGAGGAACCTGTTGGTTGTTGTCTAACCCACGTTTGCTGAGCTGAATAGACCCGAGAGCCCGTGATCGCCCCCCTTTCCATGCGCCCATTACCCTCCCGTGCAAGGCCATCCCACAAGCTGAGCCAGGTGACGGAACAGAACTGAGAACCTGCTCCATCTGTAGCGAGGGGGACACACTAAGCCCTTCCAGGGGCAGTGCTCCTGTCACCTCCTGGCCACTAGGAGGCCTCACGTCTTAGAGTCCCGCCGTTCCTTAAACACACCTCGGAAGCCTTGGGGTCAGGCCGTTCACGCGCTGGCAGGCCTGCTCCTCTGCTGCCCGCCCTGCGGCCCCATCCACATCCTCCCGCCCTCCCGTGGTTTGAACTCTGCTGGGAAGCAGCTGATCCTTGGCCTCAGACCCACAGGCCTTCGAGGTTCAGCCCGGTTTATTTGCCATCATTTGGCTTCTTATTGATCGGGAATTAATTGGTGGCTGACAGGCTTCCCAGAGTGGATCGCAGCTGTCTAGGAAATCTGCTGATCTAGAAAGACTTGCGGATGTCGTTAACAACCGGAGAGCGCCCTGTCAAGGGTCTTTTCTTCAGCCTGCTCTTGGCACCTCCAGCCTGTGATTCAGCCACTCTGCCGTGTCCTCTTTGTGACATTCATTACTTATCAGAAGCCTTTGAAGCTTCGCCCTGAAATGTCATCAGGAATTCTGAATTATTTGATTCTCTTCCTCTTTTGTTTAAAGCATTGTCATTAAGAACTTTATTTCAAGACAGCCTGGTTCGGTAGCAGTTGTTTTGACTGATGCCTCTGCTCCATAGTTCATTTCACTGCCTCTTTCTTCCCCGATTTTGGCTTCAGCGTTGGAACAAATCAAACTTGGATCGCTTCCCAGCTCTGAACTTCGGTAAATTGCTTCCTGGTCTAGGGCTCAGTTTCCTCCTCTGTAAAATGGGCACAATAACTCCTAACTCACAGATTGGTGGTAAGGAGTAAATGAGAGAATTCAAAGTACTTAATACAGCCCAAGAGGCAGGGACCTCTTAACCATTCCTGTATTCCCAAAGGTGCCCACCTGTAGTAGATGTCAGCAAAATTTGTACAATGAAAAAAAAAAAAAAAAAGCAAGGGGGTATGGTCATTGCAAACATCGTCTATCAGAGTCTAGGACTTCAAAAGTCCTGCCTTCTCCTGGCTTAGCCTAGTCGGACAGAGTAGAGCTTTGAGCTGGAGGGATATGTCCCCAGTTAAAGTCATTTTCTGCCTCTGCATTTCTTTAGCATTCTCAAACCAAGCTGCACATTAGGACAGCAATGGCAGGCCCATCCTCGGGGATCTGCCTCTGCACCTTCCGTGGGCCTCTTGGGATCCTTATGTGCAGCCAGGGTCAAAAGTCCCTTGCATTAGTGGAGGAGAACTTACAGAGTGGGGATCATTTAACCTCATGCATAGCTAAGCACTTGGGGCATTAACAAAAAAGTCTGCAGGTTGCTGCCTTAGCTGGGGCCACCAGAGTGAATCAGAAGCACTTCGTTATCCCTTTGGGGTGAGCCCATCCCCAGATTAAGAGCAGTTTGCATATCTACATTGTCACTGCAGACTCAAAGCCCAGGTTTCAGAACCAGGTGATTCAAAGAACGTGGATCAGGCTTCCAGGCGCCCCTGGAACAAAGCCTCGGAATTTACCATCGACTGGAGCTGAGGGATGGGGTCTCTCAAGCCCGTCTTGCCTCCCTGCATTCGGCCACAGCTGTTGGAACCTCTGATCTCTCAGTGTACACAGACTGAGTTTTGTGTGTTTGGCCACACAAAGCCTCCTCCCCCCGGGGGAGGTACAGGAGGAGACACAGTCTGCAGTTCACACCTGGATGTGGCGTTATTTGGAAACAGTGCTGTTTATCAGCCGGTGGAAAATGACAAAAGAGGAAGGCCGATATTCGTCATCGTCAGCCTGATAAGGTTTCAGAGATTTTTAGCATTTGATGTGTAACGATTTCAGGAGGCAGCATAAATCATGTTGGTAATTTTTTTTTTTTTTTTTTTTTTTTTTGGTTGTGCTTAGGGGGAAAAAAGCAAACAGGAAGTCTGGGTCCATTTGGGAGCTGTCTAGTGTCAATCCCAGCTTCCTTGGATCTGGGTGAAATGCTGCAAATATTTTTCCCCACACAGAATACATGCTGGCTCTGTTCATGGTGCTGTTGTTAGCATGGATCTCCTACGGGGCTCCGAGCGACTCTGGGAGGAGGGTGGGAAATAGAGCAAGGCCAGGAATTTCAGCCGGGAATAGAAGCAGCAATTTTAGGCAATTTTTTAAATTTTTTTTTTTTTTTTTTTTTACTAAGGGCAGTCTGTTGCTCTCCTACTGGAAAGAGAAGACCCTGTTCAGAATGCTCTTGCTGATGCTGTGAGGGGCTGATGAGGTCTCCCCCATTGCACCATCTCCCGCACCCCCAAAGCTGTCACAGAGAACCCCCACCCCTCTTTTATGCCCCTTCCATCCTTCAGGAACATTAAAGATTTCCCGCTCGGGGCGGAATGTGACACCAAAACCAGACGCACGTTGGGCAAATATGAGGAGACCTCCAGGGGCTGCCAGACAAACCGGGTCTTGTTAGAAAAGAGAGCCCGGCGGGGGGGGTGGGGGTGGTGGTGAACGGCCTGCAGAGTTTCCCTTGCTGCAGCCTGTGAAGAGTTCTGTCCGTCTTCTGTTGATTTTTTTTTAATGTTTCTTTTTATCTAATGGTCATGGTTTCTTGTTTTGTTTGTTTGTTTTTTTCCGGTACCGGGAACCAAACTCACAACCTTGCACTTGCCAGGCAGGCGCTTTTTGCCGCTGAGCTAAATCCCCAGCCCCTAACTGTCATTGTTTCAAGCCCCCAATAAGCCATGGGTTCTTGGCTGAGTGAACATTTGAGCACTGGTTATGCCAGGGAGTTCCTTTCTAACAAGTCACCCAAGAGTGGGAAGTCCCCTGTGGGATCAGGGTAAGGAAAGAAGCACACCCCTGTGTTTGTCTCCACTGTGAGTGTCTTAAAATTGTTAATGGCTTGGGAACCTCACGAGGATCCTGTCAGGAAGAACATAACCCGTGACCAGAAGTCTGGAGGGAGTGACAGTGTGTCTCCATTTCTTCATCCCCGACACAGGCTATGTCTTGGGAGTGAGGACTTGTCCTCCCTGTCCAGCCTGGGTTATGAGGAATCCAGATTTCTCACAGCCACACAGTTGCCAGCTGTTGGGAGCAGAAGGCCTTGCCACATAGAGACAGGTTTAGGACCTATGGGGGGGCACTGTGGGCCAATAGCTTTCAAGCCACTTTGATCCCAACTCACAGTAAGAAATACGTTTTACATCACAGTCGAATACAGTGGGTTTCCTATCTGCAGAGTTGGGATTTGTGGGTTCAATCAATCACCCATTAAAAATATTCAGAAAGTATTCAACCACCCATCAAAAATATTCAAAAAAATTCAGAAAAGTATTCATGTCGTCTGCACTGCATATGTACAGATTTATTTCTCCTGATTGTCATTCCCTAAACAATCAGCGTAACAGCTATTTGCATGGCATTTACATTGCTGTAGGTGTTACAAGTAGTTTAGAAATCATTTGAAGTACTGGATGTACCTGAAGGTGTACCTGAGTGATTTGCAAATACCACCTCCTTTTATAGAGGGGACTGGAGTAGCTTGGATTGTGGTAACGTTGTGGGGTCCTGGAACCAGTGCCCCGGGACCAAGGATGACAGTAGGCACACAGAATACATTCTACATGCTCTGATAGCTTTCATATTTTCTATTTCCCTCTTAATTTTTTGCTGGCCCTGACCCATTCTCTACTTGCTCTCTGGTGGAAATCTGATGTTTAAAAATACAAAGTAGGGTATTCTATGAAAAAGGCCTCAGCACACTGAAAAGAGTCCCAGAAATGTCACTATCCCAGTTAATTTCCCTCGTGTTCCATTGAGTTTGAAAGAGAACACTCTCATGCTATTCCTGAAACACAGCAGTGACCCCAGGACCTTTGTACGTACTGTTCCTTCTACTTAGAACACCTATCTTCCAAATATCCAGGGGTCCATCTTTAGTTCTTTGTCAGGGGTCACCTTGCGATCCCCCATCGCCCTCACACTCTCTGTTTAAAGGTTGTAACCCATCCCCCACCTTGCCGCTGCCTATTCTTCATTCCTTTGACCATGTTCTGGGTCTTTGCTGTTTTTGTTGTTTCTTTATTGCTACAGCACTGACGTCCTGCATACAAACAGTATAATCTCTGCTTATTGTGTTTATGGTCTGTCTACAGCTGCTGGCGTGTAAGTTATGTGAGGGCAGGAATTTCATTTTTTGCATACAGATGTGTCCCCATCAGCTGGGGCAAGTGCCTGCCACGTGACTGATGCTCAGGCAAGGCTTTGTTGAATGAAAGAATGGCTCCAGAATTACAGCCTGTCACTGCGGTTTTCATGAATTGAGGAAGTGAGGCAGGGCTGAGACTTCCCTTGGATTAGAATAAATAAGATGCGGAGGAACAGCTGGAACTGGAGAGGCCGATGGCGGCAGAGTGACGTCCCCGTGACCAGCGCCCACAAAAAGAACCCTCACCCACCGTGACTCCTCCGCTCCTCTGTCCCCAGCCTCAGCCTCCTGCTCTTGGGGTGCCCTCGGAGCCCTCCAGTGTCTGGCAGCTGTGCAGAGCCTTTCTTGGGACCCCTTAAAAACGCTGCCTCTTGTATCCCACGTGGGCGCAAGTTGCTCGTGGCTGATAAGGCCGATGCGGGAGAATTTATAAATCCGTTGCCTTCCTGGCTTTGAGTGAGGCAGATAAGCAGCACTCTGACAAAAAATAAAAGCGTCCTCCTCCCCACCACCTTCCCATTTCTTGCCAGAGACACAAGAATAAACCTGTGTCTGTGTGACAAATAAACATTCCGGGGAAGTAAAAGAAAAAAATGATAAAATGCCAACGTGTCACTTTATAAGAAAAATTGCCAAGCCTCCTGGGCTTTGTTCTCAGGCCCCGGTGTGCTGCGGGCAGACTGGTCTTGAAGCCTTTGCCCCCAAAACTGGAAAATTGCTCACAGAGAGCGATAAGTTCCCAGCCACTGCATATAAGGCCAGTGGGAAACGAATTTCTGTTTAGTGATGCCAGTTGGACCAAATCCTCCTTGAAATATTTAATTATAAGATACACAAGTGCACATCCCAGCAGTTCTTCTTTTTTCCTCTTAGCCCATACTTAGCTTTGCAGCAATAAAAAAAAAAAATTAGAAAAAGAATCTTCTTTTAATTAGTTTCTCAGAGGTTAATTTTTCCCCTCAAAATCTATTTATTAGCTCATTGTTAAAGCCAGAAACTCTGCTTGTCAAAGGAGAGGATCTTTGAATAAAATAATGCTGATTCCCTTTACTGTCATCATTTACCCTTCTATATTGTCTTTCAGTTTCAGAAAGTATTTCCATCTCAAAGAGACCAGGGCTGAAAATGCATGGATGACCTGCCCGAAGTCTTAGAGTATTTACTGAAAATGAAAGATGGAAGCCAGTCCTTACTCCTAGAATTCCCTGCTCTTCTTTCTGTGAAGTAGGAGCTTCCTAGCTCTCTGATTTCTCTTTCCAGTAGGAGAGAGAGGTAGATACAAGCAGTTTTCAAGAGTTTTGGAGGATATCAGGCAGTATATACTCCTCCCAGGATTCCAATAAAACGGGTGGTATTTCCTCCTTGAGAATCAGAAATTCACAGTGGTTGTATTATAAGTAGATTCCAAACGTTGGCATCTGGACTCCTGCTAGCAAGTTGAGTCTTAAACTTTCGCAAATGGCAGAGAGACCACCCATATAATGTGTAGGTGTATTTATTAATGGGGGAAAAACACAAAAATTCCTATCCATGTGAAACTTACAGTAGATTGGTTCATTCTGGGACAGGCAGACTGGATGGATGGATGGATGGATGGATGGATGGATGGATGGATGAGTGGTTATATAGATAGAAGGTAAGCTAAAGTCTAACAGTTCCGGAGGCCAGCTCCATTTCTTTTGCAGGAGTAACCGGTTCTTCTTGCCAAAGGGCTGAAACAGATGCCTTGGTGGACATGTACAGTCTGGGCTTCAGATCAGGGAGGTTTTATTTTTACCAGTAAATTTAACCACTGTGGCAGCACCTCCTGACGTACACTGAGGACAAGCTCAAGTTCTTTGAAGATACAAGTCCATGCGTTAACCAGGGTTGCGAGTCCCACTGTCTGCTTAGTGGGTGCTCATTAAATGTTTAAATGAATGAAACTTGTCAGTCGGTGTGAGGCGCTCTGAGAATGAATTATCATCTGTCAGGAGTTACACAGTCTGCAGATTTAGAAATAACCAAAAATAATCACCCCTGGAGAGATCTCTGTAAATCAGCAATGAAAAAGCGAAAGGAAAACTATAAATCATTCCATTACAGTTTCATACATTTACAAGTAAGTGGTTTTGGAAGCCAGATTGGTATATAAGCTGTATTTAGCCTTGGTGTGCTAAGCAAATTCAAACCAAATATAAATCCTGGCGTGGTATTTTTAAGCCCTGAGCGGGGGCAGGGTGCTGAAGAAAAAAGAGATTTGGAGGAGCATCAGAGCTATTTTGGAAAGTTTCATCTGTATTTTTAGAAAGATGCATTTTTGAAGAGTTGGAATATCAATCACCCTCCCGCTGGCAGGATTCTCCGTCCAGGGAGAAATGACAGCATGTCCGATTTCCGAGCCTCTCCAGATCACATTATTAAAACGGGTTTTGTCATTGTGCACCATGTGTGAGAGGAAACTTTCTTGGCACCCTTCCCTGTCCTTTGCCTCATTATTTACAGCTTGCAATAGGCTTGTTGAGTGTGAAGCAGGAACTCAGACGGAATGTTAATGCAGAGCGATGGCGTGTGAGTCGGTGAGGCCATAGGCCTTGGGCACGTGACTGACCAGCGGCCCCGTTAGCGGTGGCTCTGCTCCCACCTTTGCTTTGGTGTGCTAGTTACGGCATGAAGGATGAAGGGGAGCCTCAGCGGTGAACCCCTCAGACAGGACCCGAGCGAGGGCCCTTAAGTCCGTAGCTTCCCACCCAAAACTGAATTAGTTAGCCAGGGTCTTGAGTTTAGCTAATGGTGGGTCCAGTGAATGCTTGATTTGCAATGGAAATTCACCATTCGGCCTGGACTCTCCCATTTTAAAATGCAGTGGCTAACTTCGCAGCTTTTCTCCTTCCCCTTTCCATGACCAGTCCTCCTTTCTGGAAGATTTCAAATGCAAGGGATGACACAGGGGTGTCATTAGAGCTGGATCCTCTCCACAGGGGTTCAGCGGTTGGATATTCAGCCGGACAAATAAGTACCCAAGGGGCCAAACAGCTTCTTCTTCCCCAGGTAGTTGAAACAAAGACTGTTCACTGCCTGGCCTGTGGTGTGTTCGCAGGGGTGTTTGGTGTCTGGGTGAACGATAGCGGCCGCATTCAGGGGCAGAGAAAGCAATGCAAATGCACTGGGCATGAAGCCAGGGGTGCTCAGGAAAAGGTCTGGAATTATGGAAGGTTGAAGATAAGCAGTTTTGGTTGGTTTCCAGCACAGGCAGTTGCCTGCTTTAATGTCTGGGTAAGAACTTGCTTGTAATTGGTAGATGGATTGCTTGGATGTAAATGGAGCCTGAAAAGAATCTCTTCCCTTCCAGCAATTAAACATTCCCCTACCCACCCCTGCTTTCTCCGCTCTAGCTGTTCAGCAGACCCCTGTTCCTAATATACAGCACAGAGGTGTTTCATAGCTCAGCCTCGTTTGATTTAGGTCATCCAGTCCACGCTGAAGAGGATTGGCCTTAGCTCCTTGCATATGATGTGTGATAAGGTAGGTAGGGTACCCAGTGTGGTAGATGGATTCAGGAGGATGCTGATGTAAAATACTTGCTAACCAGAGGTGAAGGTCCTTCTAAATATGACTTCCCTCTGATTACTTCCTTTCACATTGCATCTCGGCCGTACCCACTTGACCACAGTCACTTGAGTACAGAATTTAGAAGTTTTCCAAATGGACCTGTGTGCACGGTGATTCTTTAAGGTTCATGCAGTTGTCTTTTCCCTTTAAAAACTCTTTCTACCTAATAATTACATTGACTGACAGGGGATCATGTATATGCTGTAAATCAGCATGCATATATCAGGGATGTCTTGTCCAAAAAAAATTTATTGATAAACGTGTTTGGAGTCCGCTGGCTCAGAGCATTAAACGAGGCACCGGGATTTTCCACCCTTTTTCTGCCTTGCCAGTAGTGTCAAGTGGCTTCGCTTTTCACTGCTTTGATCCGCATCCTGCCTGACCGGATTATGAAAAACGAGAGCTAGAGCTTCCAGTGAGGAGAGGCAGCCAGTGACATAGTGAATTAAGACATCTCTGTTACTTCCCGCCGCTGCCCTTAGTGATCCTCCGGGTCACACAGGAGCTGACGTCGTGACTGAGTCTGTGCGTCTCAGCTGTGCTGCATCCCTGGGCTCTCAGACAGACTCTCAAGGGGATTAACACTGTGAAGATGTCTTATGTGAACCACACGGAGATGCGAGTGAATTGCCTACCACAAACCGTCTCCCGCTGCCGCGCCTAGTCGGGGCACCCAAGTGTTGGTTTATTTAAAATCGAACAAGAGTCAGCCACTTAGAAAATATATCAATAACCTCATCACTCACATACAATGATTCCCTTCCCCTCTGCACCACGCATATGGTCTTTAAATTGCCCTCATTTCCAGAAACAGATGGAAAAATTTTTACTTGAATGGGGTCAAAAAGCTTCAGACCGTAGCTTTCAAGTGCACAGAATTGCCAAGAAAAGAAAACGCTGTGATCAGGGATGATCGCTGGCAGCAGCAGTGTCCAACCCAACCCACGACTGCCCATCCGTCTGTCTGTTCTCCAGCCCTGCGCAGTGGGTCCCTTCCCCTGAATGAGCATCTGTGACAGCTACTGGATTCAGCCTAGAGTCTAATAGCTTAAAGCTGCCAGCCCTGATTGTGCATTTTATTTCTTATGTGTAGTATTGTGAGCAGAGCTAGATCTCTGCGAGCAGGCAGACAGCCAGATTCTTCTGTGTCCCACATCTGGATGTTAGATTAGAAAATTCAGTCTTTACAAATATGCTTCATCTTGAATTAGCCATGATTCAATTGTTATTGTTTGTGGAAGAGGACATCTTTTTAAATTTTACTTAGGTAGCTGACTTGCTTTGCAAAAACTCAGTAAAATCGTGTTTTCATTATAAAAAGTACACATTCTGCTTACAGGATGTTTGGACAATATAAAAGAGGGGAAATCCACATCCACATTTCCTGTTTTCCATAAATAATCATTATTAGCAAATGGTGTATTTTCTTCCATATTCTTTTCTGTGTGTAAGTAATGGAGGCTTTTTGTTCTTGCAATTATAATATTTATTAGTTTGCATCGTACCTTTTTCCCACTTACATTAAGTATTTGCATTGTTATAAATTCTTAATAAGCATTCTCAGTGTTTGCAGAATGTGCTTTTATTTTACTTAGCTGCATGCCTGTTGGCAAACATTTAGGTTTTACCAATGAGTTATTATAGACAAAGCTCTAACGGTCTTTAAAAATATTTTTTTTCAGACTTTGGATTTCTTTCTTAGAACAGATTTCCATAGGGTTTATACCGGGTTTGAGCAGTTTTAGAGCTTCTTGCGCTCATATTACTAAATTGTTTTCCAAATGGACTATACCTGTTTACACCACGCAGGCAATTTGAACAGACCCCATGTTCACCACATCCTTGCCAGCATTGGAAAGTATCATTATTTTAAAAATCCTTCCTGCATTGCCGGGTAAGGAACAGTATCTAAGTGGCTTGAATATTGCGGCTCCCTTTTAAGTGTTGATTGAGGTTTCATTTAAGAAGCTCCTGCTATGTTTTTGCATAGTTCAGGGAAATTCTAAGAAAGTGCTCTTGAAAACGGAAGTAATTTATTTTCATTTTACTTTTTCAAAGCTCTCATCTTGTGTTTCTGTCAGTTCTAAATCATCTTACTTAAAGAAATGTGGAACCAAACTACTGAAGCAGGGAATTAATGCTCTTCCAATTCTGATTGTTGAGGTGACCGCTCTGTTTTCCGGCAATAAACAAGTTGATCTGGGGCTGGGGATTTAGCTCAGCGGCAAAGTGCCTGCCTGGCAAGTGCAAGGTCGTGAGTTCGGTTCCTGGTACCAGAGAAAAACCAAAAAAAAAAAAAAAAAGTTGACCTATGTTTTGATTTTTCAGACTTACAACTTTTATTGGTTACCCACTGAGTGCCTACTGTTTACAGTCCTCAAAGTTTGTCTCTCTGCCTCCCTCCCTCCCTTCTTCCCTCCCTTTCTTCTTTCCTTCCTTCCTTCCTCCCCATTCTTCCGCTCCTCTCTCCATCCTGTGACAGCCTAGGTAAAGGTCTGAGGGAGGGAGATTAACTGGCTAATGCATGTGCAGCGGCTCCTGCCTGATTCCTGGTCCTCTTCTTGCCGCCCATGATTTATGGTTGTTTGGCAGAAGGTCAAAATAATTCTGCAGAGTGGGGGTGGAGGGGAAAATACTTGATTTCTTTGACACAGTTCATTAAAAATTCATACATATGGATCTGAAAATGAAACATTTCTTCGTGTCGACATGAGTTATAGTGGGAGCCTAGAGCAAGACTTGGGTAGCCGAGCGCAACACTGTCACCAAGTAAGCACATCGCCACAGCAGTGCCTCTTGATGAGCGAGAAGCCGGCAAGGTGATCTGGACCCCAGAGGGTGGAAACGAGATTTTTCTCATTCCCCTTGGGGCATTCTTCGCAAGTCAAAGCTAGTTTCCTGGAAAACTTCTCTGTTTGCAGGAGACCACTTCATTCATTTGTCCATTTGTTAACGAATACATATCTGGTTTCAGCTATTGGTGAGGTGCGTATAACTAATGAATAAGAGAAGGGACTTGTTTCAAAACTCCCTACTGTTTGCACTTTTTTCTTTGGTTCTTCTTCCTTGACCTTTTATTTTAGAGATGTCTGATTTTTACAATGTCTAGACTCCAAACCTTTTATTATAAACACTGTAAATGGTTGGAAACATGATCTTCTAGCCCGGTGCTCCTTGAACAGTAATGCAGTTTGTAATGAATCATCGAAGGTCTGTTAAAGTGAAGATTCCAATTCAGGGGCCAGAGAAAATGCCTCTTGACATACAAACTCCCGAGCGGTGCCACCACTGTGATCCATTTTGAAAAGCCAGACTCAATCCACCATATCTGTACTGTTCTGGAGCATTCTCCAAAACTTTGTTTCCACCAAGACCCTGGGAATGTGACCTGGTTTGGAACTAGGAACTTTGCAGATACAGCAAGGCTGAATATGTAGTAGGGTTCTCTAGGGAACCAGTCGGGTATGAGAGGGATTGATTTTAAGGCCAGCAGGCTGGAACCCTACAGAGGAACTGATGTTGGAGTGGTAAACCAGAAGGCAGACTGAGGGCAGAGTTCCTCTTTCTTCCAGGAACTTCAGTCTTTCTCCTAAGGCTTTCACCTGATTGGATGAGGCGTCCTCACATTATCTACTTTACTCAAAGACCCCTGATTTAGATGTTAATCACATCTAAAGAAATACCTTCTTAGCAGCATCTAGACTGATACCTTAAAAGCTGAGGACCTTAGCCTAGGCAAGTTGATACATAAAGCTAAACATCACAACAAAGTCATATTGTATTTACATAACTGGTGTGCCTTTAAGAAGGAAATCTGCTGGGCATGGTGGTGTGCATCTGTAGTCCCAGCTGAGGTGAAAGGACCACTTGAGTCCAGGAGTTCTGCGCTGCAGTGCACTATGCCGATCAGGTGACCGCACTAAGTTCAGCATCAATATAGTGACCTCCTGGAAGCAGAGCACCACCAGGTTGCCTAAGGAGGGGTGAACTGGCCCTGGTCGGAAGAAGGAAAGCTGAACACAGAAACACAGACACAGAAGACCACATGAAGACAGAAGCAGAGGTTGGAGTAATACACCCATGAGCAGTGATTGAGGAACTATCAGGAGCTAGGATGCAGCTGGGAAGGATGCTTCCCTGGAACCTTTAGAGGGAGCAAGGCTCTGCTGACACCATCGTTTGGAACTTCTGGCCTCCAGAACCGTGAAAGAACCTTTTCCTGTTGTTTTAAGTGACCTGTTTGTGGTGCTTTGTTACAGCCACCCTAGGGAACCAATACACTATCCTAAGTAATAAGGGGCAGTGGCAAGATGAAGAACATCGATATAGGGCCACATGCTTGACTTCATTGGTACTGTGCTACCTTTAAAGCTGGACCCAGGGTCTAAAAAGTGTTTCATCATGGAAGAGCAATTAACAGCCACTGTGGCTGGAAATGGATTGGCCAGGGGCCCCTTGTCCCCTCCCTGGATTCCGTGTTGGTGTGGGAAGCTTGTCTGTCTCCTTCTCTACTTTCTCCTCTTGCCCTGACTTCACGCTGCACTGTAGCTGGTGACACATGAGGCAGAGTTAAATTTACTCTTCTTTGAGCAAACTAATACTAATTAAAACGTATCCCACTGGGTTTGTCATTTGCCATCAGTAATGCATATTTCATTAATATTTGCTTTAAAAACCAACAAGATCATAAAGTTAAGATTGCTTTAGCCTAAATGCTGTCCAGGTTTAATATGCGTGATATAATCTCCCAGCAGTGCAAGAAGCCTGAGCAGGCAATTTTTGATGCCTTACTCATGCTTGTTTTTAACAAGAAGAGAATCGATACTGGGCGAGGGTTAAACTAACAATGCACCCTGTCAAGAACCAAAGAAATAATTAAAGTTATTATATTAACAAAGCAGTGTGGTTGTAGGAGAAAGAATAGATGATTTTATTCTGGGTTTTCTTTTTTTTTTTTTGCCCCTGCCTCAGGCATATTTGTTGGTATTTTCAGAAGGAGATAGAATCAGGAGGTTTTCTGCTAGGGAATGTTTAAGTAAATGTCAGTTCTGATCAATAGGGTAGCCTGCACTGGAAAGCTAAGCCGAAAATGTCACTCGTCCCCCTTTGCAGCAACAGGTGTGTGTGTGTGTGTGTGTGCGCGCGTGCACGCGTGTGTGTGGCTTACAACTAATTTAAACCAACGGCTTCAACTTCAGCCAGAAGTATCAAGCAAAAAAACTGGTGGCAAGAAAATAAATAACCCTGGAAAAGTTGAGTCCTTCTTAAAAGTGATAGCATGGAGAAATCAGATTTCCCATTCATGTGATTTCTTGACTGTCTAATTCATCAAATTAAGATCACTCTCAGGATTGCCTGGTGGTGGACTTCAGACAGACCACGGGCTACATGGTTCTTTGACAATGATGCTTTTGAGAGAGTTTTCACGCTCAGGTTGAAGTACGGTGGTAAAGAGGAACATAAAGTTGTTGGCTCGTAACGATGTTCAGGTCAGGGTTGCAGCATATTAGTTAGACAGTGATCCCATAAGCTTATAATGGAGCTGAAAACTTCTTGTTGCCTGATGACATCATAGCCCTGATAATGTCGCAGCACAACACTTTACTCGTGGGTTTATGGCGATGCTCATAAACAGATCAAATAAACATACAGCACACACAATTACGTACCCCATGTACGTAGTACGTGATGATAAACAACTGTTACTGGTTTAAGTATCTACTATGCTATACTTTTATCATTTATTTTAGAATGTACTTCTTCTGCATACTTTCAAAAGTTTACCATAAGAGCATGCAACATTATGCTGGCAGCAGCCTTGTGGATATCATGTCTACTACGTCTCTGGACTGCATCAAGAGGCCACACTGAGTGACGGACCTGTCCCAACTGGACTGTGTTCCATTCACTCCGTCATGTTCCATGATGAAATCACCTAACTACACTCTTCTCAGAAGACGTCTCCTTCGCTAAGGGATGTATGAGTCTAACGAGTAACTCTGTTCCCACTGTGGACTTGTCTTGCTGTTTGACTCCCCAGGAAGAGTCTTGATAATTACTGATTTTGGAGCAGTGCAAACCATGGTTATCCAGCAGGAGCAGGACCATTATTAGAAATGAGGCAAAACAAAATTTTCTTATGGGTCTCCTTTTGAATTGATGTCCCATTTACTACCCCAGGTTTGTTTTTGTTTTTGTGTTTTTGTGGCACTGGGGATTAAACTCAGGGCCTCGTGCATGCAGTGGTAGAGCAAGCGCTATACCAATGAGCTACCTCCCCAGCCCAACTACCCCAGTTTTAAACCCCCTGGTTCTCAGTCCCCCAGCCACAGACTGTAGAAGCCTGGACTTCCCTCTTCATAAAGAAGGTTAAAGCTGCCCACTTTGGGTCCCTTCCGTTCCTTTCCAGCACAGGACCTCATTTTCCTGTCCTTCTCTCTTCCTGTGTCCCAGAAGCTCCCCCTGGAAAGCATGAGCTTTCTTTGAGCTTCATGGTTCAGCCGCCCACTGGTTCCCACCTCCTCGTTCCGCCATTGGTTTGCGCATCCTACAGGCAGCGTCAGGCTGACTTTTCCCAGTCTCATCTTCATTGTTAACTTCCCCACTCAGATCCCTTCCCAGAATCCCCAGGGTTAAATGTAAGCTTCTCAACCTGATGTTCATCGCTCTGCATCGGACAGCAGTGGGCTTCACTTTCCAACCCTGTGACCTAGCAAAACTGGATTATTATCACTCTCCAAATGGACCTTGTAATTGCCCACTTTCCACGGGCCGATACTGTTTCTCTTCAATGACAGTCTTCTTTTATTTTTGATTGATTGATTAATTTTGGTGTACTGGGGGTTCAGCCCCAGGACCTTCACAGTGCTACACACCCAACCCTTTCTTATTTTTTGAGACAGGATCTTGCTAAGTGGCCCAGACTGGGCGAAACTTGTGATCTTGTGATCGTCCTGCCTTGACCTCCCGAAGTGCTGGGATTACAGGCATGTGCCACCATACCCAGCTCAGAATATTTTTTCTCTATTTCCACTTGCTAAAAATTGGTTCTCTACTTTAAGACCCATTTCAGATCCACCTACCTCATGAATCATGTGCTCTTTCTCCCTTTTAAGCCAGAGTCCATCCCTTTTGCTTATGAATAGCCACAGTATTTAATAGGTATTCCTTTCCCCACATTTAGTTAGACCACTTGGTGCAGTTAACAAGTGGACCTGAGTTCAAATCCTGTTCTGCTATTTCTTGACTCTTGCTTGTCTTTATATGTTCCTTATTTGATGGTAAGCTTCGTGAGATGAAGTGAAGCAAGAGAGTTCCATGTCACCAGGCTATGGGACATCTGCCTTAGCTGCCATAACCTTCCTTAATAGAGAACTGGGTTGAACTCTTAACATGGCAAGGCCTAGCTGTTTGTAGTGTAGGAACACTCAGGATTTAGTAACTGAGTCTGCTAGGAGAATGGGCATATACATTTATTAACATGCAGATGTGTAGGGGAACTACACAAAATATGAAACTCAAAGCAAGACCAGATGGCAAAGGTTTAAATACCCTCCTCACCAGGGAGAGAGGAGCGGGTTGGGAGTGCTGCAGGCAGTTTTAGCGTGGAATAGGTGATTTCTCAGGAGCAGGATGAGGCTGGAGAATAGTCAGTGACCTAGAACAAAGTTCTTCTGGGCTCTGGGTGTGATATTTGATTTTCAGCTCCTCCTGTGTGATGGGAGTTTAATCTTCCTTGGTTAATGAAATTTCAGTAAGAAGATGGAAGGTCTTTGTGTTCCTTTTTGGTGGATCCACTCTTTAGCTAGATAAGAGAACTCCAGATAGAATCCTTCCCTATATTTGCTGCTCCTGGGGGCTTTCAGTTTGAAGTCCAAAACAGCATATTTAGGGGTATCACTTTCTGAACCCCAACGTCAGCTTTCATTTTTTTCTTTTCACTAGAACGGTGATGAGGCAGAGAGGCAGAATGCCTTGGCAGATGTGAGAGTCTCAGGGAATGCACTAAGCAGTTTCTTAGGCCACATCCCTGGAGGTTCTGAATCAAAGGACAGAACCCTAAAACCCATATTTTAAACAGGTGTCTCAGAAGTTTGTTGCTGTGAGGACACTCCTTGGGAACCCTTGGGATAGTGACCAAATGGCTCTGAGTTCAAATCTGGTTCAGTTTCCTAGTTGTACAGACCCCGGCAGCCTCCTTAACTGTAGTATGGAACCATATTTGCTTTTTCATGCTATGAGAGGAATTAAGTAAAGAGCGTGTGTAACATAGCCAGCCCAGGCCTTAGATCAGAATAGATGCAGTGAGGGTCAGCGGCATTCCCAAAGTGCCACATCCAATTTCGCATGCCTGTCCTGAGTGAGTCTTCCTTCCTCCGTGCGCAGTCATTTTCCTCATTCACAGCATTGTTTGATGTCCCTCCATCCTGAGCAGGCAACTCTTCTCCAGCTGGGCTTTGTGGACCCCATCACTGCTGTGGCCCAGAGAACCATGTTGCAGGGGACTCTACAGCAGTGCTGGTTATCTTAGAGCAGTGATGGCAAACCTTTGAGTGCTTTCAGTGATACAAACAGCCCACTGCATCATGCGTGCCGTAGGTTCGCCACCACCGGCTCAGAGTGTCAGAGTTTTTTGGTGCTGTTGACTCAATATATGCTGTTGAGCATTTGCTCCCTAGTAGACACTGTTTTAGATGCTGGATGTGCATCAGTAAGCAAAATGAGCAGGAATCCCTGCCTTCAGTGGGCTTCTAGTCTAGACAGACTACAAATATAGGGGGAAACACAAGGACCCCTTTCGAGGCTACAGCAGAGTAAGGGGGAAGGGTAGTGGGGAACTGAGGCCAAGTGGAGAAGCGGTAGGAACCAGATGGCCAAGTCTTCTAAAGCAAAAGGAACATCCAGCGTCTTCCCTGAGGAGGTGAAGCCAGTGGAGGGTGTTGAGCTCTAATGTGATCCGACTCAGGTCTTCTCAAACTCTCCCTGGCTGCAGTGTTGAGGGCAGGCTGCAGAGAGCAGTGGTAAGGGGCAGGAAAGTCAGGAGGAGGCTGTTGCCACAATCCAGGAAGGAAAGCGAGTTCATGAGGACCAGGGAGGAAAGAAGGAGTGGAGAGGAGCAATCGGTACAGCGTAGGGTTTACAGGTAGGGTCAGTGGGAATTGCTCGTGATTTCACGGAGAGTGGGAGAGTACAGTCAAGGATGACACTGAGGTTGTTGGTCTGAAGAAAGGGGAGAATAGAGCCACAGAGACGAAGGTGAGTCATACTGCAAAGAAATATCAGAACATAGCCAAGGACTTCCTGTCCCTTGAAATTCAGTGTGGCCTTGGTAGCCAATCTCCAACACAGATTGGAAACCGTCATCCCTGTTGGTATTGTTTTATTTTATTTTATTTTATTTTATTTTATTTTATTTTATTTATTTAGAAACAAGGTCTCAAACTAGTCTCAAACTCTTGGGCTTCAGCCATCCTCCCACCCAGCTTTCTGGGTAACTAGGATTACAGATATGTATCACCTCGCCTGGTTCGGTATTAATTTTTTAGCCTAATCAGGATCCCCCGCAATAGTGTGTACCTTCTAATAAAATAACTACTTTCCTTTAACTATAAAAGTAACATATACTTATGGCAAAAGAAAACTAAGTACAGAACTGAGGTGAAAAAAATAAACCTTCCTTGCTCCTCAGCAGTAATTATTGTTAAAATTGTCCCTCGGTTTTTTGCAGCTAACGTTGTGCCATATGTTAGTGCATACCAGGCTCTGAGCTAGTAGGTGCTGGCTAAGCATCGTTCACAGCAATCCTCTGGTCAACCTTATTTCTCCAGTTTCCAGATGAAGAAATTGAGTCAGGTGAGGTCCTTTCCGAGGGCCACAGGCTGGTGAGGACAGGGACTCAAGCACAGATCTTCAGACCACAGAACCCCAGCTGGAGACTTTGTCCTGGCAGCCAGCAACCTCGACTTTCAGGAGGGAGCCTTCTGAAACCTCTCTGGCATCTCTGATTGTGGGGTTGGCTAGGAACTGTTTTATAGAGACCTTCCCTAAATTAAATTAAAATGGACCACTAATTAAATGTGGCCTCTTTGGGTAGACTGCCATATTTCTAATTACAGCTTCCCTTCTCCCTGGAGAAGACAGCCCAACATTGTTTTGAAAGTTGCTCAATTATTGATGGTTGGGTAACACTGTGAAAATGTACAGTGTCATTAAATTGTTAAGAAGAAGGCTGGAAGGAGGGACGGAAGTAACTCTCCATCTCTTCTGTATATACATGCACCACCTTACCTCAGACAATAACCAGAAGCGTCAGAAATACAATGTCAGCCTGAGTGATCTTAGCTGCTAGGAAACATCTTATCACACCTCCTTTTCTCCCTCCCTGACTTTGGCCTTGACACTGATCTGAGCCTGCAGATAACAGAAGGGAGAAGTTAATCTAGACTGAGGCAGTAGAGATAGCTGGTAACAAATCCTTGCAGTGAGGACAGCTAAGGAAGAGAAATTGATCAGCTTTAGAGGAGAGGAAGCTGCACATTCCTCTTACTTGGAAAGGGTCACTGGGTGGCATTGTATCCTGCATGTGAAGTTGTTGCTCCTGATCTAGCCATTTGCTGATGAGGTCTGAAACTATACAATGCTGCCGTCCCTCAAGAGTATAAAGCCTTGTGGGTTTGAGAGCTTAAAGACACACACACACACACACAGTAATATACAGATTTAGGGTGTAGGTAGAAATATAATGTACAGTAATATACAGACAGGGTAGGTAGAAACGTAATGTACAGTAATATACAGACAAGGTGTAGGTAGAAATATAATGTACAGTAATATACAGACAGGGTGTAGGTAGAAATGTAATGTACAGTAATATACAGACAAGGTGTAGGTAGAAATATAATGTACAGTAATATACAGACTTAGGGTGTAGGTAGAAATATAAAGTATGATAAAAATATACAGTGAATATTTAAATTTTCTTTAATGTGTTACCGTAAAGAACAAATTAGCATTAATCCTCTGCAGAATACTGTTCATCTCCTTGAACACACTTCCGCAGTTGTTTTTGCTACTTTCTGAAGCAGTTCTGAAAGCCTTTTTCATGAGTGTCTTTACAAGATGCGGTAAAAATATAGTGAATGCTGCAATTGAGTGCCATCCAAAGGAAAGGCAGGCTCCTCAATATTATGTTGTGCCCTTACCGTTTTCACTGGATCTGGCACTGTGCAACTTCTGGCTCTTCCCAAAAGTCAAAATGGCCATGAAAGGTAAATAGTTTGAATCCATTCTGAACACGGAGACAGCTACAACAGTATAGCTAAAGACACTCAGGAAAGAGGACTTCCAGAACTGCTTCAGAAAGTAGAAAGAATGGTGGGATAAGTGTGCTGGAAGTGAGAGGGAGTATTCTGCATGGGATTAATGGCAGTATGTCTTTTATTGCAATCCATTCTTTTAAAAATTTTGTAAACATTCACCTTATTTTTAAATCACAGCATCAACAGCACTTTTGAGAGACTTTCTGAATTTGGTTCTCCTGCCAGGCTCCAATTTGGGGGCATCAATTCAAGAGTTGTTTTCTTTTTTTTGTTTTTTCCCTCTCCCTGTTCACTTTCACTGCAATGTGCTCTCCTTATTAGACAGGTTGACTTTCAGTCTTTCTGATTTTGGCTTTGTATAATGCCTTGGCAGCCCTGAGAGACCTGCTCTATTTGGTCTCAGAAGTCTCCCAAGCCCTCACCCCTTCCCCTGGAGTGGGCACTGGGAACCACTGCCAGCCACCGTCAGCTGCCTGCACAAGTTCTTGTATGCTCTTCCCACTCTGCAGGGAAGACTGATAGAAAACCGCAGGGCCATCATTTATCATCTTCTGCGTCTTCATGAAGGCATTGCAGGCGTGGCCAGGGGCCATGCATCTCAGTTTATAAGTGACAGCTTTTAGGTTTTTTTAGACACAAGTGGAGCCTGACATTAAGTGTTAAGCAAAGGAGTCAGACTGAGACAGTTGTGTCAAGAGTTGTCATCTTGGAAGACACATGAGGTATTTGGAGTGCTTCTGAGGTTGAGGCTACAAGTCTGAAAGTGGATTCATCACTTAATAATAATAGCTGCTAGTTTTTGAGCTCTTAAGTGTATCAGACACTGTGCTGAGCCTAGCACTTGCTACGTACCCTTGGAAATGTGGAGGATGGGATGCCCAAGGTGAGACCTGAAAAAGAGAAGTGATCCACTATAGACACAAAATCTATAGATAGAGACCCACTAGTAGCAAGCTTTTGAGAGACACCCATAACAGGTTGGAATGAATGAAAGACAAGCAGCATGCATTTTATCAAAGCTCAATATAAGCAAAGGTAATACATTTTTTTATCAACTCAAAAAAAACCCTAAGGGATGAATACTTGCTTTGCAAAAGATTATCTCCTTTGGTAACATATTCAAAACATACTTTTATTTTCCTGTCTAAACTCTGTTGAATTAAACTAAAAATTGTTGGCCATAATACAAGGAATAATACTATCCAGGTACTGTGGCTGAGAAGGGCGCAGTTAATAAGAGTAGGAAACCTTAAGTCTAGTTTGAACAAAAAGAAAATTAACTTCCTAAGTTTGCTATCCTAACTTGTCTATTCCAGGATTTCTCAAGCGTGGACAGCCTCCATACTTACTAATGTTATGTATTCCCACAGCTCAACCTAATCTCTAAGCACCAAAACCAATAGGATTTTACAACCTAGATTCCAGGGCCCTAATGCTATTTGTGTTGTAATAAACACCAGGAGTGATTCTATTGAACACCATGGTTTGAATTTCCTTTACAACATTTACGTAGTGCCTGTTAACTTTGTGTCCTTCTTTTCCATCTCTTTGCATCTCTCCCTGCTAACTTCTAAATAATTCCTCCTGAGTGATCTTTCAGTTCATTTATTCCCTTTTCATCTGTGTCTAATCTACTATTAAACTGGCCCATTGAGTTTCTCAATTTAGATAAAGTATTTTTCACTTCTATGTGTTCTGTTTGGTTCTTTCTTCAAATATGTTTCATCGTTTTTAAAATAGCTCACTATTCTCCACCAGTGGATGGATTTAAGTTTTTCTTTTCATTTCTCAATAAAAGTAACCTGTTAGGATTTGGTCTGGCAACTTTAGTAGCTGAAGTCTTTTTGTGTCTGTTTCTGGTGTCCGTTACTTCTCCAGTCTACTCATGGTATTTCCATTTCCCTCAGGTGCTAGATATTTTGACTGTGCATTGTCTTTGGCTGTGCTTTGTGGGGATTTGTTGAGGGCTATGAAAAAAAATGCTTACTTCTGAAGGCCTGGAGGTGCTAGCAGTTCATACCACTTCAAACCAAATTTATAAGGTTCCTTTGACCTCTAACTAATGGAAGCCAAGGTACACAGCCCACAGAAGGACCACCCATGTTGACATATTCTTCCACATTTTTCACTGTGCCTCTTACAAAGACATTTCCTGCAATCCCCTGGGCAAGGGGAGGAGGAGATTTGCTTCTGGTTCATTCTCACCCTAAGAGTTAGCTCTTGGGGGCCAAGCCTGAGGGAGGGCCTCCTTTAGACTTCCCAGTTTGGGCAGGCTTTACAGCTTGACTTCTGATCTTCTCCATCTTTAGCAAAATAGAATCAAGTTGGTCCAACTTTTATTACCCTTGGTTTTCCACGTGCTTACCTTTCTTTTGTCACCTCTTCAATGATATTAAAATACTTTTAGAAATATTTTACTCCAGAATTGTAAGTTATTCTTTTCTAATAAGTGACTTGGTTTGCATTTATAATCCTCCAAGTTACCAGAACTCCAAGTGTCTGCTCTAGAATTCAAAGATCTTTCCTCTGTCCATGCTAGTCCACAAGATTGAAAGGATAGAACTAAAGCTCTACTCTGACTTGCTGATCAGAAGGACACTTTACTGACCTTCACCCAACTCTGTTCTCCCTAGGATGTCTCCAGGTACCTCAAACAAGATAATCCAGGCCTCAGAGCACCAGTTAGCTCATGCAACAAAAACAGATCAAACTACTTTTAGAAGGAGGCAGGAGGGATACCATAAAGTGAGACAAACATTGGCTGCTGAGAATTTGGGGAGTAGGACCTACAGCTGGTGAGATGTGTTTGGGCTGATCATCCCTCTGACGATCCCCATATGCATTTGATTGAGGCAGTGTCACGGAGTGGCTTGTATTCACTGAAGAGACTGATGAATGCCAGTTAGAAAGAATCCTCCAGGGTCTACCATTGAAAAGTGGGTGGGCAGCATGTGTACCTAGGCTCCATCACTTTCGTTTTCATGATTCCTTCAAATGGATTAATTGGCCTCTTGAGGGAAGATTGCCACGGATTCTAAAGGATGCTTCTCTTTGTCACGGTATTGCTTCCCTTTCACTCTGCTCCTGAAAGTCTTGGAAACACACAGTCCTCTCCACCTGTGAAGCCTGATTTATCAACCAACTCCTTAAAGAATAAACAAGATAAAAAAAAAATCTTTGGCTGTAAAGCATGGCTATGCCTCATGCTCTGTTGGTTTTGTGTCTAGACAGAACTAACAGACCTCTTTGTGGCCCAGCCACTATAAGAAATGATTGTATATTTACCTCTTTAGAAGAAAGATAGGCTTGACATTTTTATGCATTAGACAGGGATACCAGAGCCTTTGCAGAGAAAGCAATGACCAGGAAGTCAGAAGGTAATACTTTTACTGTAGTGAGTCTGTCCTAGTGCTCCTGGTCTTCCTCAAATGGGCGGAAAGGTTGCCTGCAGACAGGAGCAGGCTCTGTAGTCCACTTCTCACACTTGTTCATTCTGTGACCTTTGGCAAGTTCCTCATATCCTTTGCCTGAGTTGCCCATCAATGAAGTAGAGAATAGTAGTACTTATCCCATGTTGTAAAGATAAATCATATGATGTGCTTGTAATATAATGCTTGATGTATAGGAAGCATTCAGTACCCATGGGGTATTATGACTATTATGCTGGCCCAGAGAGATTGTATGTGAATACTGATAACACCTTCAAAATTACTCCCTTGTCCCAGTGAGTCACACGAGCTACCAGCTCTCATTTGGAAAACAGAAATTAACCATTGTACACAGCCTTTTTGAGAGAATTGGTCCACCTCCAAGGAGCGTTTCAGCCCTGTATGCTTTTGCCAGACTGATTCCATGTGTGGTCTATAATTGTCATGTTCACTGCCAGGAAACATGTGAGCCATTCAGCTGGGAGACACCCAAATTAGGACTACACAGAACCAGGAAGTCTCTAGGAAATGTAGGGAGAAGACTCAATACCACCAGGCAGGTCCTGGTTCAAGGTTAGTGAGATGGATTGGCTGTGAAGCCCAACTTAAGCACCCACACATCCCTTGACCATGACTTAGTAAATTCACCTCCTACAGATCCACGCATCTGTCTATAAGTAAGAGATTTTGTTAAAAATGAATGCTTGGGTGTATTACTCACTTTCCTATCACAGGAACAAAGTGTGTAATACCCAAAACTTAACAGATGAGGAATTTCTTTGGGCTCACAGTTTCAGAGGACTCAGTGCATGGTCTGTTAGTTCCAAGAAAGAAATAGCATGGTGGAAGGGCATGTCAAAGGAGAGCAGCTCACTTCATGGCAGCCAGGAAGCAGAGAGAGCAGGGAGAAGCCAGCGGGGGAGATACACCCTCCAAAAGCACACCCCCAGTGGTGTACCTCTTCCAACCAGGGCCCTACTTCCTACCAGCACATTAGCTATAACTCACCAGTGGATCAACCCACTAATGAGTAGAGCATTTCCCTGATCCGGTTACCTTCCAAAAGCCCCACCTGTGAACATGAGCCTGTTAGGGGGCATTCTAGATCTAAACCATAATACTGAGATCATACATTTTTCAGAAGGTCATGAACTGTACACTCAAGAGGTGTTCATTTTATTGTGTGGAGATTTAGAAAAGAGTTCTCCTCACTCATGTTGATAGTGGAGATTGAATAGACATACAGGTGGTTGTCATGGCCCAGTGGTGATCCATTTGCCATTATCAGCTGGGAGGAAAGACATTTGTTTGCATGTCCCTAGGGCATGTGTGTGACCTGCCCTCAACTCCTGCCAGTGGATCCTAGGCCCCTTTCTTTACCTCCTGTCCACCACCCATCTTTCCCTAGCTGTTTACTTGAAATATTTAAGTGTATTTATTTTATTGCCTTACTTGAAAAAAATAAGCAGATAATTTTCCAGGTTCCATTTTCCTTTTCACTCCTTTAATGGACATTTAATCTTTTCTTTTTACGATCAGAAATAACATATACACTTTATGAGAAATACCAGACTGCCCAGAGCTATATAAAGTAAAATACAAAATCCCATTCATACCCCTGTCCTCTTTACCAGAAATCACCACTGTACTTCACAGAAAATGCAACCTGACTTCTTATATACATATATATATAATATATAAGTATATAATAAATACCTACACAGATACAAGGATTTTTTTTGCTATAGAATAGAAGCATACCTGTGGTTCCACATCTTGTTTTGATCACTTAATATACAGTCGGCATCTTTTTATGACACTATTTGTAGTGCTACCAACCCCATTCTTTTCCACTGACTATAACATATCCCTCACTTAGACATTTAACCACTCTTTGCCTTATACCTCTAACCTCACTCAAGATAGACACATAATCCACATAATCCACATAATCCATAATCCATAATCCAGACCTTTTGTAGAACAAACTCCCAAGAGAAGAGTCTGGTCTCCCACATCCCTCCTCAGCATACCATCTTGGATTCTGATTGTGTTTTTTTAGGGGGATGTGGAACCCAGCTGGCTTTGGCAACTAATTGGACAGTGTTGGTGGGCTGAGAAATGTTATCTGTGTCACACATTTCTGTGCAATCAGAGGACATTGTTTTTAGTGTTACAAAGAAGGTTTGTATGATTGCTGGACAAAAGCCTTTCTCCCAGAGACAGACCAAGGTAACTTTAGATTGGATTTCAGGAGATGAAAGTGAAGTTTCTAAGTAATAGCAAAGCCTTGTGTTTCTGTAGTGTTTTATGCTTTTTGAAGTGCTTTTACCGTCGTTATCCTGTTTGATCCTGCTAAGAACCCTGGAAGTACGCAGGGCCAGTGGTGATTATCCCGAGGCTACAGTGAGACCGAGGATAACGATGGGTAGGAATCAGAGCTGCAATTAACCCCCCTTTTCCAACTCTTGGCCTTGAGTTCATTTCACACTACAGTATGCCCCACACCTTGGAGAAATCAGTAGCCACAACACAGAACCCCCACCAGTGTCATTACCTGAACATCCAGGTGCTCTCTATGATTCCAGGAAGTAAATGATGGGACTCAGGGGAGTAAGTGATAAAATTGCTTACCTTTAAAATTTAAAAATTTAAAAATGGCAATTTGGGCACACACATTTCCTTTCCTCAGTTTCCTCCTAAAAAGTCCACTAAGCTGGCTTTTTAAAGGGTAAACCAATAAAGACACAGAAGAGGAGAAAGAAAAACAGCAATAAAAGCATGGATAATGAAGAATAAATAGATGAACAAAAATGGACTTAGTGGGCTCAGAAAAATAGAATCCATCTGGTGCTCAAGTGAACCAAGAAGCAATCAGATCACTTCCAGAAGGCCTGGGAATTGCAGCATGAGCTAACTCTGGAAAGAGAGGCGATGTTCAGAAATATCCCACTTTCAGATCTCTTCTTGACCTTACATAGCCAAGCAAGGGCCCTGGAAGGTCAGGAAGGTCTCTGGAATACTAGGTACCAAGCACAGCTCAGGATGGACATTTCTTTCTGGAAACCAGAATTTGGTGTAAATTGACATAATGGACTGAAACTACTAACCTTTTCCCTTAAGTTAGTTCCCACACACCCAGTCAGGCCCCTGGACCTCCCAGCAGGGGTTTAGAAGGCTCTTTGGTGGGGAAAGCCACCAGTTTAAGGGATTGAATCTCTCCGGTAAAATAGCCGAACAAACTACTTTCTGGAGAAGGTCACAGTCAACAAGCCCACAGCCAGGAGCTTCTTAGCAGCCCAAATTTGAAGATGGGTGGTCAGCCAGGGACCACTGGACATTGAAAAACCTAGAATATGGAAGACAACATGGATGTGACGGGCACATGCATTCACACATATACACACAGAGAAGGGCATCATGGAGAAAATGGGCTATAGGAGCAGGGAACTTGAGAAAAGAACTCGTAGAAGTGTAATGCCTAAAAATATGTGGATATAAAGCTGAGGGTGCATCCCAGAACATGGAAGAACACAAAGAAAATGAGATAGAAAAGATAAGGAAAATCGAGGACCTGGTTGCGAGGTTTACTTCTAAATAATAAATACTCTGGAGAGAGGAGAGAAAAATGGAGAGATGGAGAAACAGTTTCCCCTGAATCAAATATCAACATTTTTCAAATAGAGGAGGTTTCACCGAATGCCCCTGTCTGTGAAGGACAGCGAGCATCACTGTGACATTTCAGAGCATTGTGAGGGAAAACCCTACAAGTTTCCCTAGAGAGAGGACATTTTAAAAATACAGAGTAAAAATAGGTCTATATGTAGACTCAAGAATCAGAATGGCACAGGCCATTCTTTGGACATAAGGATACAGTCCTCAAGCAAAGAAGTTCAGCTTAAACGCTGTACCATAGAGGCATCTTCAGAAACGGTTAAAGAGTGCCTGGATAGTTCAGTCGGTAGAACATCAGACTTTTAATCTGAGGGTCCAGAGTTCAAGTCCCTGTTCGGGCATTTATACTTTTTGCCTTGGCTGGGGATCTAGCTTAGCAGTACAAGTGCCTGTCCGGCAAGTGCAAGATCCTGAGTTCAGTTCCTGGCGCACACACACACAAAAAGAACTGGTAAAAAAGAAATTATTTTCATGCAGTCTTTTGCTTTACCAAAACCAAAGGAGTGAACTAATAAAAAGAAAGACATGGGAACTGGGAAGTTGAGGCCCCAACCATAGAGGAAGAGACAGGCAGTGTCCATTCAGGATGAAGATAAAGGGCCACACCACAACATGGGTACTGCATCACAGGGCTGGGGAGACCCAAACTGGTCTAGACTGAGTCTATGGCTTAGTGAGAGATTCTCCATATTAAAATCCATAGAATACTTACTGGATTTAAATGCATTAAGAGGAGTTTCATAAAGCTGGGGAAGACTACATTCGGGCTAGTGAGAAATACATAGAATACTAAACAAGGGAGAAGGGACACCTCTATTAAATCCAGAGAAAGCAAAAAGTGTTACAATACACAGTGTGATCCATCTGTGAATAAAATTTTCTGGCCCAAGATAACAAAAACCTTGAGGATCTAAAATTACTATCTAACAAGGGCACTTAAGAAGGAGTGTGTGTGTGGTAGTGAGACAGAGCTAAATCCTCATCTTTCAGTGTGTGAGGACAACAGATAATTCCTAAAAATAAGAACTCAAAAAGAAATACGCTGAGCATATTGTTTGGAGGTAGGGAACTGACGTATCAAGAGACCTATCTAAAATAGTAGAAAATGCTTGCTTCTGGGGGGCAAGGGGCAAGGAATGCAATTCCTTTTATCAGGCTTTAAACAACTCTTAGACTCTGTAAACCATGAGCACATGCGGTGTGGTAAAACAGAGCAGAATTTCAAGAATGCACTGGTGCGCACAGTTGGGCTGCAGGGTATTTGAACGTCGAAAGTGAGCTGTCAGAGAAAAACCTCTTTCAAGTACCTGCAGCCTGGCGTTAGGTAGCCCGGGCCTGCAGAACCCCTCCCTACCCACTTGATCCTGGGACTACCATAATGGTGGAAGCACAGATGCATAGGAACTTTTCTGAAGCCTGTGACCTGACTTTCTTCTCTGCAGAATAACTATAGGATGAGTGATTTATTGGAAATTCAATTCTGAGCATCTTGGTCCACCACAACTGGAGATTGGATCCAAGGATGGATTATGGCGTCATCCTTTACAAGCAGAATAAGTTTCCCATACCATCTTGCTGGCACCCCTTGGAGGAGTGGCTCCTTTCTAAGACTATACCCTCCCACTGCTCCCAGAAGTGTGACCGCTAATCAGGACCACAACGCCAAGTGCACGATTTCATTAGTGCAGCCATTCAGAGAGCATGGGCTTTGGAGCCACCCCTGAGTTCAAATCCTGACCTTTCCACTTACCAGCTGGATTTGACATACAGTAAGCTGTATCACTTCCCCGAACCTCCACTTACCTTCTGTAAAAGGGGGATAATTGGAATATTTGAGTTGTAGGATTAAATAATACCTAAGACGTGCTCTTAAAATAGCATCTCTCCCCTATTAGCTGTTCATTCAGTATTAATATTACAGATGTCCTAAATCTGAGTCTCCGGTTTCTCATTCATAAAATGGTTACTTACTGCATCCGGAGATTACTGTTAACATTCTGGGAGCTGATGTGAACAAATTGCTTAGTCCAACGTCCGGCAAGCAGCTAGAGCGCCATTCCTGGAGGTAATTATTACTTTCCTGCCTTTCCATTTCCGCAGCCTCCATCCTTACCAGGCCTGCTTCCCTTCCGCCTGGCCGCCCGAACACAGTACTGGCTACCCTGCGTCTCCCTCTCTTTCCTGCTGGAGCTCGTCCTGTTGCTGGAACAACCTTCTGTAAACACTGCTTTTATTACTTCCCGCTCCTGTGGAGGAGCCCTCCGTGATATAAGATTGACCCACTCCACCTGTTATTTAAAATGTCAGGCTGGCACCTCCCGATTTCCCCTTCACTGTCCAAGCGGTCTCTTTCCTTCATCTACCTAGGGGGCTACTGCCTCTGTGTGCTGGGCATGGTCTCTCCCCAAATTCCCCTTAAAAGCATCCCTTGCTTTAAGAACTGAACTGAAATGAAACGCACTTCCTTCAAAAAGCCTGCCTGGCTGCACCTTCGCCCCTGTGATCCCTTTACAGCTTGTCTTGGCAGCACCTTGGGCTCCAGTCCGCTGTGGCCTGTGCAGTTCCGAGTCAGTTTCCCCAGGCAGGAAGGCCACTGGGAAAGAGCTTGAAGCTTGGAAGGGCTGACAGACTTGGAATGGAGTCTTAGCTCGGCCACTGGGAGTCCTGAGGAGTGCTATTTTCCTGTTCAAAGTCCTCACGCCAAGATGGGGAATGTGTAAACGGGACGTTGAGAGGTAAAGTAACCCTTGAGAATGTGATGATACAATTTACATAAATTGCTTGGTAGCACATCTGCTGTACAGTTGCTTGCATGTCAGTTCTCTTCTGATTTTGGTTTTCGTGTGTGTGTGTGTGTGTGTGTGTGTGTGTGTGTGTGTGTGTGGTTTGTTGCTTCACTGCATGATAAGCTCTTTAAGGGTGGGCCTGAGTATTTCATCTGTGTATCTTACCCCACTGTATCAGTCCATGGATGCCAGGTCATGCTGTGGTGAGACTGACTCAGGTATGCAGTTTCAAACACCACAGGTTTTACCCTGAGAGTTCATGATGGCTTAGTAGAGAAGCTCTTATCTTAGTCATCTGGAGAGCTGATGTAGACACTGACATTTCGCAGGCCAACCAAGTCACCTAGCCGGGTCTAACTGTAGCAGGACAGGGAAGTCTAATCCTCTTGTGTATCTGCAAAGGGCTTCAGGAATATTTGTCAACTCTCCAACACCCACCATATCCTCTTAGTAGCTTCGTAAATGCGCCTCCAGGTATATGGGTCACTCCCAGACCTTTAAGTCTTTTTCTTTTTTCTGTACTGGAAATGGAACTCCAGGTCTTCACACTAAGCAACACTCCCACCTTCACCCCTCTCTGAGATAGGATCTTGCTAAGTCACTAGGTTGCCCAAGTTGGGCTCAGACTTGCTGTCTTTCTTCCTGGGCCTCCCAGAGGGGCGGGATTATAGGCCTGCACCAACAGACACAGCCCATCTTTTGCTCGCAAGATCGAATGAATCTATTTGCCTTAAGACTCAGCTGTACCCTTAAGCAGTCAGGACACACCAGAGCGAGAGCTTTATCCTGTCTCAAATTAGGACTCATGCTCATATAGGATGCCTAGATCTCTTTATAAAGTTTTGCTATCCTTGACTCATTTATCCACTTATTTGCTTGTTCACTGAACAGATGATGTACTTACTGAGGTTTTCCTTGTGGCAGGTGCTACTTTATTTATTGTAAGTGGTGACCGAGACAGACATGATTCCTGCCTACTCAGATTTAACAACCAGGCGGAGAAGGTACTAGACTGAAGTCAGTGGGTTGCAGACTACCACTCACTGGGCTTGTCTCACTTCCGGTAACCTTGGGCATGTTCCCACAGCACTCAGTCTTATCATCTGTAAGGTGGGTGTGATAGACATGTGTCTGTTGTAGGGCTACTACAAAGAAGAAAGGAGATGGATTATCCAAAGGAAACATTTCATAAAGATGTCAGCCTAGGGAGAGTCCTCAGTAAGTGTCAGCGGCCACCATCATCATCATTATCCTCGTGATTTAGAGTAAGAATGGGAAGGTGTTGAGCCAACAGGGAAGACTTTGCATTTTCCTAAAGAATCATATTAAAAAGAGTTGTCTGCCTTGCACATTGGCTGAAGCCCTTTTTCTTGTGGACCCGAAGCACGCCATGAATACTACCAATTAGAGTCACACCTTGCCATTGTTTATCACATTGCAAGCTCCAGCTAATCCTCTGATATCGGCCGTTTATGTTGTTCCGATTGATTGTCTATTGTCTCCTGAAATCTCACCATCTAATCCCTTTTCAAAAATTCAAGTAGCTTTTTGTGATCAAAGCTCAGAGTGTGGAAAGAATAACTGAATAGGAATTGAGCGTTAATACAGGGAGAAAAATGGCTAATGATTCTGAAAGCCAGACTACAGGGTCACAAAACAGGTTGTGCACCTGTCAGGCCAACACCTGGGAATATTTGTTTATAGCCAAATCGTGGGATCACTGTTCTTAAGAAAAAATATATTCTGACTCCCTCTGTAGTTCCCCATCTCAGCTCCCCAGGACACTTGACCAGACAATGACATGGTGATTTTGGTGGAAGGGCAGAAAGGACAGGAGAGCCAGAGGTACACTCTGTTAATTCCTATGTACATAAAATCCAGACACTTCTGGATCTATATCGACTTACATTTAGGATCCACAGGCAAAGAAAAGTAAGGTCCCCCCGAAATACCACCCACTAGTCAAACGCTCCTAGAAGAACATATCTCTATCATAGTCAGCCCGTCCCAACCTATTACCCAAAAGTCCACCCCAAAAGAAGCAAAAAAACACACATCCCATCTAGAAAGCTGGCCTAATTCAGTCCTGACAGATTGCTGCTCTATTTCACAGCTGCCTAGTAGCTGGATCTGTTTCTAAGATCTGGCAGGAATAGGATACATCTGGCTTCCCTGAGTTATTTAATATCTTTGGCACGAGCGAAGAGTGGTAGAAATGGTAGAAAATGTGTTTTATTCTTACTCTGAGACACAAGAGAGTAGGAAAAAGTACATTTTTTTTCCTCCTGATTTTAAAATGATCAGGAGAGAGAGAGGGAGAGGGCGAGTTCATCAACAGTCAGTGGCGTGTACTCCTGCATTCCATCTGCAGGACAAGTTGTCGAGTGTATGGTGATTTCTGCAGGCTTTGAAATGGGGTGGTGATTTCATCATATCAAATGCTTAATGAGGTGAGGCCCCATCTCATCGGTATGCAGTCTTGCACTGACATTACATGCACTAATCCTGGAACAATAAGCTGTAAGGAGAGGCTTGCTTTCTTGGTTGAAAATGAATGGAGAAGCCCGAATTGTTCCAGTTTTATCTCCCACTTTAACCTGGAATGGGGCCAGCATGTTGAGTTTCACCCAGGGGAGTTCTATCATGTGAAAAACTTAAATCAGCACTGTCTGCCAGTACACACGATCCTAATCCGTTAAATATTTCTAGCTAACAATGCACACGGGGCCCTTTAGCGCCACAGACGGTCATGTTCTGCTAAGGCCATGCAAATATAACTGCTTCTGCCTGCTTTTTTAGAGACAAATTGGTAATCTCCCATGCCTCCATGGTTTTACCCAAATCCCTCATGCAACACGCAAGACGCTTGGCATGTCTTGGCCCTAGTGATAACGCCCACTCCATTCCCCAGGGCCTGGCTCTCTTACTGTGCACTGAGGAAGGTTTCAAATAAAGGATTGTCTTTCCGTCTGATTAGCTACTTAAAAGGAACCAGAATCCTTGGCTTTATCAAGTTACAGGAACTTGAGCCCTGGATCCCTGCTGAAGAAAGTCTAAAGAGACTGGTGTTGGATCCTGTCAGTCCTCATGTCCTGCTACATTCAGGAAAATGAAGACACTCCAAGGAAGTGAAGTATTTTTCCTTGGAGTCAAGCATGACTGTCTGTAAAGATTTCTTTCTAGAAAACTAGTTTTTCCAATAAAGGTCTTCTCTCATTCTCCAGGTTCATTCATAGGGGGATGATTTTCATTGCCTTCCATCCAAAAATGCAAGTAACTGTTTGAGGATTGTAAAAAGGAATGCATGAGGGGGCTGGGGATTTAGCTCAGCGGCAAAAGCGCCTGCCTGGCAAGTGCAAGGTCGTGAGTTCGATTCCCGGTACCGGAGAAAAACCAAAAAAAAAACCAAAAAAAAAAGGAATGCATGAGGAGTCTTTTATGTAGTAAACAGTCTGTGTGCTGAGTTCAGTGCTACCTAAAAGGGCAGCGTGGCATGGAGGTTATGAACGTGGACTGAGGCATTCACTTACATGGGTGCAATTCCTGCCCTCTACCCTTCTAGCTGTGTGAGGTTGAGCTGGAATACAGCCTTGTTGTACGCTGGTGTTCCTGTCAGTAACATGGGGATGTCAATCATACTTACTTCATTCTGAAATCCTTTAGATATGGCACTTGGCAAGTACTGGGTGCTAGCTGTCCTCACTGCCATGTTTTCCATTGCTGCTGTTGTTGTCATTATCATGATTGCTACTAAGAAACAAAGTTATCCCCTGAAATAAGCCCATTGTGGTTCCTGTCCTTATGGAACACAGAGCTTCTTCCATGCACTCAATAAAAGATTATAGCAAGACCATAGTGTGCTTAAATCAAAGATGGGTAACTAACTCCAAATGAACACAAATAAGGGAAATTGTCCTAGTCAGGAAAATCAATGGACAGTCATTCCTATGGAGCAGGTGATTGGTCTGAGATTGAATGAAGCAGTAGCCATAATTCAGATAAATTCGTGAAATACAGAAAATCATCCGTAACTGTCATCAGTGATAACCACTAGTAGCCTTTTTACTGTGTGTAGCTTTCCACATTGTTTTTATGAAAGAATAGAAAAACAGACACCCCCACACATGTCTTCTCATCAACAAAAATAGCGTCCTACTCTCTTTAAATAGATCCTCCTCACTGCTGTCTGCTTCTCCCCCAAGTGGCATACTGCAGACACTGTGTAAGAGTATCATAGTTGGGACTAAACTCCTCAGAGCCCCAACCACCGTGGACCTTGCAGCTCTGTCTCATCTCTCCCTTGCCTCCCTGCACCATCGATCCCGTCTCCACTGAAACTGGGTGCTTCTGCTCCCAGAACCAGCTCTTTGAGACTCCCCTCCAGACGGCATTCCAGACATTTGTGACTGAGCTTCTGTGCATCTGCAAGGCTCCTCTGGCACCCAGACCCCGCAGTGTATTCTGTCCCTGTGCAGACGGTCTGCAGAAGCTTTATGGCTGTGTTTTGCTTTGGTGAGCTAACCTGGAATGGGAACCTGTGTTTGCACATTTCAGGAAAAATGTACACACAGGTACCTCACCTTACTTCACAAAATACCCTCTTATATCTCTGGAGCCTGAACTCAGGATTTGCTCCTGAGGTCATAAAGACCCCTGAATCTTACGAGCCTCTTGGAGGATGAAATATTTGCCCTGAAACTGCTGAGGGCTTGGGTGACTGAAGTCACCTTGAAAGGAGTTACTTTCATGGATTCAGAAATTTAAAAAATCAATGGCTGTGTGCTGTGTGAATTGGCTCCCACCTTTTCCTCCTCTCCAGCTACTCAGTAGCAGGGTGATTCATTCTTCGCTGCAGTACAGGTGGAGGCACAGGGCTCTCTCGATGAGGCCCTGTCTGCATATCGTTGAGGGGAGCTGAAAGCTTTGGTTTCACATCTGTGCACACATTTTGGCTCATGCCAGTGGTGGACAGCAGCTGTTCAGTAGGCACAAAGCCTTAGCTTTTTACCTGTAGCCCATCCAGCTTCCTATTTTTGTTGCAAATACCCATCTTCTACCTCTTGACTTTATTTCCCCTTCTCTTCCCCTTTACACTCTCTCAGCTTTAACCCTGAGTCATTTTAAAATGTATGAGTTGACCAACCAAGGTCATTCAGATAAACTGTGGAGCAGTGTCGTACTCTGCTCAGACCCCCTTTACAGCCTATCAGGCACAGGGAGGCTTGGGCAATACCTGTGTATCCCTCACAGTCCTGGAACTGGAAGACCAAGATCGAGGTGGTGGCCCTTCAGTTCCTGGGGTTGGGAGACCTTCTTGGCCAGTAGACAGTCTCTTTTTCACTGTGTCCTCAAGTGGAGAAAGAGTAGGCTCTTTGGATCCTCTTCTTATTACAGCACTAATCGTAAGGGCTCTACCCTCATGACCTTATCTGACTCTGAGTACCTCCCACTGGCCCCATCCCAAATACTATCACTTTAGGGAACGGTGTCACATGTGATTTTTAGGAATATACAAACATTGAGTTCATGATAAGCAGGTTTCATGGCTGAGGGCTAAGAAAAGCATGTGATCTCATCTCCCTTATGTGAAGGATATATGGCTGGCAGGAGATAAAACCTGATCTGTCAAGATGGCAGAGCAGCAGGAAGAGGATAGAAAGGCAACATGGTGTGGTAGAAAGAGAATGTTTTCCACCAGCTTCCAGCCCTGCCATTTACTGGCTGGATGAGTTTGAAGGACTTTCTTCACCACCCTGGACTTGTTTTTTCTTCTCTGTCCAAGTGTACCAGTGATGCTTCCCCCATAGGCTGGCTGGGAGTATCCCTTATCCAGTTGGTTAAGACACCTCTGGAGATGACATGGTTATATGCCCTGCAGTAGGCACTCGGTTGGATATGAGATATAAACTCAGTGTCCATGCGTAAAACTGTCCTAAAACTGCAGGACAGAACCACATCCTGCACAGTGATGCGTGCCAAGGTCCGAGGAAGACAGACACCTGCAACCTTAGAAGATGAATTGAGGAAATGCACTGGTGACTAGTTCAGTGAGTTGGATGTTATTTGGACTCGTTATGGACTGAACGTTTGTATCCTCTCCAAAGTCATATAATGAAGTCCTAACTCTCAATGAGATGATACTGGAGATGGGAACTTCAGGAGGTAATTAGATGACGTCGAGAGTGTGGAGCCCTTGTGATGGGATTAGTGGTTTTTTTAGAAGCACTCAGTAGATACTTCCTTCTTGGTCCCATACAGATGAGTGGGAATGGCTCAGATATCTCTTGGGGCAGAATGCAGTGACAGAATGGGGAGAAAGAAATGTTTTGTTTTGCTCGGCCTGAGAGCGAGGTTTCTTCCACTCAGACTGAGTTCAAAATGGACACTAGAGATAGTTATGGGTCAAAATTTATTGGGGTCATGGATTCCACATTGTGGGCTTCTCTAGAGCCCTGAAATGCACATCCCAAGTCATCTCATGATAGCAGCGGAGGATGGCCAGCCCACTGTCAGGCCTTCCCACCCATCATGTCTTCATGGTAGAAAAGGGATGTATTTCGGAGGCACTAACATACCCTTTGTTATAGCTTGACAAGCACAATCATGCATTCAGATTAGAAGTTATCCTATCACATTGTTAAGTCTAAAAAACCAGATTGGCCATAATGGCCAGTGAGGGTGTTTTTTGTTGTAGATTTTTTTGAGGGTTTTTTTTTTTTTTTTTTTACTCTTTTAAATTAATTTTCAATTAAGTATTGAAAGGACAAAGTATAAAATTAACTAACTTGCAATTAATTTCAACAGTAATTATGCAAAACTTCTAGGCATATGAATGATGGGGAACATGGAATAATTAGTCGTGGATTTTTTCAGTGCCATAATTACAGTGATGAATATGCATGAGGCCATTGGGGAAAGGGAACTCACCGCAAGCAATTGTATGTGATTAAACTTCCAGCTAGCTGTGTTGTGTTGTCATCTTCTCAAACTGTTAGCAAAGTTTCCCCAAACAAATATTCCCCAAAATGTAAAGAAGGCAATCACCAGTGCCACTTTTCCAAACTCTTCTTTTTAATTTTTCAGATTTCTAGTTTTCTTGGACTTTTGGTATGGCATGCATTGTTGTCCCAGGAGTGGCCTAGACAAAAGCTTGAAGTACATCTTTACGGTGAAGAAGCACAGCACATTTGTGCAAATTCCGCCTTGCTTCAGTTCAGCCTTTTACCCAAGACCCTCTCCCTCTTGGGACATTTCTTGGGCAGCCCCACCTGCACTGCAGGGCTCAGGGGTTGGATTGTAGCCACAGTATAAATCATCACAGCGCCCGGCCAGGTTGAGCTGCTTCTGCAGGCTGGGATGTGCTCGCCGTGCATTATTCACTTTCATTTCCAGCCACTGGGGTCTGAGATTTGCGGAGCTTGCTCAGAGTCACTTGCCCAGTAAGTGGCAGGTGCAAGGTTGGATCCAGGTGCTTTTTTAAATCATAAATTATGTGTTATTTGCCACTCATTCACTATCATATTTCTCCGGGTTGGGAAAGAGAAGGAAATCGTTGTGGCCCTCATGTGAGGTGGCAGATGGAATTCTTCCAGCTCTCTTGTTTTTCCGAGTGACCCTCAGAAATCCCCAGCATAAGTGGGCAGTGCAGGCAGGCCCTGACAAGCAGTGGTGGTGGTGATGGGGTGAAGGTGGGTACTAGCAGTGCTAATCCCTTAGAACAGCAGTCCCCAATTCCTGGGCCATGAGGAACCTGGCTGCACAACAGGATGTGAACGGCAGGCAGCTACCATCTGAGCTCCTATCAGATTGGCAGCATTAGATTCTCATAGGAACTCGAACCCTGCTGTGAACCGTGCATGTGCATGTGAAGAATCTAGGTTGTATGTACTTTTTAATCATTGTAAAACCAATCTTCTCCCACCCAGTTTGTGGAGAAATTATTTTCCAAGAAACCAGTCCCTGGTGCCCAAAAGGTCAGACACTGCTGCCTTAGATTATTTGCCCGACGCTGTGCTGCAGATTTTATAACGACCATGTCTGATCTTCATGCTATTGTCCCGCATTTTACAGATAAAGAGAACTGAGGCCCAGGAGTTTAAATTTACTAGCAAAGATTCATTCAGACTTGGGCCCCTCAGCCTCCAGAGCCTGTAGCCTGTGCTGGACACTACTGCTCCATGTGAACCCCTGTTCAGTGCCCATGGGCTGATATGCACTGGGGGAAACATGGCCCCACAAAGCATCTTCAGCCCCACTCTCTAGGTGATAGCGAGTCTCAGTGCTGGAAATCTCAGAGAATGTCTGCTGGCTGCACATGAGGCGATATTTGGATGCTCTCAAAACACTTTTAGAAGCACCACAGGACAGAGGGAAAGAGATGTAGATTCTGTCTCACTGTACTGAGGTCTGACTTTAACACAGAGCACTTTGCCTGAGGCTCCTGTTTCCATGTACAGAGCCCCAAGAAGGCCACTCACCCTTGTGCCTTCCGTGTCAAGTTGTGTTGTCCTCGCCAGTGACTTTTGATTTGTGACGCACTGTGGGGCCAGGGGCTACTGGAGTGGTGTGTGCGTTCTGAAGGCAGCTACAGCCCACAGGGCCCTGGATGGGCTCAGGGAATGTCAGTTCCACACACTTCCAATTCCCAGCTACCAAAAAGCTTGATAGTTTTTAGTAAAGAAATGAAAACAAAAGAAATCCCATCACGCCATGCATAGCAGACTGCCATTAGCAGAGCTGGGAAGAACCTTTCGCCAAGTGAAGCAATTTCCCCATTCTGTAATTAAAGCAATTTGGGGACTGAATGTATTTATGGGCAAACTTGCTGGAGTGAGGCAGAAGTGTTTCACAGTGTGCATGTCGAGAAAACCAGCAGCTCTGGGTAGAACATCTGCAGTCTCTCGTCATTGTAAGTGTGGTGTTGCCAGTAGGTCAGGCCTGAACTCCCTCTTTATATTGTGTCAGAGGCGGCACAAAATGGCGAAGAGACTAATGCACAGAGCAAACCAGCCGTCAGCCAAACTGGTAGAGCCCCACCCTCTCTCCTCGGCTCCCAGCTTCCTCCTAAACTCACTTGATGTGTGCTCTTCTGTTGTCCCTCTGGGATTTTCTTGTCATCGGAGATTTGGTTTTTGGTTGTTTGTTTTGAGGGTGTTTGTGGTTTCAGTTTTCCTCTACTTCTTACTTCTACAGAAGGAGTTTCCCAAAGACACTTTTGAGCATGTGGACATTCCTGCTCCTGCCCCAAATCCACATGGGCCATTATGTCAGCACAGCCCTCCCCACAAAAGTCCCTGGAATGCTAGTGGGTCCTGGCTGTAGCCACCCATCCTTTCACCCCCAAACCCCCAGGTACAGCCCCATCTTTCCTCCAGGCTCCCAGGTCTTCCTTCATAAGTGACCTGAATTCTCTGCATCTAAGAATTATATTTTCCAAGCTCAGCTGGGACTCAGGATCAATATTCTGTTCATTTGGCATTTACGTGTGCTTCATTCTCACACAGCCTGTGGATTTATGATAAGTGAATGCAGCAAAGGTGTTGGTTCTGTCTTGGTTACTTTTCTCTTGTTGCTGGGACAAAATACCTGACACCCAAAATTAAGGAAGGAAAGGTTTATTTTGCTTACAGTTTGTGGAGGTTTCAGTCCATACTTGGCAGGTTACAAGACGGAGTGGCACATGGCAGAGGGCTACAGCTCATGGTGGCAGAACACAGCAAAAGCAACAAGCACAAGGGAGGAATGGCCGCAAGCAACCTCTTCCTCTCCCTTACATATGCAAACTATCTACCCCAGGGAGGGTGTAGCTCTCACACCCATAATCAATCAAACTCTAAAAGCCTGCATGACCGCATGAGGCTTTGGGGGGACACACAGACACAGACATAACAGATTCCTTCCATGTGAACATGGAGATTCCTGCCTTCCAAGGGGCCCAGCCCACGATGCACTGTCCCAGTATGATTGCCCCAAGGCATCTCCTAGCTGGTCTCTTGGATGAGTGAACACCAGTACTGCACTTTTCTGACTCCTCTCTTATTTCATAAAAAATGACTTTTGAGGACAGTCACAGGCTTCACAGGGTTAGCCCTGTTGTAGGGATATTTGTATAGCATCTTTTATCCTCAGTGAGAACCAGTAATGCTAGAAATGCAAGAGACTCTTTCTTTCCTTAAGACTCAGAGTTCAAGATTCTTTGGAACCAAAGGAAGCAGGCAGGTTTTCAACAGCTCTTATCCCCCTGAAAGCATTACAGATCAAAACAGCACATTAAGAGCTCATTCATCTGCTGTCAACAGGATGCTTCAGAATGGCTCCAGCTTAGACTTGTCCTGTTGAGACCACAAGGGAAGCTTGTAATCATGACTGATGATGAGTTTTCCTCTTCCAAAACCAGTGAAAAATACAATTAGCTGAATCTCCCTTTATCTCCCTCATTTGAGTGTTCAGTTAGTGCTATTGGACATAGATACTATTGCAAGACGAGCTTTGCTGGGAAGAGCAGGAGGCTTGCACACAGTCAGCAACATGAGTGGAATGTCAATCCATGTGAAGCCTGTTTCCGCTCTTGCCTGGGAGTCCCTGCTCCCTGGTCTTCAGTACAGATCCTGGGCAACGGCTGCTGTGGGTGTAAGCACTACCAGAAGAAACACTTGATATGTAGATACAACAGGATTCCACTAGAGACCCTGGACTTTGGGTCAGGAGTTCTCATTTCCTCTAAATCGGAGATTCTAAAATTGGAGAGGAAGCTCATGGAGAGTCTAGAAAATTAAATCCTTGTTAGGATTTTACATGAACGTTCATTCACTCGTGAAATACTGAGTGGTGCTAAAATGCCTGTAATAGCTAATACTGCGTGCTGTAGATGCTGGGGCTGCCAGTAGATCCTAAACCCATAATTTAAGGCTTATTATAGATTGGCTCTGCAGGTATTGTAGTGTACCTAGTATATATATGTAAAGCTGAGCTTAATGCTCAGATGAGAGAAGGACGGGTTATAAATATGACAGATGAGAATTCACCCCTTGAGAAGTTCCGGACTTTTTTTTTTTTTTTTTTTTTTATAGGAAACTCACTATTAAAGTAGCTCCAAAGCAAGTCAAAGTAAGCTATGCCATGACCTGAATAAGAGGAAGTGCAGTGCGAGGCTGTACCGGAGAATGGTAATTTTAGAGAGCTCAAGGGTTGAACTGAGAAAGAGTGTGACTCTGGTCCTTTGGGTCCTAGAGACTGACCAGCATGTGAGCTAGAGAGTCAGCCTTGGAAGACATACCAGCCAACAGAGCAACGAAGACTTCTACAAGGAGTTACTTGTAGATCTCTGTAATTGTTAGGACTACCTTCCACTCTCATTTCTTCTAAAGTATGGTTTGATTTTACTCTTTGTACTTAGTAATTCTGGCTCAAGGTCTCACTTGAAGTTGTGGTGCTACCGTTGGCTGGATTGTGGTCTCATTCAAACGCTCTGGTCTGGGGAGAATCTACTGCTAGGCTCGCTCATATAGCTGTTGGCAGAGCTCAGCTCTTTACTGGAATGGAGGCCTCAGCTGCCTGCCGCCTGGCTGTTGGTTAGAGGCCTCCCTCGGTTCACTGCCACATGGACTTTTCCAGAGGGTAGAGCCCAGGGTGGCCGTCGGAACAGGGGAGCAAGGGAACCAGCAAGAGCATGCACCTGACACAGGAGGAAAGCCACAGATGTTTATAGCTGTTACTGGAAATGACATCTCACTATTATTGTCATATTCTGTTTGTTAGAAATGAGAAAAGAAGTCCGTGCCCAAGAAGGGCATAAACCTCAGTCAGCAGGAGTCAGAACAGGTACCTTACAGGTGGCCCACCACACTAGAGAAAGAACATCAGGAGCTGAGGTGAGAGAGAGTAGCCACATGGACTGATGGGATCTCATGTGTCTTTGCAGGTCTTTGCAGACCTCAAAGGTCTTCACACAGACCTTTGCAGACATTAATGCTTACCATTCACTTAAATGTGAAATGACCCATCATGAGGATTTTTAGTGTAGAAAATTATAACAGGGAAAGATTGACAGTTCTAAGAGGCATCAGATGGGTTCTGGGTTAGGAAACAATGGCACAGCTCTACAGATGGCATGCCCACTATGTGGCTTAGAACGAGTAAGAGTTGGTTCTAACCTGGAGACTGGGAAATACAAGACGAGCCTGAAGCCACTTCTACCCGAAAGTAAACAGGAAGTCTGCCAAACACAGCCAGAGTTTGAACAACTTGAGCCACAGAATAAATACTAATGTCTCGGTCCATCTCATGCCGGTGTAACAGAATAGTCAAGACTGGGTAATTTAAAAAGAACAGAAATTTATTTTCTGTCAGTTCTGGAAGCTAGAAGTTCCAGATTGAAGTGCAGGCAGGTTACATGCCTGGTGAGGCCAGCTCTGTGCTTCCTTATGTGAAGGAAGGCAGAGAATAAGCTCAGCAAACACTGTTTCAGAGGGCTTTAATCCCATTGGTAAGGAAAGAGCCTCCCAACCTAATCCTCTCTGAAAATCTCCCACCCCTTGAAACTGTCAAGTATCGGTAATACCTGGGTGTGGAGGGAACACTTTCAAACCACAGTAAATAGTATTGGATTACAGCTCAGAGAATAAGATAAATAGCCAAGAAAAAAATAAAAAGTCAATATCCATGAGTCCATCTGTTCTAAATAAATACGTGAGAAAAAGGGTTCTCAGTCTTCTTCAAAACATTAAAGCAGTAACGGTCACAATTTGGAGGAAACCAATGCAAAGTAGAAACCTAGATTGGATGCTGGGACAGAACAAGGACATTAGTGGGAAGAACAGTGAAATCTGAATCAATTGTATAATTTAATATCATTGTTCCACAGTGTGTTCGTATTCTTGGCAGTTGTTCTAAGGTGAGGGATTTACACGAGGGAAAGCTGAATGAAGATTGAGGGGACTCTGCTAGTTTTGCAGCTCTCTAAATTTAACATAGAAGGACATTTTTAAAAAGGCGGGCACCTAGAACACAGTAAGTGCTGTATAGGTCTATAATTAAATAGACAAAATGATACTGGATTCAAAAATTATGTAGGAGGTGTGGTTGAAAGCTATGGTGAATATTTAAATTAAAAGCATCTATTACAGTAGGAGACATGTTGCCAGAAATACTCCCTTTAACTTCAAACACAAGTCTTCATTCTCGCCACTTTCTGAAACAGTTCTGGAAGTCCTCTTTCAAGAGGGTCTGTAGTTGTCTTGTCATAGCTGCCTCAGTGTCCTGTATCAGTTGAAAATGTTTACCTTTCATAAAGTCATTTTTATTTTGGGAAGGATCCAGAAGTCACATGGTCTCAGATCCATTGAAAAAGGTGGATGAGGACACAGCATAATGTTCTTCCAAGCCTGCCTTTCTATCAGCAGTGGCATTCACTGTGTTTTTCATCATACCTCATAGATACTCATAAAAGAGGACTTCCAGAACTGCTTCAGAAAGTGGCAAGAATGATGGAATAAGCGTGTTTGAAGCCGAAGGGAATTATTTCGAGGGGGGTTAATGACAGTGTGTCTTTTACTATAAAGACTTTTTAAATTTAAACGTTCAAGTTGCATTCTGATCATGCCTTCTATCGCTGGGCTTCCTTAGGTGAATAATTAAGGCATGATCATGTGCGTTAAGAATGAGAGACAATTTGCTAATGCGTGCCCTGACTACTTCTGGAAGCGTGCACAGAAAAAGGAACCTGGCAAGAGAAAAATGGGCATCAGTAGTTGCTTCTAGGGAGGGGAAGCTGATGGCTAGAAGAAATACACAAGACAAGCTTACCTTTCCCTACAAACCCTAGATTATCTTTCAGATTATAGAAGCATGCACGTATTCTCTATTGAAAAAATAAAACGGAAATAATCTAAGCAGCCAGGGCAGCCCAGAGGTTCCCAGAGTTCCCTGTTTGTTCCCTCATCACTCCCACCCCTTCACTGTGGCTGAGCATCTTTGGATACTCTGCCTATGCTCAGTAAATATTTCATGAATGAACGAGCAAGCTGCCTGTTTTTCCTCCATGGGAAGCACTATTGCAGCACGTTGATCAGTGTGGGTCTTCTCATTCCACTTCCAGCCCAGGCCCTCTGTTCAGACACAAGGCTTTGATCCTTCACTTGCTTGTTTTCAGGCAGCTCCATTAATGTTTAAAATGCTTGCCTACACTCTCCAGCCTGTCTGAGGTGTCTAGAGAGCTTTCAGCAGGGCTACATGGACTCTAAAGGGCCCTGGGGCAACTTGGTTATTATTTCTTCCTTAAAGAATGGAGCAGGTAACTGCATCCTCCATAGCCCCAAACCCAGTAGCTCCTCATCTATTATGGAACAGCTGGGTTCTGTGACCTGCTGCCCGGGAGGCCCCTGGTGTTGGAATGGAGCCTCCAGCACCTTGTCTTCAAAGATCATTAAAATGCTCCACCAAGTCTTCATCTCAAGAAGCGTAAATCTGAGACATCCAAACACCTCTCAGAAGACAGGGTTGCACAGGCAGGAAAATTGCTTAACAGCCTAGGGAAGTGATGGTGTCAGGGAGCAGATAGATTTGTTAATCATTCAAGTGCTTCGTAGTGAAGGCTGAGACCAAGTTTGCTCCAGGAACATCTCAGCACCTTGCTTCTGCAGACAACAAAGACCAGGAGGTGATGGTGAGGGAGCGAGGGAAAGCTAGCCTTGATGTCTCCTGAATTTCTTGATGTCTTCATTTATTTTCATCAACAGTTCCATTCTCCTTGTCGTGATTGCTATGCTTTGTGTACAAGAGTAACTTTCCAGAATTAGGCCATCAGCAGGCCAGTCAGTATTTTAGGCCATCAGCAGGCCAGTCAGTATTTTAGGCTTAGCGGGCCTTGGGGTCACTATAGCAACTATGCCACTTTGCCATATTAACATGAAATCAGCCATGCCCAATAGTACGTGAAAAGGCATGATGGTATACATGTGATGTATAAATAAAACTTTATTTGTAAAAATAGTCCATTGGCCAGACTTCAGCCATTTTTGAACTGGAGCATGCAGCGCTGGACAGCAAATGGCTCAAAATTCAGGTTGTAGAAGACTCAAGGGCTAGACTGTAGAGGCCTCTCTAGACCATAGGAGTTTTGACTACAGTGAGCAGCTCTTAAAGAGTAGAAAACGAGGAATCTGCCATCATTGTATTTACTTCCTAAAAAGAGCTTTCTGGCTGCTGTGTGGAAAATGTAGAGAAAAGATCAGAAACTGGGAGATCAGCTCAGAGGTTCATGTGGTGATTCATGCAGTGTGTTGGTTTTCCATCAGAGAAAGGTTTACTTAGGTTCATGGTTGCAGAGGATTCCGTCCATGCTCACTGGTTCTGCTGCTTTAGGGCCTGCGGTGAGGCAGAACATCATGGCAAGGAGCGTGTGGTAGAACAAAGCTGCTAATTTCATGGCAGCCAAGAAGCAAAGAGAGAGAGAGAAGAGGACCAGAGGCAAATTATACCCTTCAGAGGTGTGCCCTTCATCATCTTACTTCCTTCCACAAGGCCCTCTATCCTAAAGGTTCCACCTCCTCCTAGGAGTACCATACTCGAAAAATTAAGCCTTTTAGCACATAAGCCTTTGGGGGAGATTTCTGATCCAAACTATAGCATGCAGTGAACAACAGTAACTTGCCCCATATTTTGGAAGCAAACTGAGCAGCACCTGCCTGAGTTGGCCATAAATGGAAAAGGAAAGGAGGGAAACAAGGCTAATGCTAAGACTTCCACTCCACTGACTGGCTGGGGATGCGATTGTAGGATCATAATTGGTATTTAATGACAGTATTTGTTTTCTCAGCTCCTGCCAATGTATTTTTTTTTTTTTTTTTGCATTGCCAGTGGCATGCCTGCAGTAAATTTTTCTCTCCCCAAATTTTAGGTTAGCTTTTCCCTGCAAAGCCATTGGTGGGTAATGATACCACATTCGCAAACTGATGAAAGCGTCCAGCTCCCTGCGTCTCGCTTGAGTTAGCAGTATTCTGCTTTGACCGCTGACACCGCAGGCTCAATAAACCATTGTATTGTAACTCACTAAGCCTTATTACTGGACCAGAAACCAACTGACCATTGAGCTTAAAGAATGTCTGCTAAGCATTTCATTTTGCAGCTTCCACTCCAGGTAAATAGATACAGTAAGCAATAGAAATAGTAATTCTGTACCACCCTCCTTATTCAGCAAGTTCCAAGAGGCACATTTATTTTAAGCACACTGCTTGCAGGAGCAGCTCAGGGTGTCATATGCAAGGACCTAGGTTTGCTGAAGCCATGCCTTGCCCAAGCGGGATGCCTCAGAAAGCTCCTCTTTGATGGTTAAAATGAATAGAACATTGATCCCAATACAGCATCTCCTTTCCTGAGCTTCTGTTTTTTTGTGTCTTGCAGTGAGCAGAGGTAACCAACAATTCCTACTTTCTGTTTCCATTTCATTCTTCTGTTGACATTTTTAAAGCAATTATACAATGGAGCAGAGTTCTAAAAAGGCCACCCAGGCTCTAGCTCCCAATTACCCTCTCCCTAAGTTTTGGTAACAATCTGAATTCCTTTTCTTTTCCTTTTCTTTTTTTAAATGCCCTTTTCTGCCTTAAATAGCCAATTAAGTGCTTCATCCTCCAGCCAGATCTGTAACTGCCCCAGGCCTGTTTCTTAGCAAAAAGGCCATTAACCAGCTAACTCCCTGGGCTGTCCCTGGGCCTTCCCCCATCAGAACCAAGACCCAGCTCGGAGGAGGATGTACACAGCATCTCTCAGCAGGCTTCAGAGGGCTCTGGGGTCTCCATTCTGAGATGCACTTAGCTTAGAATTTAGAGGCCAAGTACACTGAGTAACAGTTGCAGTGTTGCTTAAAGGACGGAGTTTGTGGTTTTCAGGGAAACGTCCTGCCCCATTTACCCAGTGGAAGGCACACATCAGGGAACAGGAAGTCCTTAGTCGCTTAGAACAAGAACAGCTGAAAATTCCTAACAAGACATCTGCTCATTCTGTCTTCAATTTTAGAACTTCCTTCCCTCTCCCTCTCTCCTCCTCTTCCTTCTCTTCCTCCTCCTGTTCTTGTCTTCTTTCCCCCTCTCCTCCTCCTTCACCTCCTCCTCCCCGCACCACCCCTCTCTCCCTCCCTTTCCCTTCTTCTCATTATTCTCCTTTTGAACTTAATCTTAGTGCATTTGTCTCCTGGTCCTAGAGCTCTGATGCCTTCTTGGCAGATGGGTCCCGGTCTGATTTTCCTCTGGCTCAGGGCCCGGATGGCTCCTGCTGTGGTCCATCTCAGGCTGGGCAGCTTGGATTTTCCCATCACCCCCACCACACACACACACTTCAGTTAATTTTAGCAACTTGGGTTGCCATGGTAATGGTTCAGTGGGGTTTTCGTGGTTCTCTTTTGATTCAGTCATTTGCCAGTCTGCCCTTTAAATTAAGCTTTTTCAATCCGCATCTAAATTGGGGCAGGAGGTGTGCTTGGAATAGGGATCCATCAAGATGCTCTCTCAGCCGGGTGTTTTGTTTGAAACAGGAAAATCAGGGTGGATGCAGGGATGCCTTGGTTTACAGCAGCCAGAGCAGAACCTTGAAGCTTCTGGGCCTGTGAGAATGTAGCCACAGGTGTGGCAGAGACCAGGATAGGAGTGCTTGTGTGACCCAGACCCCTGGGAGCCCTCCGCATCAGGCCTGTCCTTTTTTTTTTCAGTTTTGAATTCCCTTGCTGAGCGCAGGGTTCACCCTGAACCTGGATGTCTTGGTGGATGAATGCTTGCGGCCCAGCTGGCCTTTTGGCCTCCACTCTCCTCGCGGCCTTTGGGGTCCAGGACCCTGTGCCCTGAGAATCCCAGCTCTCCTTCCTGTCACCCTCTCTGAAGCCCGTCCTCTACTCCCTGGGCTCCACTTTAAGACAGTTTTTAAAGTTCTCATTAACTCTGTGGTGGCCACAGGTTTTTAATCCCGATTTACAACGAGGATTAGAAAGGTGGGGTCAGTTGCCCAGAGTCCCTCCGTGAACCCTGACCAAACTGGGCTTCAGCCTGGACACTGAGACTCCCAGGCACCTCTAAGCACTTGCATCCTGCCTCCTGTTCATATCAGGCCCGTCCCCACTCCTGCCTCACTTTCACCTGTGGAAGGACAGGTGTTTCTGAGTGTTCATGCACACTTCCGCTCTGGTGACAGTAACTTCACGTTCGTGGACTCCGGTCCCCACAGGGACTGTGTGTGGTGGGAATGTGGGTGGGTTTCATTATGGTCGCTTTACAAAGGAGGGAAGAGCTTTGGAATTTGCCAGGGCATCCCAGGGACTCCGAAGCAGAAGACTGGGGCCATTTGGGAACATGGGTCGGGCCGTGCATGAGAGATGGAATATCCAAACAGGCAGCCATCAGACCTTGTATGAAAGGAGAAATGTGACCACATCCGGCAGCTGCCAGCCCGGGAAGCCGTGATGCTATCCAGAGCACGGGCCCAGGAAGCCAGCCTGCTCCGGGACAGACTTGCAGGCAGATTGCTATCTCTCCTAACAGTCCAGGGAGCCAAGCAATAATTGCTGTAACAATTGGCCCCAAACAGCTGGGACTTGATTAATAACTGACAGCTTCCCTAATTCATGTCCCTGCTTCCAATTTAGGACCAAGCAGAGAAAGCCAAATATGCTCCTCCAATCACATAGGTTGCCCCATTCCAAGTAAGCCTAGCCCCAACCTCGCTGTGCCAACAGCCACTATTCAGGGCCACCTGAAGCTGTCTGTGCCCCCCCAAACCTTTCCCACCCTCGGCCAAAATGCAAGGGACGATGGCTGGCTCCTTCGCCACAGCGAGCTCTGAATACACAGCGTTTGCTCTTCTCATCGAGTACTTTTCATTCACTTCTCTTGTTGTGGGCATGGGTGCCAGCTCTGAAGGCAGGCATAGTTCCCTGATGTGGTGCTGGTAGCCAAGTGGTTGGTGTGTTGTACCCATCTTCCCTGCTGCTCCTGGCCTCCTGCATGTCAGTGAATGCTGGTATAAAGCAAGGTAACCATCAAGAAGCTCGGCATCGTAGTGCACACCTATAATGCTAGCATTCTAGGAGGCTGAGGCAGGAGGATTTTAAGTTCAAGCCCAGCCTGGGGAAATTAGCAACATAGCAAGAGCCTATCTTAGAAATTAATTAATTAATTAATTTTTAAAAAGGGCTGGGATGTAATTCAGTGTGAAGGCTCTAGATCCAATCCCCAGTACTGGAAAAGGGAAGGAAAGGAGAGGAGAGGGGCAGGGAGGTGAGGAGGGGGGAGGGGAAGGGGGTGTGTATGGAGAGTACAGAAAAGAGCTCTGTAATTCCAACAGAGAGACAGTCGAGAGTTTTGTTAAAATGATGCTGCTTGAAGTAAGGCTGGGAGGGTTGTGGGTGTCCAGGCCAAGACAGGAAGAAGAATGGAACCTGCATTGCATGTTCTGGATGGGTCCTTCTCCACCCAAGCTCCACGCTTCTGCTGCCCGCCTGGCACCTAACTTGCCTGGACTTCCCTAGACTGTAACACGTGGCTTCCCGATGGACCTGGCCTATGAGCAGTGCCAGCAGGGGTTTGGTGAGTGGAGAGGGGGAAGGCTGAGAACATCTGGCGCTTAGCAGTGGTTCCTCTCCTGCACCACAGGCCCAGTCCCTGTCAGGTCTCCTGGGTCCCTGGAGATTCGGAAGCTACATCCTCAACCCTCAGGCCTAGGCTGGTAATAGCCTCCCTTGGTCCCCTCGTTAAACTTTTCCATCTCTTTTCACTCAGGAGGTTGTGGGATCCAGGACTGCAGGCCACAACCATTAGGAAGCCAAATGGCTAATGCATCTGAGAAACTTTGAGTGCCACATGACAGGCCAGTGTGGCCAGCATGGCCAGCCCTGGAGAAGGCAGCACTAAGAAAGGAATTAGGGGAAGGACTCCAGTAGTGAAGAGCTTGAGCATCATTATGAGGAGCTGGGGTTTTGCTCTTTGGAGTAGAAAGTTCTAGAAGGGTTGTGAGTGGGGACAGAGCCACGTCCAAGCTGTAGGGCCTCACAAGGTTGGCCTGGAGTAACCAGATCAGGGTGCCATCTTGGCTACTTCAGGAAGATGAGTCCAGGAAGGGTTTCACTGTCCCCATCTAATGTGTGAGAAGGAATGGTGTAGGAGGGTGGGGCTCTGCTTTGGTCACGTATCTTCTCTGTAACCCTGAGCCTCACCGCTGCCCCTGGGGCTGGCTTTCCTTTTCCTGAGCCCGCACCATGGAGACCTGTCCAGTGGACTAGTCCTCACCCTGGCATTAGCTCTGAGTGTTGGCCAGACCTGCTCCCAGGCTGTGGCTCTGTCACTTCCCAGCTATGCAGCCCAGGACTTCATTTCCCCAAGACTTGGGTTTCTCACCAGTGAGGTTAAGTGCACTAGTAGCCCTGGAGTACGTCACACGGAAGGGGCTTCACCTCACGCGAAAGATGCAAGTGCCAGGGCATCGTCATCACAGGGCCCAGGGCTGGAGTCCCTCTGCCCACTTCCACCAGCAGGTTTTATGTTTGGGGATCACAGGCAGAATCCAACTCCACCCCCATGAAGTCACATCCCAGGAGGAAAGAGGGTGATGGGAGACAAACACGGTGCACAGTGCAAGCTGGGTGCAGGCAGATAAAGGCAGGACGAGGGGACAGAGACAAGACCCGGCCAGTGCTGGCCTGGGAACAGAGACAGAGAATGGTGTGCGAGCGATATGGATGCTGGGAAGGGTGCGGGCACAGAGGCATGAGCTGAGTGTCCCATCCTGGTACTGCTGCAGGACAGTAGGTCTGCAGCTGCAGGGGGTGGGAGGGGGCACTAGTGGATTGTGCGTGGCTACAGGGACAGGACTGCATCGGGCCTGGGGCCAGGCGGGGACTTTGCCCTTATGCTGAGTACATGGAAAACCACTGCAGTGTTCTGCGCAGAGGAAATGACAGAATGGTTTCAGGAAAAGCCCTGCAGCCATGAGGAGGGGGGCCTGCAGAGAGCCAGAGCAGGTGACAGTGGCTGGGAGGGAGGATGTGAGGCCCAGGCATTGGGACCAGGATGGTCCAGGACCTGGCGACTAGAGCAGAATGAGCAACCCTGCCATGTGGGTAACTGGGTCACTGTGCTGAGACCTGAAATCTCGAGAAGCTGTGAATTTGATCGTCATCTTCAGTAAAGCTCCCCCTTGGGAGCGCACCATATGTAATGCTTCTGTTATCAGCCAGGTCCCTAAATTATTCAGAAAGTTTTCTGCACGCACATGCTCCCAGTATGCACACTCAGCTTTTTCTAGGCAATAAGGTGTCGCAGGCAGAAGCAGCACCGATGGACTGATTACTCAGGGGCCGTGAGGAACTTGAGGATCCGGCGAACACAGTCAGGGCAGCCTTGGGCTTCTCCTGAAGGACAACAGCGTCAGCTCCAGCTGCTCTGTTCCTGTCAGATATCAGAGATGCAAAGGGGTGTACAGCCCTCCCTGGGATTACCATGCATTTCACCCTAAGGTTTTGCTCACTATTGAAGGCCCCTAGCAGTGACAATGACATTGAAGTTGAGCTAGAGTGGCCAAGGATGTGGGTTGGGCTATGGCACCAGAGGGTAGGAAAGAGGCTGAAACAGTCACTTCTCAGGTTCAACCTCTGAAGTTGGCAGCTGCAGCCACAGATTTTTCTCCAGCACATGCTAATGCCCAGTGGTACCTGTATCACATTTGCGAAAACACAACGTCTGCATTGTTGGGCATGTGCTCATTTGGAATACAAAGTGTCTTCGGTTCCATCTCAGCATAGTGCTGAGCTTCATAAATTGCTGAAGACTTTTTGAAAGCTCCCGGTGAAGATCTGCCTAGTAAAGGCTCTGAAAAGCCCTACAGCTGTAGCTGTTAGTGATAACTAACGTTTGTTGGGTGCCAGACATCAGGCTGGATCTTTTTCTATAGGTTTTCTTTTTATCCACAAAGGAGCCCTGCTTATAGATGAGGGTTTACATACACAAAGAGGTAAAGTAATTTGTCCTAGGTCACAGTTATTAGGTGACACAACTCAGGCTTAAATCTGGACAGTTCAGTTCCTGAGCCTGCATTCAGAGTTACTACCAAAAAATAAGTGTTTTCATTTGTCTAATCAAACTTTTTTTCACACGTTTGGCCCAACTGCTGTTATGAAATACCTCTTGCCGTTCCCACCGAAGACGCTTGGAATATATTGATCAGAGTCTAGGATTAAGTTTCTGTTGCAGTTTTTACAAAAGGGTCCCCAGTGAGAGAGCAGGAAAGTGGGGTGATGATGGGCGGGAGAAATGAGAAAGAAGAGAGGGAGCAGAGAGAGTTTTCCAGGATGATGTGATGGTTTCTCAGGCTCCTGAGCCTTCAGGAAGTTACTTAACCTCCCAGTGCCTCGGTTTCCCCATCTACAAAACTGGGGTGATAAAGTGGCACACTGCATGGGATTTGTGGGGGGTGAAATGAAATTGTGCGATGCAGGAGAAGGTTAGAAGCAGCAGGGCAGGTGTTCACACCTCAGCTTCGGGGTTTTCTTCTCTTCCTGATAACTCTTTACTGTCCCGTAGTTTTTATTCAGCGAGGAGCCTGTGAAGGACTGCATTGCTGTTGTAGTGTTAATTTACAGATGCAAAAAAAGTGAAATACTTGTGGAGTACTTCCTGTATTTACTAGGTTGCAGTTGGCTCTGACGGGGACTCCAAGTAGGAGCCTTTGCCTGCCAAGAACTGCTCTTAGTAGGGTGCTAAACCTGTGTGAAGTAAAATCAATGCTAAGAGCTCATATTCTGGAAGTTCCTTGTTCCAAGCTAGCTGCTCTAATGACAGCTGTCGATCATTTCTCAAGTGCATGGGGCACCCTTGGCGGGACTGTAGAACTCCAGTTTCTGCTTTCAACTTCACATGGCTTTGCCCCTGTCTGTTTTCGTGTGTTTTCCTTTTCTCTCTCCCAAGGACACTCATCATGGGATTTAAAGCCTACACCAGTTCATCCTGAGACCACAGCTCATTCTGAGATCTAAACCTGCATTATATCTGCATAGATCCTTACTCCAAGTAAAGTCATCATCTATGGTTCTAAGTAGGAGGGAAGTTGGAAGGCTGAGGAAGGATTGGTATTTACAGAGGCTGAAATTGTCAGACTCCCGGGAAGGTTTTTCTCCCTGGCTTGGATGTGCCCCTGAGAATGAGGATGAGGTGCCGAGGCTGGGAAAAGATGACCGAGAAGAAGTGATGGTACTCACGAGCTCCCTGTATACAAAGAAAGGATAACTCTGGGTGTTCAAACGAGGGAAACCCAGTGGCCAGGGAGAGGACAAGAAATCTATCGTAAGAAATCACTGCAGTGGTGACCAAGGATCACTAATTTATTCAACATCTGTGTCGGGCACTGCCTATAGTAGAACAACACAGACTGGGTAATGTACACAGCACAGAGATTTACAATGGCTGATCAAAAATACTGTGTTTAAATTTTAAGATGTATTATACTAAAAGATGCACTGTCATTACTCTCCTGCAAAACACTCCCCCTTCCTTTGAACACACTTATCCCACCATTCTTACCACTTTCTGAAGCAGTTCTGGAATTCCTCTTTCATTAGTATCTTTATGAGGCGTGATTTAAAAATCAATAAACAATATGTATTTCTGGCAGGCTTATAAATACAGTACAGTGTGTCCTCGACCACCTTATTCCACAGATCTACCCCAAAGTCTAAGGGACTGTGAAACGTCAACTTTTATAATCAATACAGGACATCAAGGCAGCCACAGCAGGGCAACTAAAGACGTAAAAGGACTTCTAGTACTGCTTCAAATGGGATAGTGTGTTCAAAGCAAAGGAGAGTGTTTTGAGGAGGACTAAGGTCAATATCTCCTTTTATTAAATTAATTTTAAAATTTTTATTAGTGCATGCTTGCAGTACATGCAGTTTACAGTTATCTTGGGGAGTGGGTATGTGTACATAATACATCTTGTTTCTTTTCTTTAACCCTTCCCTCCTTCCTCTTCAAATTCCTATTGTCAAATTCCCATTTCATTTCAAATTTCCTCATTGTCATTTTATTGATATTATTAATCTTAGCTCAAGTTTAGGGCATATGATGTTCACATTGATTGAGGTTTTTAGGGTCCTGTGCATGGCATATCCTTATTCTTCATATTTCCCCTTCCCCTCCCCTCACCTTTTGCTCTTTTGCAAGGACCCCTTCCCGTTTGCAAGAGATCCATCTCCTTCACTCCATCTGTCTGTCCTTTACTATTCCCTTTGTTTGTACTTTGCCTTACTCAAATGAGCAATACCATATGGTATTTAAGCATATATGTCTGGTTTATTTTACTTAACATTATATTCTCCAGGTACATCCATTCTCCTACAAATGACTCAATTTTGTCCTACTTTATAGCCCAGTAGTATTTCCATTATATATAGATACCACTTTTTGTTGATCCAGTCATCTGTTGACAGGTCTACAGCCTGCTTCCAGGATTTGACTGTTAGGAATTGTGTTGCTATACACATTGATGTGCATGCATCCCTGTAATATGATGACCTGAGCTTTTGGAGGAAGATACCTAGAAGAGGAATAGCTGAGGCATATGGAATTTCTAACTTTAGGTCTTTGAGAAAGCTCCATAGTGATTTCCATAAATGTTGTACT
>NW_004955422.1:10155314-10220813 GCF_000276665.1 Chinchilla lanigera | reverse complement strand
TCATTGTGGTTGGGCGCATGATCAGGACCTGACCTGGTCACACAGGACAAGGAAAACAAGCATGTGACCAGGGCTACAACATTCCAATCTGTTACCATGGAAACCAAAAATGTATATAAGGTGGAAACAAAGGCAGACAGGGGCCCCATGTTCCTGAGCTGCTAGTCAGGGATGTGTGGTGACCAGTCTAAAATTAATAAACTCTGTTTGACCTAAATAGAGTCCTTCAGTCTTCTGTGGAATTCAGCCCATTTGCCGCTACAGTAAAGGGTTAGTGAAGTAAATTTTGATATGTCTACACAGTAAAATCCTGTGTAGCTACTGTTTAATAAAATAGTGAGTAATAAGGGAACATGTCCATATGCATGTCTGTATAGCATGAAGAGCAGTACATATATGTGTGCATGCATAGAGAGTAATTTTGAAGAAGCCATGCTGTGAGTCAGCAAAATACAACCAGGGTACCAAACCTGACCTGCTGTCTGTTTTTATGAATAAGATTTTGTTGAGAGTAACCCCATTCATTTATTAACATATTTGTCTGTGGCTGCTTTTATGTTGAATAACTGTGATTTAAAACTATCACCCACAAAGCATGAAATATTTACTCTCTGGCTGATGACAGAAGTTTGCCAACCCTGGTCTATGCAAAACTGTGAACTATGTTATTATCTAGTGGAATTTCAATAGGTTTCAGGAAAAGAGATGGCATCTGCCTGCATTGAACATTTTTATATTATTTAAATTTTAGCAATCAGCGTGGATTTTTATAATCACAGATAAAGTTTAATTTAGAAGGGAAAAAAGGTATGTTGGGCTGATAGAACCTGGTTTAAAGACTCAATTATAATAGGTATACTTACCAGCACACTTTTGGCATAAAGATAGGTATATAGCTCAATCAGACAGAATAGAGTCTAGAAATGGACCCAGCTTGTATCAATTGATTTGCAACAAAGGTGCCAGATAATTCAGTAAGAAAGGACAAGCTTTTCAACAAATGGTGCCAGAAAAATTGGATATTTAAATGGAGAGATAAAAGGACCTTGACCTTTTCCTTGTACCATAAACAGAAATTAACTTGCAATGGATCATAGATGTAGATGGAGGTGATAAAGCTATAAAACTCCCTCTAGGCAAAGATTTAGGAGGAAATTCCTTGAAAAGAATATAAAAAGCACAAACCATTTAGAAAGAATTGATGCAGTGGACTTTATGATTTTTTTTTTAAATGAAACACTTTTCTTCAAAAAGATACTATAAAGAAAATGAAAAGACAAACCACAGACCAGGAAAATATTTGAAAAACATTCTTTTGATGAAGGACCTGTGTGTGTGTCACAGAATACAGGTAATTCTCTTCCTCCTCAATAATAAAGGGTCAAATAAAATAATTTTTAAATGGGCAGAAGTTTTGAATAAATACTTCATAAAAGGCAATATGCAATAGAAAATAACACATGAACAGGTATTCAACATCATGAGTCATTTGGAAATGCAAATTAAAACTTCAGTGGGGTATACACACCTTCCAGGGTGACTAAAATTAAAAAGACTTCCAATACTAAGTGCTGATGAGGATTCAGGAGAACTAGGTTCCCATACATTGCTGCTGGTGGAGGCTCAAAATGCTACTACAATTGGAGAACAGCAAGATAGTTTTTACAAAGTCACACACTTCCCAGGTGACTCAGCAGTCCTCTGGGACCGTGGTGTGCCCAAGAAATATGAAAACACAAAGACCTGAATTCCTGAAACAACCCAGTACCCTTCCTGAACTCGGAAATCAATAAACAGATTGTGATATATCCATGCAGCTGAATACTATGTGATTATAAAAAGGAATGGAAGCTGGGCGTAGTGGTGCACACCTGTAATCCCAGCACTTGGGAGGCTGAGGCAGGAGGATCATTGTAAGTTTGAGGCCACTTTGGGCTACAAAGTGAGCTCAAGGCTAGCCTGAACTGCCTAGGGAGACCCTGTCTCAAAAAGACAAAAGGAAAAAAAAGGGGGGGAATGGAATATTAGTACAGAAATATGGATGATTCTCAGAGGCAATACACTAAGTGAAAGAAACCAAACATAACCCATGTACAAAACTGGGCCTGGTAGCACATACCTGTAATCCAAGCTCTCAGGAGGCTGGAGCAGGAGGATCACTGTGAGTTTGAGGCCAGCCTGGCTTACATAGTGAGTTCAAGGCCAACTTGAACTACTTGGCAAGACTGTGTCTCAAAAAAACAAAACAAAACAAAAAGCCACAAATTATATGAGTGTGCATCTGTGACTTTCAGGAAAAAGTTGAATTCAGTTGGACAAAAAATAGACCAACAGTTCCCATGGCTAGCAATGAGGGTAACAAATAAAAAGCCCAAAAGAATTGAGGGTGGCAAGGAGTATAGGACATAGAAGCTGTGAATTTTTCTTGTAGAGGTGGTTTTGCAGCTGTTCATTTTGCCAAACTCATCTGACTATACATTTTTAAAGGGCATATTTTATTGTGCATGAATTATACCCCAATAAACCCAACTTTTTAGAATATTTAATCTGCAGAAAATCTTTTTTAAAAGAAAAGCACAGAGGAGTTGATTTTTCAAAAGAATGATGAGTCAGTCTGAGGTGCTGTGTACGCTCTGGAACAGGAATTCTGGACTGCAGAGGCCGGGCTGGAGGCCGAGGAGGAACTGTGGAACTCAGAAGTCCCTCCCATCTATGCGCAGAGAAGGAAGAAAAACAACTGCTCATGGTCCTGACACCCCTGAGATCCTTTTAGAAATGTGCTGTGCATTTGTTTTTTTTTTTCCAGTACTGGGAGTTAAACCCTGAAAGTGCTGAGCCACATCCCAGTCCTTTTTATTTTATGTGTTTATTTTCTGCAACTCTCAGAAGTTGCCCAGACTGGCTTCAAATTTGCAACCCTCCTGCCTCAGTGTCCCAGCTAGCTGAAAACAGAGATGTGCACTCCCATGCCTGGTATACTGCACGTTTTTGGATTACTAGGTATTGACTTCTTACAGTAAAATGCCCGAATCTGAGGACCTTTATAAAGAAAGATGTGTATTTCACTCACTGTCCTGCAGGCACCTTTGGTGAAGGCCGTCTTGCTGGCAGAGTCCCAAGGGGGTTCCCAGGGGGTGCAGAAGGGACACAAGTTGTTGTCCCTTCTGATGTCCTTCTTTCTTACAAAACCACCAGGATTTGGGACTCTGCCCAGGTGACCTTACCTAATCCTAATCACCTTCTAAAAGCCCCACCTCTGAACACCTTTCTTGGATGAAGTTGCTACCCTCCTACTTCCTCACAATGGGGATTCATTTTCAACACATAAAATCATGAAGGGGGCACTTTTTAGCAAAATCCAAACCATAGCAATTTCCAGTGAACTCCTCTTTTTTCTTTTTTTACTTCTCAGTATATCTTTCTACATCAGCGTATGTAATACTGCCTTAAAACCTTTCAATAAGAGCAGGACATCATCATTTATTATGCCAGGCTGCAAGGTAAACATTTAGATCATTTCTGATACATTCTGCTATTATAAACAATGCTTTCATGATCACTAAAGTTTTTTCTGGGAGTGGAGCATTTGCACAGCATACTTAATGCCCTTGGTTAACCCCCAGCACTGAAAAAAAAGAGGTTATTTCTCATTTGGTGAGTTTCTTTAGAAGGGAATTCTGCATCAAAGAATATGTATATTTTTAAATTAATATATAATCTTCCTTTAGTATTGTCGTAGTTATTTTCTCATTGCTGGGACAAAATGCCCAACACCCAAGGTTAAAGGAGGAAAGGTTTATTTCAGCTCACAGATTGTAGAGGTTTCAGTCCATAGTCGAGTGGCTCCAAGGCAGGGCAACATGGCAGAGGGGCGTCACAGGATGACCAGTTCATGCCGGGGCAGGCAGAAGGCAGCAAGCATCCAGCCTTCCTTACCTTTTTATTCCATTTGGGCTACAAGCCTTTAGGTTGGTGCCACCACATCCAGAATTAGCCACATCTAATCCAAACAGTGGGCTAAATCAGTAATTGCACATCCATAATCCACACCACCACCTACCATGAATCCTACCTATGAGTGTGTGAGACTTTGGAAGGACATCTAGTTATAAACCGGAACAGGTGATCTATAAGGGATTGGCTTCAGGATACCAAAGTCCACAGATGCTCAAGTCCCTTATATAAAACAGTGTTGTATGTACATCTGCCTGTCCACTTGATACCATCCCCAAATGACTTGTAATTCCCAATGCACTGTTAATGCTATGTAACTGGTTGTTATACTGTATTGTGTAGAGAATAATAACCAGAAGAAAAGTCTTTACTTGTTCAGTACAGGAAAAAAATTTTTTTTTCCAAATGCATTTGATCTGGCAGTTGCTTGGATACAGAGCTGCAGACCAGGAATGTGGAACCCGTCCATATGCGACACAGACTGTACATTGTTCCCCGTTGTGCCCCTGGGTTTGTACCAGTTTACCCTCCCACCAGCTGTGAAGAGTGATCAGAACCTACAGTGAATGTTTAAATAGAATTTGAAATTGTTTTCATTATAGTAAAAAATACATTTCTATTGACCCCTCCTCGTAAACAGTCTCCCTGACTTTGAACACATTTAAGTTTGCAAGTCCTCTTTCATGGGTGTCTTCTTGGGGCAGCCTTGATGTCCTGAATTGATTCAAAACATTGATAGCAATTTCTGATAAAAAACAAAAAGTGATAGTGCATCATTAACCGTCTTATTTGCCAGACCTGGCACTGTGTGACTTCTGGCTCTTCTGCAAAGTCAAAATGATCATGAAAGGTAAATGCATAGAATACATCTAGGACATCAACTGAGCCATAGCCCTGCAACTAAAGACATGAAAAAGGATGTCCAGGACTACTTCCAAAAACAGCAAGAACAATGGTCATTGTGTGTGAAGGGAAGCCATGTGTTATGAGGGAGATTAATGGCAGTGTTTCTTTTACTGTACTACATTTAAGAAATTAAGCATTCACATTTTTTGATCATACTGCATACCCGCTGTGTGTGAATTTACCTGCTTTCATACTGCATACACGCTGTGTATGAATTTACCTGCTTTCCTAAGACCTGGCCAATGACCTGTGAGATCAAGATGTTCTTTTCTAATCTGATAGATAATAATAATAATAGTAATGATAATAGTATTCCAAAGGAAATGTAGTTTGTCTCTGGAGGAAGGAATGTGTAGAAGGAAAAGAGCCCAAGTCCCAAGTGTCGGCTGTGTTGGTCCCTCCACCAGTCCGGACAGCACTGCTAGGTGCATCAGCAACAGGTATGCAGTCATGACTTAGCTGCCAACTGCTAGAAAACCATCGTGGTCAGGCCACAACCATGTGACGGCTTGGAGGTAAAGAGCACGTGCGAGTGTGTAAAACCCAGCCTGTGTCACCCCATGTGGCTCAGGCAGCAGCCGTTTTGAGAGAACTATGGGTGGCAACAGACAGCCTGGAATGAGCGCAGCAGAAGAGCTGATACAGGACAGCAATTCAAGATGTTTAACAGCGGAGCGGGAAGACCTTAAGCTTGAGGGACAGCCAGAATAAATGGAAACTTCATTATCTGTGGATTATGCTCTTGCCACTTACGTCCCAAGCAGCTCTGGTATTAGCAATTTGGCCAGTAGGCTCATTAAGCTTTTAAGAAAAGTGAGCTCAGTTAATGAATTAATACAAGATGACATTTTCCGCACAGAGCAAAATCAAGACCAGGCACCGCTGAATAATGCAACATCGTAATTTCTGGAGCAAAAGTGATCGCTGCTTTTTGCCTGCCAAAGTGGGCAGGTCTGGAGTGAGTCTGCTTTCAGAGACGGAAGTGAGGTCCTTAAGATCCAGAAGCATTTTACTTGGCATTTATTTCAAAGGGTTCCCACTTGTATTGTTAATACCACCAATAAATGGTTGCATAGAAGTCAGTGTTCTAAAATCTCTGGGCCAATTTGTCTTTGATATGGAAATCCACCGCACAGGGCGGCTCTCCCACTTGCTATTGCTGTCCCAAGAAGCCGGTGAGAATAACTTGAGGGGTGTGAACACCAAGAATCACACTGGGCAGTCTCAGGCACTGAGAATCCTGAAGCGATGGATGGCGGCGATGGTTGCCCGGTGTTGTGAATGAGCTTAATGCCGCTGAGCCGTACACTTGAAAACGGTGTTTATGATGGGTATTTTTCATCATCCTCATTATTTTATAAATAATATTTTTTATAAAAAAAAACCCTAGCATTCCTGAGTGCAAACCCTTGTCAGACACTTGTGTATGTAGAGTCCCCTGCCCATTCCGCAGGAAGATGGTGCTGAATTTACCTAGCACCGCCATCATTTTAACGATAGGGCACTGCGCCTTAGGAAAGTTAAATCACTTGCTTCACTCAAACACATAGAAATGCTGGTTCCAGTCTTCAACCCCAAGGCTCTGTGACTTTTTAGCTCTATGTAGGAGATAACAAATAAAGGAGAATATTTTATTTTAAGCCTGAATTCATACACACACACACATATGCAACTTTTTTTTTTCCCTATACTGGGGATTAAACCCAAAGTCTTTGTCCTGAGCACTTTGTTATTTTGAGACAGACTCACTAAATGGCTAAATTGCCCAGGATGGGCTCAAATTTTCCTACTTCAGCTTTCCAGAGTGCTGGGATTAGACATGTACCATCACACCCAGCTCCATGTACCCAGCTCCAACTTTTAATTATCTAAGCTGAGAAGAGAGTAACAGATAATTGTCTCCAGAAAAATCCAAGTCGCCTCCCTTCCTGAACTGCACAGCACCCTGCTCCTGCCTATCAGCTGGGACTGCATTCGTTTCTTTCTGCGCAATGAAATTGCGCACCCACGTTGATATGATGGCCACCAGGAACTTGGAGAATCTTTGAGGCTTTTAGTCTACAGTGAGTGTGGATAGAAAGAAAAATTAATACAGAGAGAAAGAGGAGTTTGAGGGTGAAGATCTTTATTTGTTTCAGATTAGGATTATTTGGGGAATCGGGAAATGTTTCTTTTGGGGGAGGAGAGACAATAGGTTGTTTTGCAGAATGCAGAATTCGAAGGAGTAATATCTGGGTTCCAGCCTTGTCTGCTACTTCTTGTGTGATCCCAATCAAATTAACTCACCTCTTTGAGCCAATTTGTTCATCTGAAAAAGAGCATAATAATAAGCTACTCTATCAGGGTGTGTGGATAGATAGATTTCCCCCTTTGAGTTGTGCATCTGTTGTATGCCTGTGGAATGCCAGGCATCGTTCTGCACCCTGGGAATACAGGAATTAAGAGGAGGGATGGAGTGAAGCCCCTGGCACTGCTGCTGCTGCTACTGCTGCTGCTGCTGCTGCTGCTGCTGCTGCTGCTTCAGGTCCTCATTGTGACCCCTGGGTACCCACAGAAACCTCCTCCCTGCTTTGCAGTTGCTCCCTGGGGCTAAGATTGTTCCTCTAGCTGGCCCCCAGCAGCGGTGGTTTTGGTTTTTCTGCACAGATGGGTCCCTGCTTTCTGTGAGGAGCGGACATTGAGGTTTTCTGTGCTTGCTTGGACCTTCCCAGGGTTACCAGGTGTAACCTGCTGGCCAGGAAGCTTGTTACCTGATCATGTGACGTGTGCCCCATCAGCACACGTGGAGAGGAGGATGTTGACCACGGAGGAAGTGCCTGCAGAAGTGCCTGCAGATTCCTAGAGGGTCTTGTCGGACAGCTGCTGCAGGACAGAGTGTTAGGAGCAAGGTTCAAATCCCACACAACTCACATTGGAAGGGGACTCAGTTCCCCCAAGCTTCACTTTGCTCATTCTACAAAGAGCATTTACTGCTAGGCGTCATAGTAATGACTATAACCCTTGCACTCTGGGAGGTTGGGGCAGTAGGATCACAAGTTCAAGCCTCGCCTGGGCAACTGAGTGACTTAGCAAGACCTACCTGTCTCAAATAGTAATAATAATAATAATAATAATAATAAAGACCTGGGGATGTTGCTCAGTGCAAAGGTCCTGGGTTCAATCTCCAATCTCCAACACCAGGGTGGGGGAGCCTACTTCACAGAGTTGTTAGAAGGTGTGATAAGGCTCATATTGATGGATGTGGAACACTCACTTACATGGAACTGTGTGTGTGACAATTGGTGGTTTGTTTCACACCCCACAAGCTGGAGAGCTTCTATCGCTTTGCAGCACAGAGCAAGTAGCACTTTCCCGAGGGCCCACAGCGAGTAAGTGTGACTCCAGAGCCTGTGCCATTAGCCCGCATTGTGCAGACCCTCAACCTGAAAGCCTGGACCTGGGGCCTGGTATAAAATAAACTCTGCGGACAGAAGGAGCCCTAGACACACCTGCCGTGTCCCTCATTTGTGCTGTGTTATCAATTTCCAGTGTAAAATTGATTTCTGCCACAAGGACTATTACATTTCCTAGGGCCATCTTCTTAAACAACTTTGTTGGGGTCTCATCCACACAGCGTAAAATTCACCCATCTTCAGTGAACAATGCAGTGAATTTTAGTAAACTTCCTGATTTGTGCAGCCACCACTACAGTGCAGTTTTAGAACATTCCCGTCACCCTAACAAGATCCTTCAAGCCTGTCTGCAGTTAATCCTCATTTCCTGTCTCAACCCCAGGAAGCCGCCGTACTTCCTGTCTCTGGACATTTCTTATCCATGGAAGCATACAGTGATCTTTCAGGCCTGACTTACTCTACTGCATAATGTCTTTGAAGCTCATTTTTGTTGTAGCGTACCTCAGTATTTATGATGGTTTTGTCTGAATAGTATTTCACTGTGTATAGAATTTTGTGTACCCATTCACCAGTGCATGGATCATTGGGTGGTTCCACATTGGGCCCTTGGGAAGAATGCCACCGTGATCATTTGCATGCACATCCTAGGGCTGACTTGAAAAGACAAAGGGGAGCTGATTTTAAGTCTCTGGCCTTGTCTCTCCTCTCCTGGGTTTCTCAGAACCAGGCAGCGGACAGGTGTTTGTGACCTCGGAGAACCAGCTCGTGTACTACCCCAGTATCACCTACGCTATCATCGGCAGCTCCGTCATCTTCGTCCTGGTGGTGGCCCTGCTGGCCCTGGTCTTACATCACCAGCGGAAGCGGAACAACCTCATGACGCTGCCTGTGCACCGGCTGCAGCATCCTGTGCTCCTGTCCCGCCTGGTGGTCCTGGACCATCCCCACCACTGCAACGTCACCTACAACGTCAACAACGGCATCCAGTACGTGGCCAGCCAGGCGGAGCAGAATGCCTCGGAAGTAGGCTCCCCACCCTCCTACTCAGAGGCCCTGCTGGATCAGAGGTGCGTGCTGGGTGGAAGAGACTGGGGGTAAAGCGGGCATCTAATGGGGTGGTAGGTTCCTGGCCTGGCCAAGGGCCTGGTGCCATGATAGTACACAGAAGCAGTGACTGACATTCACTGAGACTTTGCAGAACCCTCCACGGTATCATCTCATTTAATCCTCTCAGTGGTCACGGAGGGAGGTTCTAGATTTGCCTCTATTTTCCAGAGAAGGAGACTGAGGCCCAGGGGTTTTAACTTTTCTGAGGCCACGCCATTAGGACCCAGCTACCATGGAGCCTGCTGTTCCTTAGCAATGCCACAGTGGCACATGTCCAAGCCACCAGCCAGCTCTGGGTTCACCTGCTTCCACAGAACAGAGCACAACACGTGGTTAGGGTTTCGTTGGTTTTATTAATATTTGTTGACAAGTGGGCAAGTGAATGAGTGAATAAATAAGTTCCTTAACTTTATAAAATAAAGGGGTGTAACAGAGCATGCCAAGCTTTATAGAGGAGTGTGACCCTCATTACACGTGGCGTTGCAAGGAACCAAAAAGCCAAAAAGTAGAGCTCTGTAGACGAAGTGAGTGGCAGATCCCAATCATGCCTGCTCGCCCTCCCTTCCCCACCCCTGTCTCTGTGACCTCCGCGTCACGCAGACAGCTCACTTGGGAAGGCCCTGGACTACAGTTGTCTGAGCTCCTATGGAGTCTGATAGTCCCATGCCCTGCCCTTCAGGCCCTGCTCGGCGTCTCTCTTGCCCTGAGCTCGGGCCTCACTGTGCGTCTCATTAGGCACTTTGCAGTTGTGTTTCCAGTAGGGCTGGGCTTTTTCTTGTCCCTTGTACCTTCTCCAGTGGCAGCTCTGGTAGTGTATTCTTGTTTTTTCTTTTTTTTTCTTAGTATGGTAGTACTGGGGATTGAACCCAAGGCCTTCATACTAAGCCATTTCCCCAGTCCTTTTTAATTTTTTTTTTTTTTAAGTTTTGAGACTAAATCCCTGAAATTGACCAGGCCGATGTTGAACTTCTCCAACCTCAGCCTGCCAGAGTGCCAAGATGACAGGCGTGCACCACCACACCTGGCAGTCTCGTATTGCTTCATCTGCAATTTCCTCCTGATAGAAGGCAACCAAAACTTCAGGGGGTGGAGGCCGAGCCTGCAAGTGAGAATGCAGACCCTTCCTCACCTAGTAAAGTTCTCACTCACCACCCCTTCGTTGGGACCACCCAGTGGAGAGGGAAGGTAAAGAGGCTGAGTCTGGCGGTGGGATGCCTGGGTTCCGATCCTGACGTTGCTGCTGACTACAGCTGTTGTCTGAGATCACAGGCAAGCCGTGCAACCTCGCTGTGCCTCACGCAGCCCCACCAGTACAGTGGGCATAAACGTCACCCTGTGTTCACAATATTCTTGTGAGCATTAAAGCTGTGACAAACAGGAGGTACACGGCACAGTGCCCGACTCACAACAAGCCTTCAATAATCGGAACTAAAAAATAAGCTGTCTTTTCTGTTAAATGGCTCCATTTCAAGTGAGGTACAGATGAGGAGCCGAGGTGATGAGAGGATGTGCCCTGTCTTCCCCCCAGTGTGCAGCAAAAGTTGGCTTTAGTGAGAGCCCAGAATTCTGTGGCCCCGTCAAAGGGTCCCTCAAGAAGCCGGCCCAGCTCCTCCATCACAGTGCTTTGAGTCGAGGGAGCGGAGAAGACCACACACACTGAGCTGAGGGCACTGCGTGGCAACCTCACTCTGGGTCCACCCAGAAGATGTGGATTTGGCAGTGCCCGGTGGATATGAATCAGCGAGAATGCACTAACCTTCCTGTTCTCTTTGCCTTGTTTCCAACCCCTGCTTTTCCTGGCCTTTACATTGCCTTTGTACTTGGAGGGAAAACCTCATTCCTAGCTTGAAGTAGGTTCACCTATACCCCCTATTTTGGTGCTGGATCCACATTGCCAGGCTTGGCTTGGTTCAGTGTGTTTTCTTCCCCTACCTCTCTCTGATGCCCCTGTGCCCTGACCTGCTTTTTCCACTGCAGACCCGCATGGTACGACCTTCCTCCACCACCCTATTCTTCAGACACCGAGTCTCTGAACCAAGCCGACCTGCCCCCATACCGCTCTCGGTCAGGGAGTGTGGACAGCGCCAGCTCTCGGGCAGCCAGCAGCCTCCAGAGTACGGAAGACACCAGCCACAGCCCAGGACACCCTGGCCCTCTGGAAGGCACTGCTCCACCCAGGGACTCTGCGCCCAGCCCGGGCATGGAAGAAGTATGAAATCCAGCTGTTCCAAAGTCCAGATGGGTCTGTCTGCTCCAACTTGTTACTCTTAACAACTGGTGCCCATGGGACTCACTTTTAAGTTCCTTGAAGGGGGGGTCTCAAGCTGAGGTTGGGGGGTCAGCTGCCTCTCTGTCGCTCTGTTCCCCTCCTCCCTGAGATGGTCTTTAGAGGGTGACCTGTGTTTTTCTGGCTTCTTGGTTGACATCTTTTCTGTGAGGTCACTTTTCCTTGGGGGCCCACAGTCACAACCTCATGCTTCCCTTCGTTCTGTTACGGTTGGAATCCCTCTGAGTAGGCGTCATGCATTTGCAGGCAGCAGATGAAACAGTATTTAAGTAGTCCTCACAAAGCAGCGCTTCTGTTCCATGTTGCATGTCCAGAAGGGCAGAAGACACCGGACCAGATTCTCTCGGAAGCTGCCGCCTTATTGCTTTATGTGGGGACATGGGTCAGGTGTCTACCAGGAGACCATCCATGCATGGCACCCTGAAGAGCACCCGGGTATGAACCTCAAAACCCACCTTGTGTTACCCTACATGTTGCTGTCACTTTAACAAAGACAGTGGCCAAAGGAAACTTTTGACGTGAGTGATGCCCTTCAGCGAGCACCAGTGTCGTTTTGGTTTCATGAAGGACTCAGAAACTGTCCTGGATAGATGTTGGCTTTGGGAAATTTGCCCAAGAACCCTCATTTGGAGAGGATTTTCTGGCAGTGTAGAGCATTGCCTCATCTCAGAATAGGCAGCAGCAGGGTCCTGCCCTGAGTTTATCTGAGTTCTCAGCTTCTAACATGAAGGCTGCCCGAGCCTGGCCTGCCTTGCCCTGCTGTCCCTTCCCTAGCTTCTGGATTGTCACCCTCCTGGCTGAACTGCCATACCTGAAGGATGAAGACCTAAGATGAGTTGGCCAAAAAGCTGATCCGGCCTCTGCCCCAGGAAGCCACGCCCAACCCACCAACCTTCACGTTCAGCTTCAGCAGGAGGCTCCCAAGTGCCCTGCACCCCCGGGAGTGTGTTTGACCCTTGCATTTGGACTTGAGGACCTTGGCCTCTGAGACACGTGGGAGCCGTGTACTCCCCGTGAGAGCTCCTGGCTTCCCGCTCCACACACACTCCTCTTGCCAGAGTCCCAGGACGGCACCCTGAGTTAGCGTTAGTGTTAAAGTTAGGGTCAACCCTCACCTAACATCCTGGCAGGTCGGAGGCAGAGTAGAGAGCCGTCTTCTTCGAGCAACATGGGCAACAAGATTGTTTGGAGTCAAGATTTTCCACTTGGGTTTTTTTGGTTTTTTTTTAAATCTCTTAGAAATGCATTTGAAATGGTGTGTTTGGTTTTTTTTCCCTTCTAGTTAAGGGACTATTTATATGTGTATAGGAAAGCTGTCTCCGTTGTGTTTGTTTTTCCTTTAGCATAGTCCAAAGAAAGATGCAAAAGGAGATCCAGCCTTGGCCTCGTCCAGCCCCGTAAGCCCCCGCCCCAAGACTAACCTGCTGCTTTGTTGCACTTGGAGGTTATTATTTATCCAGTTCCCAAAGGATGCAGAAGTGGAGTTGCCTCCCTCGGTTCAGTCTCTGTTTTTGTGCCAGTTCTCCTCGTTCTATCTGCTTGGCCAGCCACAGGGCCCACCCCACAGGAACGCTGGGTAAAAACTTGGGCATTGTTCAGCAAGAAAACTACGAAAGGACAAAGCTGGAACCAAGTGGAGCCACCTTGACCCAGCTGTCACACACTCAGGGCTTCTTCCTATAGCCCAAGAAATGTTCAGTAACGTGTTTAAGGCTAATTAGAACAAAGCCTGCTGCAGTGGGGAATGAGGTCACCTTCTGTGATCCTGCTCTATAGACTTTTCCTTTTTTTTTTTTTTTTTTAAGCCAAATCCAAAGTAAGTAACAGGACTGGCCACTTAGGTTTTTTGTTTGTTTGTTTGTTTGTTTTTGTTTTAGGTAAAGGAACCTAGCTGCTTGTGTCTTTCAGTTTCAAAATAGCACTCGAGTTATTTTCTGAGTAATCCGATAAAGAACTTGGGTAGCAGACAGAGCGTTTCTGGTCACACATATCATCTCCTCTGAGTCGGTGTGGCTTTATTGCTCCCTTTGATGGCTGCCCACTTCTTCCTGGTGCTCTAGAAATTGTTTAGAGGAAAGGATTCTAATTTTAATTAATTGTGCAGTGAGTTAATCTCACGGCTTTTCTGCTTCCAGGCATCTTAGGAAAAACAAACGGTTTTAGGAGATAAGAGAAGCCTATTAATTTTTTTAACAAACAAACAAGGGACATTTTATTATGGATATGATTTTTAATGGATTTTTTAAAAAAAGCATAAATAGGACACCAAAACTGCAGGATTTTTGGGCTCCCCCTACTTAAAATGTCAAATAAGTGCCCAATAATATTTTTTAACTCATTCCAACTAGGATTTTTATATATATATACATTGCCTAAATCTACACCAACCAGAATGTAGTCTGTGCTTCACTCTCAGATGAGGTCAGCATTTTACTTTAGCATTAAGATAGTGACACTGTGATCGTTAGCTTATTGCCTCACTCAACCTTAAAACTGACATTTTTTTAAAAATGTAACTAAATGGTTAACCGTGTGTGATGTTTGAAGTAATGCAAACTGGAAAGATTGTGTGCGGCTGCTTTTTGTTGTTTGGTTAGGCTTGGTTTTGTTTCTCTGTGTGTTTTTTTAAAGTTTTTGTACTTTTAAATAAACTTGCGGTTTCATTCTTTCTGTTGGTTGAATGGTTCTTGACTCACTTCTCTGCCTTGTGGCAATCTAAAGAGTGCACAGCCACTTCTAGCATGGATTCTACTATGAACTTAGGCCATAGTTAGTAGAGAAAAGGAAAGAATGTATTGACGGGAACTCAAAATGTGATGGGTGTGTAGGATTCGACGGCTGAGATGGTTGAAACACAGCGGTGAAGTTGTGGAGACCAGGAAGTGTCATGGGCCCGGAAAGTCAGTCTGAAAGGTGGGTGTGACTGTGCCATAGCTTCTTGGGAGAGGAAAGGGGCAAATGGCTGTGATAACTGCTGCAGAGTCTGGCCACATCTTTAGAAGCACACTGTACCTCTTATAATTAATTCCAAACCACAAGTGGCTCAGACTGAACCATGGGAAACAACGGGAACATCTTGATGGTTCCTTGTAGTTTGGAGCCCCGTTTGGATGCCTGAGGAACAGCTGTGGGGAAGTCAGACTGCCCTGTAGGATTCCAACACTACCACCCATGCGCAGAAAGAGTACCTCTAGCCTTGGGCAAAACTGAGTCCACATGGAAATGCAAATTTAACACCTACAGAACCAAGATCTCGAACATATATTGTTTCCAGGTCTCTCAAAAAGAAAACGGAGCTATAGCACAGGGGTATCCCAAATACCTGCCATGTCATGTCCTTCCCCAAGTGATCTAGAATAGACCTGCCCAAGCAGTGTGCCCCAAAGGTTTGTTCAAATAATCATTCCTTCATCCCTCAGGGTACAGTTATAAAACTAACATAGAACAGGGTTTGCCAGTGTTTCTATAAAGGGCCAGGTAGTATTTTTGGCTTTGGGGCCATATGGTCTGTAACAACTGCAAGAGGACCCATAGACCATACATAGATACATGGGTATGGCTGTGTTTCAGTTAAACAATTTACAAAAATAGACAGCTGACTGGATGTACCCTGTGGGTTTGTCAACCCTTGATCTCAACGATCATCATCATACTGGGCCCATAAATCTAAAGCTAAAGGCTCTGTAGAATGAAAACAGTGGTGTTAAGGGTTTGGGGTATCAGAACCCATGAAATGGCACATTGAAATGGCACTCACCCAAAAATAAAATACAACTCAGAAAGCATACAATTCAAGGCCAATTGAAATGAGCCCTATTTGTTTTTTACCAGTGAATAAGAAACTGCTGGATTAAGATGAATAGAGGATTTCCTAATGCACCCTAAACCGTTAGTTGAACATGGAGATCCCAGTAAGAAGCTCAGCTTCCTGGGAGGCTAAAGTGGGAGGATCACAGGTTGAAGATCAGCCTGGGCAACATAACAAGGCCCCCCTCTGAAAAAACCAACAGGGGTAGGGGTAGGAGGTAAAACTGCTGTCACTGGGAGATTTTCAAGGTCAGAAACTCAGACCTCGGTCTTTTAGGGAAAGCCCATTAGAAACCTGGGAGATTTGTTCATCTTCTCCAGTTAGCCTGCAACTACACGTGAGGCGGTAGATTCAGAGAGTAAACTGAATGAGAAAGATTGAGAGGGCTATAACAAAGGCATAATGCATATGCATAAGGAAAAGATATGCAGCTAGTGAGACCCCCCAGGAGAATGGTCAATGGGAAAATATCCTGATTCCCTTTGACATCCTATAATTAAACTGGACAGCAATTAGAACTCCTAGTTATAAGTAATAAAGAGCTAACCAGTAGGAGTTCAGTTTCAGAAGGTGAGTTGCATAATGCAACCAAGTAAGTGTCATGGTTTGTGTCTGGGTGTCCCCCAAAGCCTCATGCAGTCATGGGCAGCTTCTGGAGTTTAGGATTAATCCATGGTCCAGTGCTGGGATTATGGGTGTGAGTGTTACACCCGCCCTGGAGTGGGAAGCCTGCATACAATATAAGAGAGGAAGAGGCTTGCGCTCTGCTGCTCCTCCATTTTTGCTCTTGTTGCCTTTGCTGTCTTCCGCCACCGTGAACTGTTGCCTTCTGCCTTGTACTCTGCCTTGGAACCAGCCAAGTATGGACTGAAACCTCCACAAACTGTGAGCTAAAGAAACCTTTCCTTCCTTAATTCTGGGTGTCGGGTATTTTATCCCAGCAATGAGAGAGAAAAGTAACCAAAACAGTATGGAACTGTATCAAACAGGGCTGGAGCTAAACATTAGGAACCTTTTTCTTCCTTACCAGTTTCTCAGTCCTGTTTTCATTTACCCTTCCTGGAGAACATGGTGCCAGATGATCCAGGTTAATAACCTCAGAAGACAGACACTCCTAGAAATTATAGCAACTTCAAATTGATTTGCAGTTGGCTATCCTTGGGCATATAAACTTTATGTGCACTGGACTCAACCCCTTGATTGGCAGCGCCACCTGAATTACATGGACTAGGAAAGGGACAGTTAGACAAAGTATCAACAGAGGTACCATAGAGTCTTGCCAAGGAAAGGGACCCATAACCGGCTGGCACAATTCTTCATATACATATAAGGAAACAGCATGCATCTATAAGCTTTAGGCAATATAGGTGTGGCATGAAATGTTTTGAAAGGAACAGGTAGTGTCAGAGTAAACAGTTCAGGGCACTTAACAGCCTTTCTCTAAACCTAAGAAACGAGGTCAGTGTCAAGTTGCATGCATATTGAACTCGAGTCAGGTGAGCTTTTATGATACAGTCATCTGAAATCAGTCACACAAACATGAATAAAGCCATATAGTAGGAATTCTATTCTGAAGATACCTGAAATAACATGGCCTCGCTGTCCCCAAGCTACTGAAAGTGCTGAAATGGGGTAACCATTCCACAAGAGGTGCCCCAACTTGCAGATATTTGAAACTGCTTGATCAGAGATCTGTTCCCAAGATATAGACTCAATAATGTCCATTGCTAACTACATTTTGCGTAGTTATTCCTTTACTCCTACACCTGAGAGCTAGGATGCATCAGTGTCTAGAGAATCACCCCTTGGAAATTGTGGAACAGCTCATGGCATAGTAGCTGAAGAACTGAATGCTCATCAGATTTCGAGTGTAAAGGCATGACCATGGGAGTCAGGGATGTGATACTGGGGAATGCACTTTTATTTAAATTTCCAACATGCGCCTGTATTTGACTTCCATGCGTTTCACCCTGGTGGGCCATCCCAGTAAGCCCGCAGGGAAGAAGGCACATGCACAAAGGAGCACATGGGCAGCACTTGTGGGCTGGACCTAGAAATAGCACAGATACTTCTACTCATGTTGCATTCCCCAATCCTGGGCAGTCCCATAGTCACACTGGCTTGTGACAGAGGCTGATTAGCTGTGTGTCTTAGAAGACCCAGAAAAGCTTGGCCCCACTTACTAAACATATGTTTGCATTCATCATCTTACACATGGATTATGCTCACTCCCTCCTTGGAAGGAGATGCCCAACCATCCTATCTAGTCAGACGCAGAGTCTAGGACCCAGTGAAAATTTTTATGTCAGGTGCAAATGTGGCCCCAGTGGAAAGAATTTCCCGACCCCACATACACTCGTCATCTCTTCTCTAGACAGCCTCCCTTCAGTCTATTCTGAGAATCTTTGAATAAAGTTCAGCTCACTCAGGGTAAAAGTCAAAATGATGGTCTTCTGGACCTTATGGCATCTCCCTCCTCCATGACCAGTCTAACCTCTTCTTCCACTAGTCTTCCTTCTCTCATTCTCTGCTCCAGCTGTCACACTCCCAGTCCAGAGTCCCAGTCCCAGTCCCAGTCTTACTCTCCCCTGTCCCTTCTGTGAATATCTAGAGCATCCTGCCCCATTAAGAGCCACATCTACTTAAAATCTTGATGTCTTTGGGACTTCAGCTATGGCCATACCAAGCCTCCTGAAGCGAAAGGTATCAGTGCCTTCTGGCCAATTTCCCGTTCAAATGATTTTGAGCAATTCCTACACCAAAGCAGTATGCAGGAACTTGGGAAGGTGCGCTAGGAAGTGTATTCACAAAATGCAGTGTGGATATCTGACCTGCATCAATGTTATCATGATCTATGAGTCAGATGAGTCAGCTTTAGGAATATTCTGAAATCAGAATAACACTTTAGAATGTGCAGATCCGGACTGAGGGATCGCAGGGGACCCAGAAAAATGTCCATCTGGGGGCCTTGCATGATATATGCCTCTTGCAAGGGAACTTGAGCCAGACTATAATCTTGGAAGTGTGTTCCTGGTATAGCAGCCTGTAAATCAACTAAAAGCTTGTGGACATGCCTGACAACTTGCTAGGTACAGGACCACAGATTCTGTTTATGGATGGTGGCACCTTCAGTTCGGAGAGAAGAAACAGATGCCTTGCTCCAACAGGCAAACAAATTGCAGAGATTATAGAAAGACAAGATGGTGTCGCTTCTTTGAAAGTGAAAAATAAACTGCTTAACAATCATCCCTCTCATTGGAATCAGTTGGCAGGAAGTGACTGATGTGAAGGTCCTGACCCCACTTGCTGGCTTGGCGTAGATCTACTAAGTGGCTCTTTATGAAACCGATATGTGTGCTTGCTGGTGTATCTGCTGGGATCATTTAGAGCCATTACAGGAATAAGGGATTTAGTATGGAAATGAGGGCTTACACTGACGTGGGGAAAGCCAGTGGAGTGCTAATTGGAAAGCTATAGCTAGAGGGTGGAGACACAGACCCCAAGGACACCCAGCATAAAGCATGGGGCAGGTGAAGAAAGGAATTGATGAGGACAGCCAAGCAGCCCCTGCACTGTCTCCCAAATGGGAGTCATAGGGACCTCAGAGGGAGGCCTGGGAAGCCACACGCTGACCATCTGTACCTTCAGAATAATGACTTACACCTTTCATTGCCACACTTGCCCCTGCACTGTAGGAAGAAGGGGACAGCAAGAAGCACGAGCCAAGAATGAAGACAACGGTCCCCCACCATGGGACCTTGACCTTGGACCATGTGGTGGTTTCCTGCAAAAGACCTTCAGCTTCCACCGGCAAGGACTCTTATTATGTAGGAAATTGGAGCCGAGGAGTGTTTGCTTGGACAATTTCTAAGAGCCTAATCTGTGTGGGGACATTGAAAGGCCTGGCTTTGCAGGTACTTTTATTGATGCTCTGTTTGGCCCTGCATAGAGTGCTCTCCTGCCCACTGTGAAGCTCAAGGAGACTCGTGTTGGGGCAGTTGTGGGCATCAAGTGTGCAACTTCATTAAGACAGAGTACGTGGCTGCCTCCTCCTTGATAGAAGTGGCCAATGGCTTGCAAGTTTGCAAAGTGTCCCTAATGTTTAACCTGTGGTCCTAATACTTGTCCCTGTAGGTTGACCCTCATGACAGATGAGTTAGAAGAGAAAAAAGCTTGGACAGTAGGGGGCTGCAAGGCCCCTTTCCATGATTTCCCCCTTCTGCTTATTGAAACCTAAAAGATAAAATCGAGATATCAATTTTAATAGCAGATGTTAAATGCTTGCTGATTTTCGAAGTATAGGTTTCCCCAGTAAAGGTTGATAAGAAAAGCTTGGCTAGGCGCTGGAACTAAAATGAGGCTCTCCTGTTACATTCCTTGGGAGCAAATGGAGACGGTAAGAGCTAATCAAATGGAACTGTCTGTTGGGCCATGTCAGCCCCAGAATGGACGGTTCACACTGAGAGCAGGATCTCTGCTTCCAGAAGAACTAAGCAACTTGAGAAGACGATTCAGTTCTACTGCTTCTTCTCCCTCTCTTCCTCTCCTGTTTTCCGCCTCCTGTCTCCTTCCTTATCCCTCCTGTGCCCCTGCTCTAACTCCATACCCCCATTTCTTGCTTACTGAGTTTTGAAAATAAGACTGTTCATACACTTTGGAGCAAGCAAGGTGGGCTAAGTGTCCCTAAAGTTTAACCTGTGGTCCGAATACTTGTCCCTCAGAGATCTGAAGGCAGAGATTTGAGGAGAATGTAACAGGAGATCCTCATTTTAGTTCCAGTGACTGGCCAAGCTTTTCTTATCAACATATACTGGGGAAACCTACACTTTGAAAATTAGTGGGCATTTAACATCTGCTATTAAAGTTGATATCTTGACTTTATCTTTAGCCTTCGCCTCTATACTCAGACAGTGAGCTTGCAAACTCTGAGCCTAACAGGTGGTATTTGACCCACCGACTTTCTTTACTATTTTCTCTCTATCTCTCTGTCTTTCTGCTTGTCTGTCTCTGTCTCTATCTCCATCTCTGTCTCTGTCTCTGTGTCTCTCTGTGTCTCTCTGTCTCTCTGTCTCTGTCTCTCTTTCATTTTAATCTCTTGCCAACAGTTCAGGAGAATTCATATAAATATCTGTATTTCAGGTTCCTCTTAAAGAACCTGAAGGTTCGGCTGTACTGGGCTCCCTCCCTAGTAAAGTGTGCTGGAAGCTGGCGGCCGCTGCCCTGTTCAGATGGGACATCTGTCCTTCAGTTTGTCACAGTCCCCACTTACTGCCTCACATCCAGCCCACTTCCCTCCTTTAATTACTGGCGGGGCCCCTGTCCTATGCATCAGAACCCAGAGGGAGCCCGGTTGGAAAACTGTCATCTAGACTTGTAGCAGCCACCCATGGGTGCTCACTAGAAGGAGCAAGTGCCTGGGGCTAAGACAGTTGTCAGCTTTGTCTCTCCTCTGTCCTGTTGCTGTCTGTACCCCCGTCCCCATTTCTCTAAAGCTTTTGTCAGCCGAAACCTTTCAAACATCCTCTCTAGATCTGGAGAATTTGGTTCCTGATTCTTGCCTTCCCAGGGAAGAAGTGACCACTTATTTCCCAGGGAACTTGGAAACTCCTTGGGAACCAGGTCCCAGATATATGGCCCAGGCTCAGTTAGCAGGACCCACACATGAAGACTTGCATTTGAAAGAGAGCAGTGTGGTATAATTCCACACCATGCACAACGGGCGCCGAGGGTGGCAGAGGACCTCAGGCCCGAGCCCACAGCTGGGCAGGCATCCCAAAGGGGCCCAGCGTCAATACAGATAGCAGCCGTTGCTGGGTTCAGAGGCAGTGAAGATCCTGACTAATCCAGTAGCCAGCATGGGTAGGATGTGGGGAGCCAAGCTAGGATTTAGAGCCCAAAACTCTGAGATCAAGTCTCAGGTCTGTTCCTGACTCTCAGTAGAACTTCACACAAGTCATTTGTCTTGCCCAAGTTCAATGTCCTGCGTATGAATGGTTCTCATTTTTACTTCCCAAGCAGCAGTGAGAAAGCCACATGAAACTGCAAAGGCACGTCCCTTGTGAAGGGCAGTAGAAATTTTTAATGGAAAGTCATGTCATTGTACCTACAGTGGGGTTCCAAGCTGCCCTTGCTTTTAAATGCTAAGTGATTTGGGAATTTGCATTAAACAGAACACTTCAGGGCACAGTCTTGAATGCACTTGCCCTTGAGATTTTGAGTGGGTCCCTTCACTTGCCCTGTTTTGGAAACTAATAAGTAGGTGAAGGCAGGGAAAGAAGTAGAGAGACATAGTTGACATTCCCTGATGGCCCAAATAGCCAAATACTCGACAGCAGAAAAATACTACTAAGAATAGCAGTAGTAGCATTTATTGGTCAGTTAGTTTGTGCCAAGAACTTGCTAAAAGAAAATGCCCTGAATCAAGGATCGGCAAACAGTGGCTTGGAAGCTAAAGTCAGCTCACTACTTGGTTGTTTAAAATAAAAGTTTATCTGGCCACGGTCATGCCTGTCCACACACAGTTTCTATGGCTGCTTTGGTGTAGAACTGCAGCACAAAGCAGACCACGTGACCGTGAAAGCCTAAAATATATTCAGGTTAAAATTTATAGAAAAGAAGGCCAGTCTCTTCAGAAGGAGCCCTGGGATGTGGCTACTATGATTTCACCCTTTTGCAGGTTGGAAAACCAAAGGCCAGAAATGTGAAGAGCTGATTCCCAAATCCAAAGATACTCAGTTCTCAGTGTGAAGATTCGAGCTCAAAGGCCGTGCTCGTCTGGCTAAGTGTTAAACACGCTGTCATTTTCTGTGAGCGGTGTCCTCTCCTTTTTCTTTCGGCTGCTGCCTCTGGGGAAATCAGTGCATGAAAGTCACCCCTTCCTTCCACCACCAAACAATGGCAGTCAGGCCTAGAAGGAAATGTCCACTTCCTGCCTCCGGCTCTTGGTTGGCACTGGATGTTTCCTCCCTAAGGGTTATTTCTGCTTCGCTGCTCTCAATTCAGTTCGCTTCCCAAAGCCGTAGTGCTCTCCTGCTAAATATCTGGAGATCTATGCGGGTTGGAGAACAAACCCCAGTAGAAATGCAGCTTCTTTGGGCAGGGCCAGCTCTGCACATACTCTTCATTTGGAGTCATGGGTTTCCAGGGTTCAGATCATGTCCACTGGGTGTCCCTGAATCACACTCCCCACTTTAAGAAACCCTAGACTCCAAGGGGCATCTTGGCATTTTGCTCTACTTCTCATCTGAGTCCAAAGCTTTCTTGGACGGATTAGTTTCAGACAGAGAACAACCATAGATTGTTGATGGTGCCTGGAGTGGGCCCCACTCACTGCCCAGAAGAATGGGGTGATGTCCAGGTCCTGCTCAGAAGCCTCTCCCGAGCAAGTGAATGCTGATAGAAGGATGCTGATTTTCCAAGTGGGATGCCCATGGCCCTGGCTGCTACTCAGAATTGGCTCTTTGCCACTCTGGGTGTTCCAGAAAGGTACCCTGGTATGCCTAACGCCTAAAAATAGACAAGCACATGCCAGGGCTGCCTTCTGTCTGCCTGAGGACTTTTCTCATGCCCTAGGCCCTCCTTTATGCCTCAGCAGCCCCATCTACAAAATGGGAAAGTAGCTGGCCAACAGCCCAGGAGAATCTCCTTCCAGAGATCCGTGGTCCCAGGAGACATGCAGGGAAGTGACAGCGCTGGCGGCAGAATTCTGCCTTCAAAAGGGGAAGCAAAGGGTTCCGCAGAGTCTCTCAATGGGCCTTATATCGTGAATAAATTGCATGCTGGAATTTAATTTGGAATCCCTACTGTTTCCTTGATGTACACAAACCGCTCTGCAATTAGAGTGATGAAGCAGTCTGTTGTAGCGCCTGATGAAGGTGATCTGTCTGGGAGGGAGAGAGGGAGGGGACAGGCAGTTGCAGGTGGCTGGTGGCCCCATGCAGGGCTTGTTCCTGCGTCTCTCCCCATAGAGAAAGCCCTCGGGGACAAAATTGTAAACTCTACCAGCTCTAAAGTTAGAGAGAAGAGTTCCCGAGGACTTTCTCAGATTGCACCCCATGGCCTTTTAACCTCTGCAGTGTCCTGGGTACAGCTGGTTTCGCTTATGACTTGAGTCTCAGAGTCTCACCTCCTCCACTGTACAGAAGGAAATAAGCATGTATTGAGAGCACTTACTATGTGCCAAGCCCCAGGCCAAGTGCTCTGAATGCATTGTCTCATTTAATCCACTCAGCAGCCTCATAAGCGAGGCACCTCATCATCTCTGCTTTACAGATGAGAAACCTGTGGCTGAGAGAGGTAAAGTAACTTACACACAAGGTCGGTCACGTAAGTAGAGGTGGGTGGGATCTGAACACAAAGATCTGGGTTGAAGTTCATGTTCCTGCTCGTTTATGCATTCTCCAAGGCCCCGGCCTCCCCAAAGCTGAGCTGATCTCTTCTTGATTTTTCCCCTTCTCTGAAGGACCCTGTTCCTCCCATTCCTGTACTGGCTCACTGAAAGGCGAATCTGTCTCTCTGCCCCTTTTCACTGGATCTTCCTTTTGGAGGAGGACCACCTTATCTGACAGGTACATTTCAGATAGTCAGCCATTCACAACCATGTGAAGCAGCCACTGTGTGCATGTTCTGCCCTCCCAGTCTGGAGGAGAAGCAGACTGTGCAAAGGCACTGTGCAAGCCCAAGCCAGGTACAAGCCCAGCAGGTTGCTCTCCTGCTCTGTCTTCTCCTCCTTGGAATTACAGGTCAGGTGACTGTTTTTGCAAGCAGATGGCAAGCAGAGAGAGAAAAAAAGCCTCGTTTTGGCCTCTAGCCGGGTTTCATACTCTCAAAGCTGAATTTTGAGCCCCTTTTGTTCAGTTCTTTATATTTGCGCTGAGGCTGTCACTTCAAACCTAAGTCCCAATATCCAGGTGCTGAGCTAGGTAAGTTTGTTCCCAAGCTGGGGGTTCTGCAGTGAGGAGATTATTCCAAAAACTGTCCCATGGTGTCCAGGCAAAGACTATTTCCTGCTGAAGCCAGGCAATGTGGTGCATGTCTGTAATTCCAGCACTCTGGGAGGCTGAGGCAGGAGGATCCTAAGTTTGAGCCAGTCTGGGAAACTTAGAAGCTGTCTTTAAGACAGACAGAGAGAGAGAGAGAGAGGAGAGAGAGAGAGAGAGAAGGATTTCCTGCTAAGACCTCAGCACACTCTACTGTCTGATATCTAAATCTAAGCCATCCTAGAGGAAATGTGAGAAGACCAGGGAGTTTCCAGAGCCTGGGTGGAGAAGATCAGAAGTCATTCTACTGAAAAGTCCACATATAGGCAATGGTCCCTGGAACATTAGAACAAATATTGATCTCATAGTTTCCGGACCTGAATTAAATCCTGGCTCCATGACTAGATTGCTGGGTGGCCTTTCTGGTTTAACTGCCAAATGGGTAAAGTAAGAATGTTAAATGAATAACTTTTAAGAAATTATAATTTCGTGATTCTAGTGTGATTAATGCCCAAAACAACAAGTCAGGAGATCCTGAGTTCCACAAATAACAAATATATCTTAGAATCTCTCACTGAATCATTCACTCTGCAAACACATAGGAGAGGTCTATGGAGGGGGGTAGAAATTCTACCCCCTATGCCGGAAGGTAGAAATTCATTGTGGGAAAAAAAAGTTCCTAGTCTCATGGGCTAATCAGCCAGGGAGGGAAAGGCCAGAAAACCACATAAATCTACCAATCACAGCACTGCATGGTCATTATAAAATCAGCACAGGAAGCTACCTGTAAGCCAATCTCAGAATCTCTTGACTTTGTTGTGACTAGGATAGGGGTTGTCTAACTGCTTGACTGAGACCAAAATAACACATGCTCAAACAAGATAGAAGGCTATTTCTCCATCACATGACAACCCAAATGGAAGGCATCCAGAGTGGCTGTGACGATGTCAGGGATTAGGTTCTTTTCATTTTGAGTCTTTGCCACCCTTGTGCATTGCCCTCGTCCACAGGGCTGAAGAAGTTCACCACCATACGCAATTAGCCGGCAGGAAAGAGGACGAGGAGAAGAGGACGTCACCCTGCAGTGGCACACCTGGCCTCTGCTCACATCTTCTCAGCCAGATCTGTGTTACCACTCCTTACCTAGCTGGGAAGGAGGCAGGGAAGGGTGGCTTTCTCCGGGCAGCCACGTGAAGTGCCAGCTAAGAGCCAAGATTCAACTCCTAGGTGTGGGATAGTGAGAAGTGTGAGCCACAAGCCACTGCTGCTGGATTTGCTTTCTCTCTCTTTTAACTCATAACTAAAAGCAAATGGAGCCAACCTAGCCCAGCATGAGGTCCAGTACTATCACCATCCTAAAGGGGGAGTCCACATTCTCAGTGCAAGAAACTGTGGAGATCTGAGGATGCAGTGCTGTGGGATTGTCTACAGTGCCTTCATTGAAAGGAGTCTACTGCAGAAGCAACCATGCAAGGTATTTCAAACAGAGGGGAATTAACACAAGCAATTGGTGATCTGCGTAATGGGAGAGCTGAAAAGCCAGAGATTACACTAAGACATTATTGCACTCCGAGGCAGGAGGGACCAAGAAAGGAGCCAAAACCAGGGTGGCTGATGCTCAGTGAAGCCTGCAGAAGGAAAGCCTGGCCGGCAGAACAGGAGCCAAAGAGCAAGTGCAGCTGTAGCTATCGCAGCCACTGGAGCTAGAGTGAAAGGTGAGGAAGGACTCTGGCTTCTCACCTCTTCGCACCTTCTGTTAGTGCTGACCACCGGCCCATGTTACTTGGGACTCAGCTGGAATGAGACCCATGAGAGTGGAGTTCCCTGTGATGTGGGGCAGACAGGGGAGGGTGGGGAGAGATCTGAGCACAAACACACTGGCACAGACCTACACGCAGCCAGAGACACCCGTGGGACAGGCCTTACAGTGAGTTATCAGAAAATTGTATTTTGCCCAAACTAGATCCAATTAATATATCATAGTAATCTTTGATTTTTGTGGAATCAGAGAGATGTTGAAACTCTGACTTCAGAAAAAGATCAAGCACATGGGAAAGTAGAAGATCCTTATGTTTGTTTGTAACAAATTCCTATCAACACAGAGGCTTAAAATGACACAAACGTATTATCTAACAGTTTTAGAATTCACAAGTACAAAATGGGCCGTACTGGGAGACAGTCAAAGTGCTGCATAACTGGGTTCCTTCTCAGGTCTCTCAAGGGTCCTCCTATTCTTGCTTGTTCCAGCTTCCACAGGAGGCCGCTTTCCTTGTCTTATGGCCAAATCACTCATCCTCTCCTGGGTGATAACAGCTCCCTTCTCTTATTCTCTTCCCTCTTCTTAGGAAGACACTTGTGATCACATGGGGCCCACCTAGATGATCCAAAATGATCTATCTCAGGATCTTTTTGTTTGTTTGTTTTCCGGTACCAGGAATCGAACTCTCGACCTCACACTTGCCAGGCAGGCACTGTGCCGCTGAGCTAAATCCCCAGCCCTATCTCAGGATCTTTCACTTAATCCCATCTGGAAAATCTCTTCTACCATGCTGAGTAACATATTCACAGATTTGGGGACCAGTATGCTGACAGATTCCTGGGACATTATTCTTTTGCCACATTCATTTGCTAGCCATCCTAGGTATGGATACCACTCCCCAGAGACTTTCGGCATACAAAAGTGACTCTAGACAAACTTCTTCAGCCCCTTGGTCGATCTTCCGTCATCCTGTTGTGGACCAAGGCCAGTCTTTGAGGACTGACAGACATGCATCCTTGGAGGATGTGCAGAGGGGGCACATCCAAAACTGGCTTCTTTCCAGGGTAGAATGGCACTGCATCTGTTAGGATTTCTTTGGACGTAAGTGACAGAAAATATGACTTAAATAAGATTTATCCACTTGTTTTGTTTTTCTTAATAGCAAAGGTCTATAGGTGGTTCCTGGTGTTGGTCCAGTGGGCAAATGATGTCAAGCTGACATCTATGTGAGTCTCTTAAGAGTTTCTTAATGATTTTGTCCCACAATCATTAGAAGTCAGGGAGCTCCAGCTGTCATGTTCAAAGTCAAAGAAAGATGCAAGACATGACACCAGCAGTTCTGTCCCTTTATCAGGAAAGCAAGTTTTTTCCAAACCCTTCAGCAGGCTTCCACTCATATTTCGTTGACCTGAAGCAGTCAGGTCATCATCCTACCAGCATAAAAAGCTGAAAAGGCAAATATTTGGCATTTGTAGCCTCTATAGTAAAGCTGGGCAAGGAAGAAGGAACTTTATCAAACAAAAGAATCTACCTCTACTACATTTCTTGGATCCATGTTGTTCTTCCTACTGAATGTGCAGAGAAAACAATTGTTTGGGGTTGACCATGCTAAGCAGCCACTTTTATCTTAGTTTTCTCCTTCTAATTCCCAAGACAAAGCCAACTCTGTAGAAAAGTTCTTGGCCAATCTGCACATCCTTGGAGAAACCAGGGGCCCAAAGACTACTGGTGGCGCTTGGGGCATTCACTAGAAGCCTCTGGCATGGGTGATAATGAGCAACAGTGAAGATGATAAAAGTAATCATATGACATAAGTTCTGTTATTTCACATTTTACAGTGGAGGAGATTGTAGCATGGAAAAGTTGAATGACCAATCTCTAAGTGGCTCTATTAGTAGGAGCCTGTATTTTTGATAATTATGCTAAACCATCTCTTAGAATTCATTTTTCAATCAGGAGAAAGTCAGAAAGTCTCCCAAGACTACCAAGGTCAGGGGAGGAATGTCCCAAGATTAGTGATCCATTTCATGTCCCAATGTCCTATGGTTTGCATGTACAATATCAGTAGAATTGAAATGTAATCTAGAAAGGTAATGGAGGCACACCACACTCAGCCTTGTCACATAAACTCACTTATCACTGCTATGCTTTAGATCTGAAATATCCCCCAAAAGTCTCATGTTCGGAGGTGGAGTCTGACTGAAAGATGCAGGTCACTGGGGGGCATGACTTGGAAAGGTGGGCTCCAGTCCCCAGCATCTCCCTTCACTCTCTGCTTTCTGGCCTGTGCGGAGTGAACTGTTTTCCTCTAGCATGCAGATTCACCATGACATTTCTGCCTTGGAGTCAGCTAACCATGGACTGAACCCATTGAAACCGTGAGCTGGAGTGAACCTCCCCTCCTGCCTTCAGTGGAGAGACAGGCAATAAACAAAATGAACAGGTAAAGTATATACATTGTTAATATGGTGTTCCCATACACCTAGAAAAATGGATTGTTCTGTAGTCATGGTAATAAGTTTCCACTAGAAAAGGTTTTAAACTTATGCAATCCATCAATGACAGTTCTATAATCTTGCTATCAGATAAGCCAAGAGCTAGTTTCAAACTTGGTGAAGTGATGAATGACAACTTATGTCATGAAATGCAACTCTGAAAGTCAGCCAGTCAGTGACAGCCTCATGGTGTAGAAGTCAACCAATCCCCAGTAGAACTTCTGTGAAGATACTAAGGCTGACATCAATTCACTCTTGCCTCTAAAACCAACATAATCTAAAATACATTCCACAAGAATTATTTAAAAGCTCTACAATTTATATTGCTCAGAGAAATTTTCCTGGCCAGCAGGACTCTTCTCTACTTAAATAAACTTAAGAAAGATTTCATATTTTGAATGATAGTCTCTTCCTTTGATAAATCTGGAGATCTCAAAAAGATTATTTTTGAAGACCCTCATTGGCAGCATTCCATAGGAGTCTTAGCCAGCAGATATCATTACCAGATCCTTTGTGCCCAAATTCCACTACAGATTTCCCTGACATGTCTCATTAAAATGTCCTTGCTGGATTTATTTTGTTATCTTGGGCTTTCTAACCATGAAAATTAGACTTTCATATTTGCATAATTAGAACTTTTTTTGGAGTTGCATAATTTGGTGAATATTTTGGCCATTAACCTGCTTATTCTGTTCTTGCTTGCTTTGTTCTGTTATTGTCTGACTATGTGTATGAAGTCTCATCTTGTGCATTTTTATTTTCATCTGGATCATCTTGCACCTATTGAATGCACAGAGAGGACTCCATAGGAAGCACTGGAGACATAGACTCCAGTACAATCCAAACCAGGCTTGAGGACTGCAAGTTAAAGGTCCAGAAAGCCAGAAAACTGATAGATCAAAATTTATTCTAGGTTCCCTTTAAAATTTTATGATGGCACTCCCTGACCTGTGAATTCATAAGAGAAGTTCATTTTGTTCAGCCTATCCCAAGGTCAGCTATTGATTGAATGGTCCCTTCCTGGTCTCTGCTTGATTGGGGAATCTGAACCATCCTATATGATCACCCACACTTTGGCCAGTTGTAGCAATCTCTTTGTTGTGGGTTAGATGACATCAAAGCTTCTTCCTGTCAGAATTCCTGGTGCTTGCATGAATTTGCATGTTATTTGTGACAAAGAGGGAAAGTTGTTTTACTTAGTGGATTAGTTTACTCAGGCTGCCATGATAAAATATTATAGATTGTGGTTATTTAAAAAACAGAAATTAATTTCTCACATTTTTGGAGCTGAGAAAGTCTCAGTATGGTTGGTTTCTCTGAGCCTTACTACTTTGGGTTGTAGATGGACGTGGTCCTTCCATGTCATCACCTGGTCTGTGAGGTGGCTCCGGGTCTGTGCATGTCCTCATCTTTTCTTATAAGGCCATAGATCATGATGCATTAGCGTCCACCCTGATGATCTCATTTTAACTCCACTACTTTTTAAAGGATTTATCTCCAAATACAGTCACGTTCTGAGGTCCGGGCATTTGAATGTATGAAGGAGGAGCGGGGAGTACTTCACCTCATAACAAGGACTACCTGATCAATCAGGGAGAAATTTTTACATATCAATGGTAAAACATTAATGTACCTTCTAATAACTAGAAAATTGTGGGGAAGTATATTTAAAATGCACTGATCAGCTTCTCTACTTGACATGCTAAGGACTAAACACAAAGCACTAACTCCAAGAGAGTCTATCTCCAGTTTTCAGAAATCTATGCTCAAATTTTGCTCAGATTTTCAGAAGTCTATGCCCTGTACCCCACTCTCCACTTTATCACCACTGTGCACTTATGTCCCTCCTTTCCTTCTGCTCCATCTCCTGACCTTCTAAGTGCGTTCGTTTCAGGAAAAGAGCAATCACATTGCAAAATAGCCCCTGAAATCTACCAGACCAGCAAGCATATCTATAGACACTGAATTGTAACTATGGTTAGGGCTAAATTGAGGGCTATAATTAAAGTATTTTTGTAAATCCCAGGAAGGAAGAAAGAAACGTGTTATAGAATTCGGGATTTTGTTCCACTGATTGTCCTGAGCTGTCAGATTAATGCTCATCAGTCCCCTGAATTGTTAGTCCGGCTGGTGAGGCAAAATGTTAAAAGTACTCATGTAGGAGCAATAAGAAGAGAAACGAAATAACTCACCAATGCCACAATTATTTTAATGGCCCTGAAAGGATAAGAAAACTAGGAAAGTTACTAAACTAAAGCCATTTGAGGAGGCTTTTCTTTAGAAGCAGTGTTGTGCTGTGGAGTGTTTAACCACTGGCTTTCTAGGGGGCTGGGGAGTGGGAAAGCCATGAATTGTACTGCTTGCTGATTTCCATGGTGTAAATATGTCACCATGGCCAATTTCAAGGTAGCGCTGTGATGTTACCCAAGGCAGTTGCATAGAAGAACTCTGAAATGCCAAGGCAAGCCAGTTCCAGCACATCACTGTTTCAGGGCAGCTTGGGTAAAGATCCAAATCTGTAAACAAACTAAGGATGAACCAGAGAGAATGCAGGGAACTTTTGGACATTATTATGGAGTGGGCCCTTAGCTGAAGATAAAGGGAGGCCTTTCCACTCTCTCTCTCTCTCTTTCTAAATGTCTTCTGATCTGAAACAGGGGAATATGACAAAATAAATTGCAATGAAAAGTTGTCAGCTTAGAAAATTTCCAACATGTGGCTCCGTTAGAACTAAATAAGCTAGAAATGGAAATAAATATCTGGATTTCTGACTTTTATTTAAGAACCAAAGGGTGCTCTGTTTGCTCAGCATCCAGGGCTAGTTGAAAGAATCACCTGCTGATATTGCAAACAGAACCCTTGGAAGATCTAATCTTCCATGGCTGTGTAGAAGCTAAAGAACAACTGTTCAAAATCTGTCCAGCAATACCTCTCAGGGAGACACTAGCACCTAACAATACCTGTTTTTCCTTCCTCTCAGCCCCATGAATTACAGACATTTGTTTAGCTGCCCAAATAACCCCGTCTTTGGAGCCAGTTCCTGATTTTCAGTCTAAGTGACACTGACCCATGTCCCTCACCCTCCTCCTGAAGCCTAGCAGGTGACTCACAGGTGGCCAGTCAGGGACTCTAGCCCCTTGGTTCAGTGATGGCCATGTGATCTGATCTGAATCAGTCAGAGTCCATCTTCATTTGTGAGATTTTTTAGGAAAGATGGCATCTCTTCAAAGGAGGTGTTCAGCTAGCTGCTAAGCCAGTAGTCAAGTGTCCATTTCTCTGTATGCCTGGGCTGACCTCAGCTACGCTTTTGCCTCTGCTTTTATTCCTCCTGCCTCATCAACAACTTTTCTCCCTTTTCTCACTACCTTATAGCTCCTTCTTTGTCGTGGCTTCTGCTGGCCTCCTGTTGTCTTTGTTCTCTGGGGCTTTCCACTTCTGCCTGTCCTACCCCACATGGACCAGGGCCCAGGCCTGTTTTGTATACTATTGTATACTCAGTGCCTAGAATACTTTTGAATAAATGAGTGATCTCTGAATCCTTTGAATTGTCCATTAGAACTTACCAAGAGATAGGATCTGATGGAGCTGAACTTCCACTAACTGTATTTTTGGTCAGGCATCTGATCACTCAGGCCCAATCCAGTTTGGCCAGTGTCATTAAAGGCTTCCAAAAGAGAAGAAAGTATACATCCAGATGTGTTCATACATCTATAATCGTGCACCCTGGGAAGCTGAGGATCACAAGCTTGAGTCTATTCTGGGCAATGTAGTGACTTAGTGAAACCCTCATCTCAAAATAAAAAATAAAAAGTCCTAGGGATATAGCTCTGTGTGAAGGCCCTGAATTCAATCCCAAATACCACAGAGCATGAGGGGAAAGATGGAAGTATATCTCTTCAGCCCAAAGAAGCTACGGGAGGGAGATTCTAACAAGATCCCAATGATTTCTGTCTCCTGGTATTTGTGTCCAATATATTTTCCTCCCTTTGGTGTGGGCTGGACCTAACGACTTGCTTCTACTAGTACACTGTGGGAAAAATGATAGGATGTCATTCACACGATTGGTTTAGAAAAAATTGTGTCTTCTGCCTTGCTAGCATTCACTCTATCCTCTCTCTGGTTCTTCTTGGATGTTTGCCCTGCTTGGGAGGCATTCTGGGTAGCAATGGTGGGCAACCTTCATCCAGTAGCTGGGACTGGAGCCCAACCAACATGATCTTGGACATGATCTTGGACATCCAGTAGCTGGGAATGGAGCCCAATCAACATGATCTTGGTTTACAAAAAATTGTGCCTTCTGCCTTGCTAGCATTCACTCTATCCTCTCTCTGGTTCTTCTTGGATGTTTGCCCTGACTGGGAGGCATTCTGGGTAACAATGGTGGGCAACCTTCATCCAGTAGCTGGGAATGGAGCCCAACCAACATGATCTTGGACCAGCAAAGCCTTCAGATGGAGTCACAGCCACGGCTGACACTTTGATTTCAGCCTTGTGAGACTCCCTGAGGAAAAAGACCCAGAGAAACTGTCTGGGTTTTTCACTGATACTTTATTATCACAAGATAATAAATGTTATTATCTAAGCCAGTAAATTTTGGGGTAACTTTTATACAGCAATAGATAACTAGACACAAGCCAGATGATGTTTCACCTCAATATCATTTCTACTGTTAATTTTTAAATTGATTCTCTCTTAAACTTTTAGATTAGTCTTCCTGGGCTGGACTTCTGGTGACAGAACTAGCTCAACTGGCCAAACCCCTGGCCTCTAGTGTCTTGGCACCACCAGTGGGAGCTGAGTCTTCATTGCCCTGGAGTGGGTGACCAACCCTCTGAAAAGTGGCCTGAAGCCAGCAAGATACTAAAGGCAGTGAAAAGATGACCTGTGTTAGGCCTGAATCCTCCTCTGTCACTCTTGAGAAATGGTTTATATTTTGGTCTAGCTGGCTACAAAGACCCCACATTCTTCTGTGAGCCATGGAACTCCACCTGAGCTACCTCTCCGTTAGAAGCCATTAGCTACACATCCCTGTGTCTTTCTGTTGCATCCCCAAGCTTGAAACTGTCTGAGTGACCTTTGTTCAAATAGTCCAGGAGTCATGACCCAAGGGCCCTTCTAACTCTCAGCTGGAGCCAAGACATGGAACGCCCAGGAAGGGACAGGGCAGAGGCAAAGCCTCTTCCATTCTCCTGCAGACCAGCTGTCTCCTTGGAAAGGTTAAACACCCAGCAGAGGCCTGAAGCAGAAGGAAAACAAATCATCACTGCTGGAAGAGTGTCTCCACTGTTTCCATCCAACAGATTCTATGTCTCCGCAGGGAATAGCTGGGAAACCCAAGACAAAAGAGACTCCTGGATTGTGTGTGTGTGTGAGTGTGTGTGTGTGAGAGAGAGAGAGTTGGGAGCTGTCACAGCCCCCTCCCTGGGGCCTTTCTCTTTACCTGTGTGCTGCAGGCCAGAGCACAGCAGATGTGTCCCAGTGGGTCTGCAGAATCAGCCATGTGTCACTCGGGTTTGATTCCAGAGTCCCAGGGTGTTTCTGGCCATCGCTAGGGCAGTCCCAGAGCAAAGCCATCCAATGTGAACCGCAGTCCTCTGCTGGGCCGTGCCTCTGAGTGACTAAGGAAATGCTCTGGGGCAGCCTTGGGTAGTGGGAAGAACAGAGACCCTGGGGCCTGCGAGGGCTGGGACTGAATTCAGCCACTGCCACCTGCAGTGTGACGTCAGGTAGGTTACCCGCCCCTGCTCTTGCACTCTCCGTGTCCTCATCTGTACACCTATACGTGAGCAGCAATTTGTTTGCTCTGTGTCAGCGCCTAGCCTGTAGGGCTCAACTGGCCCGGCACAGGGTTCCAGCCACACAAGTCTATTTGCCACCTCTGACCAAGGCAAAGGAGGCCATTAATTTTTGGTGAAAAGGAAAAAAGACTTTATTCAAAGCAAGCTCCAAGGAGATGGGGCAGGGGGAGGTTTATTTGCCTCAAATCACCTCTTCAATGTGTCCAAGGATGCAAGGGTGTTTTGCGGTGAGGAACAGAGGGGAGAGGGAATATGATGAGCCCGTGGACATCTCCAGGCTTGCTTCATCTCTCCTGGATCCGGAATCCTGCAGCCGCATCTGCATATTCTTTCTGTCTAGGCTGACAGGAGGGGGCGGTAGCTATGTGCTCAGCATGAGAGAGTTTGGAGAAGCTGCACTCCCGGTGTGGGCATCTGCATATTCTGTCCATTCATCTGGATCAAGGAGAAGAAGGTGGTATTGATATCCTAGGGCTGAGGACATTTGGAGATGTCACCTGTCCCTGAAGGAAAAAAATTCAACTTTCAGAGTTCCATTTTGCCATTTGCCAATTACAGGAGAAGGTGAGTCAGATGCTTGACTTGGGTACAGAATTTTAAGAAGTACCAGAAAGCTCAGGAACTAACATAATTAATATTCTAAAATATGTTCAAAATGAAAACTAAAGCCAAAAGCTGATGGCAAACAAAATACCACAATCCTAAACAAAGACACAATTTGTGCAATGAATAGTGAACATTAGCAGCCTTTTGTGAGATGTTTCCAGGAGGTTGGGGAGGAAGGCAGAACCCCTGATGGACAGCGCCAGCCCAAGGTCAAGTGGACCATACTGCTTTGTCCTGTCTAGGGCAGTGGGTAGCTGTGTAGGCAGGGAGGTCCAACAGACCCAGGTCTGAGTCCTCTCCTCTTTTCTCTGCTTACCGTCTCTGTGGCCACTCTAGGCCTCAGTTTCCTTATGCGTAACTTAGGCATGATAATACCACCACAAGCTCCACCAAAGGGCTGTCTCAGTGCCCGACGCCTGGCCACACACAGCAGTCAGTCATAGCAGCTGTCATTATGGCACCACTTAACAGGCATCAGAATCAACATGAAAGATTCCCTGGGCCGGGCTGAGGACAAAACAGGCTGGCATTTTGTGGCTGTCCGCTCGCTGCCTTTGAGAGTCCTCCCCATAAGCTGCATCTGCTCAGCTCTCTTGTTAATCAAATACACAGCTGGCTTGGGAGCCGCTGGCCTGGAGCTGTCTTTACTGCTGTGTCTGCTGCCATCTGGACCGGGGAGGAAGCACAGAGAAGGGGTCAGTGCCGAGGTGGGAACAGCTGGGCCAGAGGCCTGCAGAGTCAAGGCTGCAATCTGTTGCTGCACAGGCATTTGAGCTGTGTGGTTCAGGCAAGGAATGAAATAGCATCCCCCAGGATACAGGCAGACACTAGGTGCCTTCTCCTTGGCACGCTGGCAGCGAGGGGCTTTGGCTGGTTTTGACCAGTGATCGGCTCTGATGGCCCAAGTGTCCAGTTTAAGGAGAGAGGAGGGTGCAAGTGACCCTAGCAGGACAAAGGAAAGCATTTTCCAAAGCAAGTGTGTGCATTTTCCAAGGCAAGTGTGTGCATTTTCCAAAGCATTTCCAAAGCAAGCAAACTTTCTTTTCTTTTGACGCCTCTGACAACAGATGCAAGAAAAGGACTTTGAGCAGGAGTTATTAGTCAGTAACCATGTTAACTTGCTCATTTAGCAAACTCCAGCCTCCACTAAGAGCCAGGAGCACTGACGGGTGGGGTAGGGAAGCTGTGTAATAGCAGAGCGCAGGGGTCTCAGAATCCCCTGGAGGGGTTATGTATGGGGGCTGGGACCCGGGAATGTGCCCTTCTAACGCATTCCTGGGCAGTGCCGATGGCTGTGAGGACCTCTGAGAGAGGACCTGGGCTCTGGGCTTGGGCTGTCACATTGGAGGTGAGGTTAACTGGGCTCCTTGTTGGCTGTGGGACCTATGGCAACTTAATGTCTCCACGGATCAGCATCTACATGTGTAAGATAAGGATGATAATAGTAAGACCTACTGTGGGTTTCGGGTGAGAGTGAAACAAGTCAGGGATCCAAAGCATGGAGAGCAGGGTCTGTGTTTGAGATGGAGGCATTTGATAAGCATCAGCTATCATAATCCACAATATTCACACAGTTTACACTGAGAATGTACGTGCTTTCATAAATAAACCAGAATAAGAGTAGGCAAAGATCCCTATGTATTCATGTGCACACAGAATATTTACACGTAACGTCAAGGGGCTCTCAGGCCCCTAGAAATGCATCCTTCTTAATGCCTCTGGTTAAGCAACATAATAGCTACCATTTTACATTTCCTTTTTTTAAAATAAGAATTCCCAGTTTCAAAAAACCTCATGTATCTATGTAGTTAATGGAATTATATTTATATTTCTTTCTTTTTTACCAGTCATAACTTGCAAAACTGTACAATATCTAATAGCTATCATTTTTGAGCCTCTTTCTGGTTGCCTGAAGTGTGGCAGGTAATCCATATTGTAAATTACTTTGTAAGGTAGTCATCACCATCCGGAACTTAGCTCAGTGGTAGAGTGCATGCTTAGCATTCATAAGGCCCTGGGTTTAATTTGCAGCATGCGTACACACACACACACACACACACACACACACACACACACACTCACACACACATACACGTAGTCACTGTCATTGCTGTTTTACAGACAAAATCGCTGAGGCTCAGAAAACTTGCTGAGGAACACTTAGAATTGGGATTTGCACCCAAACCTGTCGGACTGTGTCACAATGTCACTCTTCACTTCTTTAGAGCAATTGCATCACCTGTATATCTAGAAGAACATAGTTAGCAATGGTTCTGTGATGGGAAACCTTTTAGAGCTTTCAGAGATAAGAATCAACTGGCTGCGGTATGCATGCCATAGGCTCACCACCACTGGGCTAGGTGATCAACCATGGACAGGAGAAATTAAAGGTTATTTTTAGATCAAAGAACTTATATTCAGCTGAGAGATCAAGATGGACATACAGAGGAAAGACTTTGAACAAAATACTATATTGTTACAGTCAAATTAATGGATGTGGAGGGAACACTACTATGCTTACCAGATACATACTCATTTGCTCTTCCAATTTCCCAGCTTCCCCTGCTGTTGTGTTAGGGTCATGTGACTGGCTTGGCCAAGAAACATGAATGGGCATGGTGTAAGTTACCTCTAAGCTTAGCCATTACAGACACATCACATGAGCACTCTTTTCTTTCCTTTGCCTTGCAGCAGTGATTTAGGAAGCCATGTGCTCTAGGAGATGCAGTTCAAGGTGGAGAAAGACTACTCATAGGGAATCAGGTTGAAGCAGAAGTGAGAAATGAACCTCTGTGAGGTACGGCCTGGGTATTTCCGGTTACAGTCTCATAATCTAACCTGTCCTGATAGCCACAAGAGAATTCCTAGTGAGTTTTGAGATGCTTGTGCTGAATCAGCGAAAGCTCGCTTTTAAACCTAATAAGTCAAAATATTTAGGGAAAGGCCCTAGCAGTTTTAAATTTTAATAAGACCATATTGAAGATTGGCCAAATTAGGAAGCCCAACAATGCCATCTGCTAGTTCTCCCAGAAAACTTCTGGTGGCAGAGACACTATCACATGATCATTCATAGGGCAAGCTTGGAGTTGAACTTCCCAGGCTAGAATTCTTTGTTTTCCACCTTCTACTTTCCACTTTCCACCAGTGTAACTTTGGATAATTAGAAAATCTATTTTGTAGACTTATTATGATGATTGAATGGGTTCATATACTATTTATTTATTTATGTATTGCTTCATAATAAACTACCTTGAAACTCAGTGGTGTAAAACCACAACAACCATTTACTATCTCCCATGGTTTTTACAGGTCAGGAATCCAACGGTTTCCCATGGAGCAATTCTGCTCAACTTCTCTCAGGAAGATGCTACCAGAACTGGGGCTGCAACACAGGCTGAGTCTAATGGGGCCAGGGAAGCCACTTCTAGGTTGTGTCCCTTGTGTGGCTGTGGCCAGAGCACCAGGTCCTTTTACACAGGCCACCCAGGATTGCTAAGCGTCCTCACCAGGTGGTGGCTTGCTTTCCCTGGATTGAATGATGGAGGAGAACAGAGACAAAGCTGCAGTGGATTCGTGCATGGCCACTTCAAGCATATGATCAGTCTTAGCCACACAGACCAGCCCTGACCCAGAGTGGAGGGGATCAAAGGTCAGAACTCCGGTGGTGTGGATCATTGGGGGTCATAGAGGTTTGACAGTGAGGGGATTTCAGTTAATATCTGAAATGCTACGTACACACTTCCCTCGAGATTAGATCTCCAAAAACATTAGCTATTTGTTTTACTAATAGAATGATCAGTAAGCTCTCACTTAGAACTCCACCTCCTCTACCATCCTAGCCTTCTTCACTCCTTCTCCAACAAACATCTGTGTCTAAACATCTGTGTCCCCTTTCTGGCGGGCAGTGCGCCGGGCACATCACTCCCGGAAGGAAGCGATCTCAGCTGGGCACTCCTGCATCCCCAGGACTGAACAATGCTAAGAGGTACAGAGCTGCTAGGAGTTCCCATTTCCCAGGGTACGTTCTTTCTCGCTTATCTTGCTCAAGACATAGAGGAAGGGATAAAAAATCACAAACTCTGGAATGAGATCACATGGGAGCAAGTTTGGTTCTCCTTAGCAGCTGTTGACCTAGGGTGAGTTACTTAATGTTTCTGTACCCCGGGTTTCTTATCTGTTACAAAAAAATTACCCCGGGGTCAAGCCTCAGTACTGCAAAAAAGCAAAACAAAAGGAAGTTTTAAGTGAGAATAATCTTTATTTCTCAGATGAGTGTGAACAAAATATTCCAAGAAATGAAAAAGCTCAGAACAGTATCTGGCCTGCAGAAATGCTCACAAATATTAGTCATTATCTCTCTTTCTCAAATTATCCAAGGACTTTCAAGATCTAGGACAAGACATAGAGACAAGGAAATAAGATACGGGACCAGCTCAAAGTCCTGCCCCCGACCCCTGGATGAGTCCAAAATAAAGCTGGCGTGAAAACAGTTTCCTGGGGCTTTCTCCAGACTTCTGGCTTGGCTGAGACGGCTGGCTGCCCAGGGAAAAGTCTGGCCAAGACTGTGTTGGCAGTGCTCTGAGCCACTGGGCCAGGCGCCCTCAGAACCATCTTCTCAGCTGACTTCTGAGACCAGGCCTTGGATAGCCCAGTCCCCGCCTCTGTGTCCTTTATTTCTGTCTCCGTTTTCTGCTACAGTGTGTTTGCTTCAGAGAAGCCAAGGTGGTTCCGGGTGGACCTTGCCTTCCTTTGATGGAGGAATGGCAGGGGAGGAGGGCTGGGCCCAGAGGTCTGTCCCAGTGCGCCGGCAGATGGAGTGAGGTGGGGCAGCAGGCAGGTAGAAGAAATCAAAGGGCTCAGCATCAAAGGAAAGAGGAGCCAATCAGCTCGGGGATTCTCCCCCTCTGAGATCAGATCTGCACTTTAATTTGCAAGTCTTAGCAAGTTTCAAACAACAGAAGGAAAGGGCTGTGGGTTCTCGCCCAAGGAAGGTGTTCGTTGAGCAGATGCGGAGAGGTGATGCAGATACAGCTCTTGTGGGGCTCTGAAGAGAAGGGAATTCAAGTTCTAGCAGGTGGAGCAATCACAGCCAAAATTACACGCAAGGTTCTCTTGCCTACTTTGAACTTGCCTTCTTGTGGGAGGAGACAGACAGCACCTAGAAATCAGGTCAGAAAGTGTGATAGAGAACAACAACAGCAACAAAATCACAGTGCATTGGATTGGGTGGTCCAGGAAGCCTTTGGGAAGGCTGTGTTTAGACAAAGCAGAGCCCTCCCCCTAAGCAGGTCTGGAGAAGTGTACTCCTGGGAGAGGAAAGACAGAGGCGCAGAAAAGAGTTTCACGTGGTAGAGGAGCAGCGGGGAGCCCAGCAAGGCTGGAGCAAATGAACAAAGGAGAAGGTGCCCACCCGAGCGGGACAGCGGCCTCTGAGACTGGGACAGAGAGCAGGTGTCCAGTGAGCCCTCTGGCAGCTTTTAAGCGTAGGACATCTAAGGGGTTTAAAGTGACACTTGGCTACTAGGTATAGAATGAGTTTCAGGGAAAACAGAAGTGGGGAAGGTTATAGCAGGACTTCAGGAGTCTTGGTGAAAGATGCTGTATACCGAACTGGTATAGTCGCTGGAACTCAAGGGAGTGGGCACTTTGAAGCCGTGCTGTGACTACAGAGGAGACAGCTTTGCCTTGTGTCTCCTAAGTGATGAGCACAAAGGACCCCCGCCAGACGATGCCACAAAGTAGGGCACAGCCAGGCCTGCAGTGTCCAGGAAAGAAAGCATTGGCAACCTGGGCTAGGATTTGAGAGCAGGAGAGCAGGAGAGCAGCTCCTGAGAGCAGGAGTTGAGACCAGCAGCTGCTGGCTTCTGGCTTTCCTTCAGAACAAGTGTTCCTGCTACACAAATTCACTGGTGCTTGGAAAATGAGACCTGCTGGGAGCTTTAGAAAAAGATGGTATGTCAGCTGAGGTCAGGACATGTATGTCACAGGGCCCAGGGTTCTAAGTCAGACTGGGTTTTGGGCCCTGGAGAGGGTTATCCTAGGGGCATCTGGTTCTGGTCTGCATGGATCTGCTCACCTGCAGGAAAGTCCAGAGGAAAAGGGTCCAGGATGAAGCCTGACAGAGGGACAGGTCACCCCTGGAGGCCCTTGCAATGAAAGCACCAACCCTTACAACCCCACCTCCAGAGCCAGGGAACTTCATGAGCACCCAGCCGGAATTTCCTGCTCTTCCCCTCCTGACCCGGCCCCCAGCCTTGAATCCTGTGCGTTTGTGAGGTCGCCTTTCATTTTAGCCTTTCCTGAGGTTCCTTCTTCGTTTCCCTCCTCTGCTTGTTTCTCTCCTGTGCTCCCAACTGCCCCTCGCAAGCTCACAGGTCCTCAGACTCCTCCCCATCCCCTTTGGCTTTTGATTGACCTCATCTCAGTGGGAGGCAGCCTGGAGCCCACTGACCACCGTACTTCTGGGAGACATTTTCCCATTGACATTGGTATTTTGCCTTTTTTCACACTGTAACTTTCTGTGGCTTCATTTGTCCAGAAACAAAACTGGTTTACTTGGGGCCAGACCCAGCTGCATGCCCTGCCTGGAGATGTCACTCAGCCAAGGTTGGGCTCTGCTTCCCGATCAGTGCTGAGACCAATGAATACGGGATGGGAGGAAGCAAGGACCCAGGGTGTATGCCTGCTGGGTGTTTGCTGTGATAACTTCTGCCCAGTGTTAAGTGGAGATGCTCTGTCCACTCAGGAGATTGATCTCAATGGCCTCATCAGAAGCACACAGAGCTCCTGAGTGTGTTTACTGTCTGATTGAAAAGCAGGGTGAATATATTTTTTAATATATTACCGTAAAAGACACATTGCTATTAATCCCCTACAACATCCTCGCCCCCCTGCTTTGAACACACTTACACTATCATCCTTCCACTTCCGGAAGCAGTTCTGGAAATCTTTTTTAATATCTTTATTTGTGGTGTTCTGGTTGCCAGATGTCCCGAGTTGAGTGAGAACATTTACCTTTCATGACCCTTTTGATTTGGGGGTGTAGCCAGATGTTGTGTGGTGCCAGATGCAGTGAATAAAACAGATGCGTTCACACTACAGTGTTTTAAAGGAGCCTGCCTTTCAGTTGGATGGCGCTCGGCAGCAACATTCACCTTAATTTTTATCATACCTCCTAAAGACACTCTTGAAAGGACTTCCAGGACTGCTTCAGAAAGTGCTAAGGATGATGGGATACGTGTGTTTGAAATGAGAGGGAGTTACTGAGAGGGTCCAATGGCAATGTCTTTTACTGTAATAACTTTTTAAACATTACATATTCATCACAATTTTTGAGCATCCCTTGTATTTCTGTCGCCAGTGGGAAGTACTCAGTGTCCTCGGTTTGCCCGAAGGCAGAGGCTGGAATGGCACGTGTGGACAGTGTCAGGCCAAGGCCTACCCCAGAGCTGCCCGCTGTGGCCAGGGAAGGCTTCTGGAGGCCGCTCACCTGGAGACTCAGATGAGCCTGCTTTAGTCCTGACAGCTCCTGGCGCTGGCCTCGGGAGGGGTGAAGCAAGGGACCTCAGCAGGCTCAGAGCCACCCTGCCCGGGAGCCAGAGAAAAGGAGCTGACTTTGCCAGATGCCCTCAGCAGTGGGGGACACAGCAGAGGCCAGGCCCACAGGACACGCGTGCCGGCAGCAGAAGGTTCAGTGAGGTCTCTCCGGGGGAGAAGAAGAGAGCGGGCAGAGACACCCCCATGCTGCCCAATGAGGCTGCGGTCCAGAAGGACCCTAGGGGCTTTCTTGTGTTGCCACTGCACCTTGGCAGTGACGGTAGAGCTGGGTCTCTGGACCCCAACACAGGGCTGTTGCTTGACTTGTCAGGGAGACCTACAATGATCTAATACCGTGATTAGCACTGGGGATAGAGTGTGAACTGGACCGTGCACGGCCCCTGTGCTTGGACTTGTTGATGGAGGGGACTTGTTCTCTCTAGCATCCTGAGCCACCTGGTCCCAGTCACCCCCAGGGATTCTGGCTTCTGCACATCCTTTCCCCGCCATCTGAGACAGCGAGAGCTGTTGCGTCTGTCTTGAAAATTCCCCCTTGGCTTCCTGGTTCAGAGTTTAACCCCATAATAGGTTTTTTAAAAACCCAGCTGTCACAGAATGGAAGCGCTGCAGTGATCCTAAAGAACATTTGCCCAATGTCTCTTTGCTTGCTCCCTGCCCAAGAGCACCCAGGCCTGTGTGAGCCTTTCCCCAACTCCCCACAGACCAGCAAGGAGGCTGGAAGGTAAGCACAGGGCAGGCTGTGAAGAGACAGTGGAGTTGGGCGGAGCTTAGACAGTGGCGGGCCACAGACTAATGAAAGGGGGGCAGAGGCAGGACGGATCCTCCACCCATTCATTGAGCATATCTGACAGCTACTTTTTTAGCATATCCACCTGGTCACTGTATCCTCGAGGGAGTATAGCGTTGGATGGATCAAGTTTCTCACCCACGTGGTATATTCATGGGGAGGCACACAATAAGCATTTTATTTTTTTATTTTATGGAAAACCCCCAAAATTTTATAACAAAATAATGAATAGGAGAATAACAATCAATTGCTCTCTTCAAAGTAGCTACTCAGAGTACAGGACATGGGCATAAAAAATTCTCCAAATGATGTCAGCACAAACCTTTCTTTTCAATGAACTCAGAGAAACTAGTAGTATAACTAACTTGTTTTTTTTTTTCCTTTTCTTTCTTTCCTTTCCCCTTGTCCCTACCCTGGTTCTTCTTTTCTTTATGAACAGTTTCTTCCCATTTCACAATATCTATTCTACATTTGGGACCTTATTTATTCTTTTGGTTTCTCACACCAGGGAGACAACGTGATGTTTATACACGTGAGTCAAAAATATGGAACACGTCACGAATTTGCGTGTCATCCTTGCACAGGAGTCACGTGAATCTTCTCTGCACCGTTCCAATTTTAGTATATCTACTGCCGAGGTGAGCACACAGTGAGTATTGTCAATAAATAAGTATAACTGCAAATTCATCAAGCTAATATGACTTTATACTGGGAGTGGGAAAAAGAAAAATGGATGCCAAGACGGAGAATCAAAGGAGGAATCTTCTCTGGAGAGAAAAGCTTGGCGTTCCCTAAGCGAGTGGCCTCCTAGGTGAGTCCTGTGATGAAAAGGAGCCAGGCTTTTGAAAAGCAGGGCAGACAGTGCTGGGGGAGGGCTGGGATGGTGAATACAAAGGACCTGCAGCTTGGAGGACCCTGCAACTGATGGAAGGCTGGTGTGAGCAGAGGTAGGAATGAAAAGAGACCAGGAGGCTGAGGCAGGAGTCTCTGTGCTCAGAGGCTGCCGTGGATGAGAACTGATGGTGCTGTGGACTACACCGGCACAGAGAAGTAGAAACATGGACCGATGTGGAGCGAGAACCAGCAGGACTTGCTGAGGGATTAAATGGGTGAGGACAGACAGCATCAGGGAGAGGCAGGAGGTGATGATGTCCCCATTTCTGGTTGGAGCTAAAGGAGCCTGGAAGGGTAGGAGCAGGTTTCGAGCGTGAAACACAATCAGGCTGAAAGCATCTAGGTCAGACTGGGGGAGGACAAGCAGAGGGCGGGGAGCCCAGGGAGAGGCTGGCCGAGGGTTCCAGGTGAGAAAGGAGGACCAGCATGACCCAGGGTGGCGACAGCAGGGGCGCTGCAGAAACCAAAGTCCCTGCTAACCAAGGAGGAAGCACTTCCAGCTTCTCCAAATGCCCTGGATTTCCATCTGCGAGGCGGCTGAGCAGGCCAAGCGATGGGAGGAGCTCTTTTTAGAGAACACTGAAGTGAAACCACCATATGGAGGGGAGGGGAGGCGAGTGATGCAGAAAATGGGGTCGTGACAGAGACTGGGCTGAGGCTGAAGCAATGCGGCGTCTTCTGCCACCGGCTGCTGGACATGGAGAGGATGCGCTGGGCGCTATCTGTGCCAGAGAGAAAGCCATCCTGGGAGACAGACGGCCAGGCAGCTATGCCTGTGGCTCCTGGTGGACCGAGGGCCACCTAGGCTCTGCAGCAGGGTGACCTTCCTGGGAGGTTCGGGGTGAAACAGCAGAGGCTGTGGGCGCCGCAGGCTCTGAGACTTCTGCCCTTATGTCAGCACCCCTCCCCCTAGAGCTGGGCCCAGGCCAAGAGCTGAGTCAAGCTCTTTTCTCCTCGGCCTTACTATCCTCCAGCAGTGCCGGCAAGAAGCAGGGGCTGGTGACCACCGGACGTTGCCGCCCAGCCAACCCTGTTGGAACACTCATCCATTCATTCATTCGTTTCCTCACACAGGTGCATACATTCAGCAAACACGGACTGAGCTTCTGCAGCTGCAGGCACTGTCCCAGGTGCTGGGGATGAAGCGCTGAGCGAGACCCAGGTCCAGCCCTCAGGGAAAGGCAGACCGGGGACCGGATAGCGCTGGCCACTGTTCCCTCTTCCTCTCTCCCTCCACACCCTCCTCACCCTGCGCCCACTTCCCTTCTCGGCGACCAGGGCTGTCCAGCGCTGTCACCCTGGACCCACCATCCTTCCCGTCCCTGGGCGTCACACCCTTGACTCACACACAAGCCCATTTCTTCACCTTTGCTTCAAGAGACTAAAATGTAGGCAGAAATCACGTTATAAAGGACACCAAAGACCATTTTTCTGAATCCAGTCTTTCTTCCCAGGGCAGTCAGGAGCCACTTCAGAATTTCAGGAAGGGAATGGCATTAGATTCCATTTGGGGAGCTCCTGCAGCAGGGAGGCGAAAGGACGGAGGCGAGAAGGGAAGGACGGCGAGCCCGGAGGCAGGGACACAGGTTAGGAGGCCTAGGGATGACCCGGATGAGAGATAGCCAGGGCTCCTTGCCACCTGCGTCCGACCCCACCCCATGGAACCTCCTGCCAGAGCAGAACCGAGGAGGGGCCTTCCGCCTGCGGCAGGGCTGACAGAGGCAGCGCGTCTCGCACATACCTGAGGTCTAGTCAGGAAAAACGAAACTCCCTTTCTCCTTTTTAGAGAGGATGGAGTTGAGATTTAGCACCAACCCAATCTGAGTTTGTCCTGACCTCCCACCTGCCAGAGGCTGAGGACCGAACTCTCTGTGGTTTATCACTCTGAAGTGCTGTACCTGCCCTGACGGTGGGATTTCCAGCACTGGCCAGCAGGGGGCAGGAGCACGGAGGACGCAGTGGGTGTCAGCTCCAGAAGCAGGGCTGGGGAAGTCGGGCAGGGGGTCCTTGGGGGGCCTGACCCCACCCTGCCCCATTCTTTCTTTTTTTTTTTTTTTTTGCACTGGGCCCCGGGGTAGGGTGGGGGCGGCTCTGTAAGCGATGGGCTTACAGAGGACTCTGTTACAGGAAGCTTCTCCTTGCTGGGTTGTGAGGGAGGCCTGCCCTCACCCCACCTTCACCGCTCTGTCCTGGTCTTTGTTTTATTAGGCCGGAGCGGAAAAATAAGGAGAACAACTGCGCCATCTGCTGGGCACGTTGGGCAACTCCAGCTGCATCCCGGTGAAGAGTAGGTGGAAATTTCCTTCCGGTTTGGATTCTAGGCATACAAACAACTTGAGTCACTTATGACCCCTTGACAAATGATCTCTTTCATGGAAGTAACCCCAAGGGCGCTAAAAGGCACTGCGCTAAGAGGCACGAAGGAAAAGGTCCAAGCGGAGCAGCAGGCCCATGAGGCTGACTTCTGAGGGCCATGTTAGGTGCTTCTCGGGCATCCAGAAGGGTGAGCAGGTGTCAAGCCAGGGCCAAGGGAAAGCATTCCAGAGAGAGGGTACGCCAGGCACAGAGGCCGGCGGCCAAGGCTGACACCTCCAAGCAGGCCCGGCCAAGTCCCCTCTTTTCTTCCTGCGCTCCAGCAGTTGGGAAAAAAACCAGGAACTTCCTCTGTCTCAGGAAATCTGATCCCTGAACTCTGACAGTGGCAGGAGCATTGGGTGTCAAACTCACTCTCACTCTCACTTCCTTCACCCAGGGCCCCCATCTTTTCCTCTTCCTACCTAAATGCTAGGAACGGTGAACAAGCATCTCCACGGCCATGGGCTTGAGATCGATGAAGGCCAGCAAGCATGGTGGCAAAGTCTGAGAATGGTTTTAGCTGGGAATTGTGGCCCAGCCAAGGTAGATTTCTGAAGAGCAGTGTAAGTGAACATTAACTCTGTCAGTCTCCCTTTCTGATCCATTCTGTGTGATTCATTTATGGCTTACCACCACAGGTCAAATATGGGCTAGTTTCTGGAACGGGGACACAGATGGATCTATGGGTGCTAGGCAGGCACTGTGGTAGCTGCCGAGGGAACCAGGTTCATGAGCTACGGTCTCCATCCCCAAGAAGCGCACACGTCCACCTTTCAGTCCCACACGGTGCCTTTTTGTTCTCTGCGCTTCCTCCATGAAACCTGCTTCCAGGATTGCATCGATAAATTAAGCTACACTGAGCCATAGTCAGCTGAGCAGGCCTTCATGACAGTGCCTGGCAAATGTTTCTTACTACCCATTCTTTCTGTTTAGTAACAAGCCCCATCCACTCTCTGACCCTTCCACAACCCCAAGTGCTAGGTGGTGAACACAAGCTTGCTCAGCTAGACGGCACTTCCTTCTTACCTTGCCGCTAAGGCTATGTGATGGTGCCAACTTCCAGGGCACACCCACGTCTTCCTCCTACTTTCCCATAGCTGGGACACAGACTTGGAGTACAGCATTGAGCAGACTTCGCTCACAACAATGATGGCAATAACTGGTGGGAGGTGGAGGAGAAAGATGGATGAAATCCATGTCCGTGGTCATCTCGTGGAGCAGAACCACCCTGGTCCTCCAAGCCTCCTGCCAGCTCAGACTTCTACATAAACCACACTCTTTAGTCTGTGGAAACTGGGCTTTTGTTAAAGCAGCCAAATCCGTACCTAACTAATACAGTGACTCTCGCTTCCTGAAGCTTAATGAGCAGACAAGCAAAATACTTCGGGTAAGAGTTTTCTCTGAGTTCCTGAAATTGCAACCAGAGGCCAGCCCATAAAGATGGGGGACCCTATATGTTCATAGAATACCCCCGGTGCCCTCTGCTGTCCTAACGCATCCTTCAATTTATTTTTTTTTGCACAATTTGTTGGGATGGCATCGTATTTTGCTGTGTGATGTCCTGGGTCATATGGCCATTCCAACTTTGAAACCAGTAGCCAGGACATTTCCCTTTTCTGGCCAATGAACCTGTCTAGCGTTCTGTATGAGGCATCAACTAAGAATAGGGTGTGACAGAAAAGTACAGAAATAAAAAAGAAGCATTACAGTAAAGGAACCATTTTCATTAATTCCACTCAGAATACTCTTTGCTTCAGACATACTTAAACCATCACTCTTGCCACTTTCTGAAGCAGTTCTGGAAGTTCTCTTTCATGAGTATCTTCAGTTGTAGTGTTGTGGCTGCCTCAATGTCCCAAACTGATTCAAAATACATACCCTTCATGGTCATTTTGGCTTTGGGGAAGATGCTGAAGTTGCATGGTGGCAGGTCCAGTGAATAAAGTGAATGAGGGCCCACTGAAATGTTTTTATGAGCCTGCCTGTCCATTGGATGGCACTTGGGAGCAGGATTCATCATAATGTAGGTTACATCTCATAATGACACTCATGACTGAGGACTTCCAGAACTGTTTCAGAAAGCGGCAAGAATGATAGGATAAGTGTGTTCACATCAAGGAGTATTTTGAAGGTGATTAATGATATAGATCTTTTGCTGTAATAGTTTTAAAACATTCCCTGCATTTTTCAATCAGACCTCATAATTATCTTCTATGGTTTCTATCTAGATGTCCTCCAAAACCTCATGTGCTCATAGATGGTGCTTATTGGAGGTGACAGGTTCATGGGGGGCAACCATATTTATTGGTGGATTAGTCCACTGATAAGTTTATAGCTGTTGGGGTGGGCCTGTTCAGAAAAGGTGGGTCACTGGGTTGTGGCCTGGAAAGGTTTATTGATATGCCCCTCAGGTCCTCCCTTTGTTCTTTATTTCCGGCTGCCATGAGGTGAGCAGGTTTTCCTCCACCAGGCTCCTTGGCCATGCTGTTTCTTCCTGGGAGCCAGCTGACCACGGACAGAAACATGAGCCAAAATAAATCTCTCCCCCTTGAAGTAGTGGGTGTTGGGTATTGTGTCCCAGCAGTGAGAAACTAATACATTATCTCTACATACACACACGATGCAAAAGCCCATCAGAGCTTTGCCCAAGAGCACAGGGCCAACAGAAATCCAGCCTTGCAGACACACTCTCCAGAGTTCTTGACATTTCCTTAAAGAAAGAACGATCCTCTGTTTTTAAAGATTGACATCCTCTGGCACCAAGGAGGAATACTACTAGTAAATCTCTGTTCTTTCTTAAAGTAGCTGTAAAAAGGATGATTAAACCACAGAAATGTGAGCACTCCTGAAAGAAGGAAGTTGTGCAAAGGTCAGCAGGGTGCAGTTCAGAATGTTTAGGAACTATCAGCATTTGAAAATCAGCAAATACAGGTTCAGAATAGTTCTGTAAATGTTCAGCCACTGGAAAACTTTCAAAATGCCAGACAGCCAATGGCTCCTCCATTAAAATATAAAAAGGAATAAAGAACAGATCTCACCTGTGATAACATCTCAGCGAACAAAACAGCAGAGAGCCTCTCCCCAAAAGGCTGGACTTGCTCCTGGAAATTTGTAAACCCCAAGACCACAGAGCTTGACTAATGATGCTCACTGCGGCTGTGCAGGGAACTGGCTGGTGTGGGAAAGCCCTGACTTGGAAAGGGTAAGGCAGGACTGATGAGGGGGAGCTGAAAGTTGCCAGGTTAGGGATGACTTAAGTGATCTGTCAAGAGCTGAGTGTTCTTATCTTCAGAGAAATGGTGAAACCACTGGCTTTTAAATGGAATGACCTAGATTTGAGTTTCAAATAGCCCAGGATCTCTCTGGGCTCCCTTCTTCTCAGTAAAATGCACAAATACTTATGAATAAAGCTCCACCAACTCTCAGGGATAGGGTGAAAGCAATACATTTGGGAAATGTTTCAAATACCTCCATGGGCCACATAGGTGACGAGGTTTATCTTAAGCAAAGGCACTGTGATGGAGTGCTCGGTATTCCTCACTGTTCTTTTGTGGATGAATGAAAACTGTCTTAAACAAAGAAAAGTTCCATTCAAGTGACAGGGTGGTCATAAGAGCCAATTGCAAAAATCCCATTTCTCTTCCTTCCTAGCATATCGTAAGACTGGACTTTTTTGGGGCTGGGGATTTAGCTCAGCGGCAAAAGCGCCTGCCTGGCATGCGCAACGTCGTGAGTTCAGTTCCCGGTACCGGAGAAAAACCAAAAAAAAAAAAAAAAAGACTGGACTTTTCTGTCCTCTGTGAAGTTGAGCACGCATGGCCATGTGACTTGTCTGCCACTTCTGAGAAGCTGTAAAATCACAGGTACGATCTGGCCCTTCCTTCACTCCTCCTTTGGTGACTGTGGAGGCACGTGTTGGCACAAAGTCGACCACCGTCTTGGGCCCCTTAGTGACTACAGTGAGCCGCAGACTCACCCTTTGTCCCCAGCCATTATGGGCCATGTAATATTGGCAAAGAAACATTTGTTGTGCTAAAAGCCCGTGCGACCAGCGACTGTATCTTACTGCAGCATAGCCTTGTGTTGGCTCTATGTTCGGATTTTCTGTATTTTTGAAGCTCTAACATGTGGGACTTTGATCCTGGAGAGACTGCCCTTCCCAGGACTAGCACATTCCTAGAAGGTACAGAGGAATCCCTGTATGTTTTTGATACAAATTTACCAGTCCAGAGCCACACGCCCAATTGGTCTTTCACCAAACTCTTACACACAATGCTAATGTTTCTCCTGCCTTGGATTACGCGAGTCAGAGATCATCTCTATGACCTAGAACTCACCAAAAGCAGTCAAACCATCTGATGCTGTATTTCCTTGGACTGCCTACCCGCTTCAACCATTCCTTTGTATGAAAACCCCGATAAAGGCTCTGGGCTCTCTCTTCCTGCCTCCTGACCAACACAGATCTTTCCCAGTGGCTCTGTGTGACAGGCTTTGCTTCCTGTTTCCTAGGCTCTGTGTATAAACATCTTTCATGACAGTCATTTCTGTGTCCCTGAACCTTACCATTCCTGATTCAAACAAAGCCGGTGCACATTTTTAGAACGATTGGTGCAGCAAGCAGGTGGTCGGGTGCCGGCCGGAGGTGACGTGAACTTAGATTGCTCTTGACTTACTACCTGCACACGATAGGCAGAGCTACTGCTTGGAAAGGCCTTGCTGGTTGCTAAAGTGCTGCGGCTTGGTTAATGGCCACTGCACAGTGCTTTTTGCCAGCTGTTGCCATACATTCCTGACCCAAAGCTGTGGTGCTTCAAAAACTATGTCCTTCCCAAGCTGCCTCGTAGGTTAGAGTCTGGGGTAGAGAACCTAGGAGCGCTTCACGTTTTTCTCCACATTGGTGGAATACCCAGCCAGGATCCAGGATCCAGGATCCGGGATCAAGCACCTGAAATAACTACAGGAGTTTCTTGAAAAGACCTCCTTGAAGGGGATGAGGAGGGACTAACCTTCTAGGGCTAAGGGACAGGTGTTACCCACTGACTGGGCAGCAATGATAACAAAGGGGCTGTCTGAGTTATTTGGATTGAAGTACCTAGTGTCTGGGAAACTCAAGAGACCACTTCCCATTTTTTTTCTAAGTTCTGCTGTATCAAATCTCAGCCTGTTTCCAGGAGTCACGGGAGAGTGCTCTGCCTGAATGTCCACTCGTGTCAAGGGCCATTGGTGGGGTCAGTGCAGAGGGGATCATGGTACTCCACAGATGTTCTAAGGCTGCAGACTTTTCGGCTGTTGACTTGTTCCCTGATGCTGTGACACAGTGACACGTCCCTTCCTTGGAGACCAGCAGCTCAATGTTCAATGAAGGAGAAAGATCTTTCATCCTTTTCTCCACCTCTGAGGTCTAGAAGGCCTCCCTGCAGTTGGGCTTTCTGTGTGAGACAGAAGCACGGCCCTCACTACCAAAGCACAGAGGTGGTCATTGCTGCTGATGCCGTCAGTGAAAGCCCAGGGAGATGTACTGGCCCCAGCGGAGCCATGTACATTTATGGCAGCCTCTGCGGCACACACACTGAGCGGGATGAGCCTGTTGCTCTCTTGTGGCCAGGCAGTAGAATGTTTTGGGCAGCCAGGAACACAGCTCCCCGGAGCCTGATCCTTGCCCTTCTGTGCTTGGAGCCTGCACATCAAAGACCCCTAGGGAAAGGGCGGTTTGCAAAGCTGCTTCATCACTCGAAGTACAACTGGGAAACTACAGAAGTATTCAAGGAACTGCCTGTGAGATCAACAGGAAGTTAGGAGGTCCTTCTGAACTAGGATCAGGCCCACCAGAAACATGGCACCTACAGACAATCCTGCCTCGCTAAGAGCAAAGGACAAAGCCCTTAACTGAGCAGGTGAGACAAGGGGTAGTAAGCATTCACGGACTTTTCCTTACATGTACTGAACACCCTACAGGTGTCATGCACTCAGATGGCTCTGCACAGCTCAGTCTGGTGGAAGAATGTCCAACTGCCTGGATCCCTATGCTGGGCTCCTCGAGTGAAGTTAGTTTCTTATGAGTGTCTGAAAGGACAAGACCACAGGGATTTGAGACCTGTTTGTAGGTCACAGAGTAGAAGGAAAAGAGAGGGATGAATTCATGACAAGGCCAAACTCAACCTAAGGGTAAAATCAGGGGCTCTCAACCTGGAAGTAGGAGACTGGCTTAAAGGGTCCCCAAACCATCACAGCATGCAAGAAATTTAATGTTCATTTCCCACAGAAAGAATCTACAGCTTCCAACAGATTGGCAATGGTATGGCTCCGGAAAGGTTCACAACTGCTTTTTTTCTTATACTACTAGGGACTGAACCCAGAGCCTTTGCACTAAGCTACATTCCCAGGCCTCTTTAAGTTTTGAGCTAGTGTCTCATTAAGTTGCCCAGGCTGGAATCAAACTTGTGATCCTCCTGCCTCAACCTCCCAAAGTGCTGGAATTTTTAGACATGCACCACCACGACTGGCTAAGCCACTTTAAAAAGAGGTCACTCCGCTTCCAGGAGACATGAGGCGAAGAGGGTGTTGAAATTTGTTTTAACTTCCTGGCATCTCACTGAGTGAGCAGAGCTAAGCCTTTTCCTCACTACTTCAGTTTCAAATTTTTCCAAATGAAGCTCAGTACAGAACTCCAGCGCCCCTTGCTGAGTCTTGTGTAACAGAAAGTTGGAGAAATCTGGGCCCAAGTCCTAATGAGGCCATTTCCCAGCAGGTGACTAAACCTCAATGAGCTGGTTTCCTCATCAATAAAGGCAGGATAATAGCATTCCTTCTCATATAGCTGTTACAGTAGACGGAACAATGAACGTGCAGAACTTTGTACTTTCATTCCCATTAATAATCGAAGCTAACATCATTGAGCCTTTCCTATGAGCCGTAGAATAAGTGCTTTTAAGTATGTTGTATCATTTAATCTGATGACAAGTTCTATGAAGTAGGTGCTATTATTATACTTATTTAATAAAAAAAAGTAAAAAGAAAAAGAGGGTGAGAATTGAGTTACAAAGAAGCAAACCTAGTTTCAGATCCTAGTGGCCTGAGCCCCAAGTACACAATGTATTCTTAACCTGCGGTCTCACACCTCCACCCACTCCATGCACACCCCGTTAGAGAAGCTGCCAAAGTACAGGGCTTAGAGAGCAGACTGCAAGCTATGGGCACAGGGATGATGTGGATAAAGAACAAGAAAAGGTCTTCTCGCATGGGGTCCGCGTGGTATGTGAAGCACATGGCAGGGATGAGCTTCTATCCTTAGCGTCTAAGGAGCGCTGCTCTCCTGGCTCTTGTGCCAAGTGCAGACTGACTGTTAACTCTGCTCCTTTCTGTTCCATGTGACCAGCAAAGGTGAGGAGGGTGCTAAGAGGATTCTTATACCTGGTTTTATGCCACACCAGAGGTCATGGGCTTGGCTGGGAATCAGGAAGCTGAGATCTTCAAGAACGAGGTAGCACTGGCCAAGGGCAACAATGGAGGTGAAAAGAATCATGACCAGAATCATAACCTGTTATTTATTTCCAATTACAGTATTCTCACCTCTCCCCCAGGAGCGATTCAAACTTCGCAAGCTGGGGAGATGGTCCAGCAGGGTGAGGGAGCTCAGGGGACACCCGGGAGGGACCACGCTGCGGGGACCCAGCTCTGTGAGATGTGCCTGGCTTTTCTGCCAGAGGGGCAGGAGCAGCTGGCCTCGTTCGTTTGCTTCCGTTTGTTCCCGGGTTGGAAATGAACTCATTAGGTAAGTTCCATGGTGCGGGCACGAATGCCCCACACAGCCATGCAGAGGCAGCTGATGGAGCATGTGTTCCCTTACACTGCACAACAGTGATCGGCCCGCACCCAGGAGCCTTTCAAAGGTGGAGGCTTCTGTTCATCTGCTTCAGAAAGAGAAAAACAGGAGAGAACAGCAAGGATCCGGCTGCATCTCCCTATCTGCCTGTGCCTGGTGGATGGCACCAGTCCCTCCATCCCACCACCCTGCCAGCTGTCAGCCAAGCCGTGGCCTCAAGGGGAGGCTTTGTTACTGATGCGGCCGGGACGTGGCAGTGGCACTGGCAGCTGACCGGTTCATTTGTTGGCCACAGCAGAAAGCTGGTCTCGGATGCGGCCCAGCCCATCTAACATAGTGTCCAGCGTTTCTTTGCTCAGCTCCACGGTCACATCAGAGGTGGAGGGTTTGTCCCCGCACAGACTGGGATCTTCCTGGATCTGCAGAGAGAACATGGCCTACAGTCAAAGCCTTCTCTCTCCCCGGCTCCCTGTATGGAAACCCACTCAGTCCTGCTGCACCTCTGCAGACAGGCTCTCTGCTGAGAGGCGCAGGGAGCCTGAGCTCTCACAGCCAGCAACTGGGGAAGGTGGAGGGGAGGCTCACAGGCCTGTGTCACTTTCCGCCTACAACAGGGCCTAGGTGCATACTGGAGAAGGCCACACTGAGACGTGCCCCTTCGCCAACACCCTAAGGCTCGGTACCCAAGTGACCCATCGCATGTTCACACTTTAAGAAGTGGGCTCTGTGGGGTACACAAAATAATCCACTGAGTGCAGGAAAAATATTGCAGCTTCTAGACTTCTAAATCTCACCTTTAAAAGAGAAACAAATTAAGCCTTACTGCTACCTAAAAGAGCAGTCAGAGGTCTCTTTACTTCTTCATATTCTTACATTTCTGGGTGACTGCTGAAGCAGACACAGCAATGCACTGTCTAGTTTTAGCTAGTTTTATAAAGTGGGTGTGACTGTAAGAGATTCCTGAAACAACTATAACGTGAAGATAATAACAAGGGCACATGAACAAGAAAATGAAGAACTGACACGTCCCTACCAACAGCAGCTTGATCAGCCAGCTGCCAAGGGTATGGCCTACCCTACTGGTTAAGAAGTTGGCAAAAATCCAGAAGGCTTTGTCAAATCTGAATGCATGTTCCTACTGTTAAAGCTAAACTTCTCACTTAGTGTACACCTTTAGGCATCAGAAAATAAATAACGAAATGTTTTGCATTGCTGTTTTAAAACTTCTACTTTCAGTGTGTGTTCTAGTATGTTCACAGTATGTTAATACAGTAGTGTAATTTGTGAATAAGCAGACACATCTGGGGGATGCTATGTTTTGCTTGTTTAACTTATGAGGATGTTAGCAGCTCGTGTCACAGATGGCATGGGAGCCCAGGATACTGCTGCCCCCATTTTCCGTCTAACGAGCATGGCGGTGGACTCACCTTCATCTGGAGCAGGCAGGTGGGAATGGCCATGCGGCTGATGCTGTCTGAGGAGGTTTTGATATCCACCCTCCAGTCCAGGTCAACGAGGCGTGGCAGAGAGACTGTGGAAAGACAGCTTGGCTCAGAGCTAGCTCACGCCACCCGTGTCTGCCAGGCCTCTCTGGCAGGTGGCTCTAAAGGCTGTATACATAAAATACATTTGATCTATGCAGCAAATCTCTGAAAGACACAGATGGGGTGATGACCAACAAGGTCTGGGCCTTACTCACCGGGCTTCTGCCTGAAAACCCAACCCTCCAGATGTCACAACAGAATGAAAAGTGACACAAGGCACAGAAGATGTCATGGCCTGAGTCTTAGGAAGAGTGTCACCTCAGAAATGCACAACGCACAAGAGTGGTTTGGGATTAGAATCATTTCTTTTGATTTTTTGTTATAGTCTCTGGTCACTTGGCAGCTTCAGAGCTAGGGTTGGGGACAGAGGGAAGAAAGGAGTACTCACTTTGACTTGCTTGAGCTTCAGTTCTCCAAGCAGATCTGTTTAAGAGGAAAAGATGAAGAAATAATAATGGAAAACAAGAGGCAAAATTGCATTTTCTCAAAATGAGAGAAACCTGAGCCTCTGACTTTCCTATGCTCTTCAGACCTCTTAACAGGAAAGGACCTTAGAAAACTCGCCCTCCTAAAAACAGGTTTTTGTTTATTTGTTTTACAAAGTTCTCTGAGGTTAAGGCTATAAGTGCTATTAGTTTTTAAGACTTAGAACAAAAAACAAAAGGCTTATTGCATTGTAATCTTATTGCCTTATTTTTCTCAATGACAAACAGAGAAAAGGTCAATGTGTCCCCTAGTGAACACTGAATACATAGAGTACTGCATCTTACGCAAGACACGCCAAACAGATCTGGCTGACGCTACAGCAAACATCATCAGTGAGACGCTAAGAGAGTCAGAACAGAATGTGGTCATGTACAAAATAGCTCCAAATAAATAACAACACCCTTGAAAATAGGCATTATTAGTTATTACTAGTACAAGTCTGTTCAAGCCTTTTGCGAAACAATGTCAGTTCTATGTGTCTGTTCAAGCCTTCTGCGAAACAATGTCAATTCTACGTGTGTGTGTGTGCGTGGGGGGGTAAAGATCTGGCCGGCTCAGAAGATGTGCAGATAATTCACAAAACAAATTAAAACTGACTGATAAACACAAGAAAAAGCCATTCAACATCACTAGTCTCAAAGGTATGTAAACTGAAATGAGGCAGCAACTGGTGTTTAAGGAACTGGGAAAAAAAGGTAAGAAAAGATCTACTGAGTAAAGGTGAGAGGAGAAGGGAATGCTGCGTCCTCCTGGTGGAAAGGGGTGCCACCTTTCTGACGGCCAGCTCCATCATACAAGGCCGAAAGCCACATGTTCAAAGCCTCTGGTCCAGTAAGGGACTCATTAAATACAGGAGCAAAGTTTCTACTATAAGCTGTTTCCTAAAGTGAAAAACTGCTAATACCCTAAATGTACACCACAAAGGAATTTTAAAACCAATTCTTTCATATAATGGAGTATATTTAAATTTAACAATTAAAAATTTAAACTGATACTGAAGGTAAATATTTGTTGACCTGAAACATCATTTATGTTGATACTATTAATTGAAAACAAACAAATTATAAAATGGCATGTTTTTCTGTTAGAAATAAAATAACCTCTCTACATATGTAAAGAGAAACAATAAATGTCATAAAAGAATTTCCATTAAGGAATTCATACTGCTAATTTCTAGGCAGTAGGCTTCTAGGTGTCATTTCTAATTTTTCAACAATGAATATACAGTTTTATTTCTAGACCAGAAAATGCAAGTAATGACATAAAAGAAGAAACTCTAAAAAGTGAGGACTTACACATGCTCTAGGATGATTTTTGTCAGCAGGTTTTTGAGGTTCTGGTGGAAATTTTCTGGAAAGAGAGCCAGAATCGCTTCAGCAGAGGACAGGTCCCGGAAGGTCACCAGCCTGGTGAGGCGGTGCAGAGCTTGGAGCAGCTGCAAGACAGAGGGGCAGGGCTGGAGCTGCAGCAGCAGTGGGACGGGGCGGAACACGGGGCAGGGGCAGCGTTCAGGGCTGGACACTGACACAGGTGCTTGAATGAGTCACAGAAGCGTGGACACCTGTAGCAGATGCTGATGCTCCATGTGTCCCGGCCACCCCAGGCCAAGACTGACGCCACTGCCTGGCTTCCGAAGCTGCCGGATAGCGGGAAACTATACATGGACTAACGGTTAATACACCCCTTTTCCTTCTGTGGGAGTATCTGACCTTCAGTTAACTTTCTGGGACTGTTTCCCTGGTAACCTGTGAGAAGCTGAAAGTTAGCTGTGTTACTAGGCAACCCCGCACCGGTCCAGTGCCTTCTGGACCGAAAGGCCTGAGCACATAGCTGGGGCCCACAGTGCCAGGCCCCCGAGTGGGGCTGTAAGCTCCTTGCAACAGGACATACCGGTTCCTGTGGAGTACGGGCTTTGAATCCTGGGTGGCAGGAGTCTCATGTCCTTGCCCTTAAGTTGTCACTTGGAAGGACAAAGAAAACAAACAGCTTCTGGCTGGCTGTGCGGACCACCCCTGGGAAGGGAGTGTGGACCCTGCCCTGCTGTGTGTTCCCATCCTGAGTCCCTGTGGATCTGCCGTCCAGTGAGGCCTACAGTGACTATGATGACGTTCCGCTGAGCCAAACAAGCTCTGGAGGTACCTGTTTCTCTGGTACACCAGGAGCTTGCTTCACTGGATGACACAAGCCAGAAGTGAGGGGAAGTTAACCCTCTACCAGTGAGGGGTGGGAGTCAGCGCACAACTCAACGACACTCTATGGGCTCGCCTCCCTCCCCTATTTGATTTTTCCTGCCTCCTCTTTTGTGCTGTCTAGAATCACTGCCTGAAAACTAGCTGTACCTAGTCCTCACCTCAGTGTCTCCTTTACGGGAATCAAAACTAAGTTTCCGACTCACTTCCATACTCTGGTCTCTGCCTTGTACTATTCTGTACAGATTTCCATGAGCAAAATTTCTGATGAAAGAAATAGCACCACCAGCCTATTTGGATGAAGAGATGCCAGTTTTAGAAGCATTATCTGTCCTCAAAAAGGTAAGGCTGTCCCTGCTGCATTAGTTAGGATGAGTCACCTCCTCTTGGTCACCTGCTGAGATCAGGTGACCTGCACGGGAGATGTCCGTGGGGCAGAGGGATGAGAAGGGTGTGGTACCCAAAGCCCCACGGAGAAGCCCGAGTGAACCCAGTGGTATTCAGCTCTGACCTCCACACTTCTGCCCTACGATCCTTGAAAAGTCTGCCCTCAGCTATCCAGCTGACAGGTCACCATCATCGGCAAGTTACAGGCTGGGAAAGAGAAGTCACCAAGGCTGGCTTTTGTCTCCACTGTCTGAAAAGAAAATGATCAGAGCTCTGCCCCTGGGTATCGCTGCCCCATCTATGCCTTGCTGATCATAAGGGGATGTTCAAAGACAAAAGCTTCTGAGTTCACTAATATTAAAAAAAAAATCTATATTGTTAACAGCTTCTTCAGGAGGAAATTCTTTAGGACATGGCAACAACTGGGAAGTCAAAACAGAGATTAACAAGTGATCAGCTCAACTGGCCACAGGTCGTTTCTGACCATACTTACGCGCTCTGCCTCCTCCTGAGTCACAGACAAGCTGGAACACGTCATGTCCAAGAGTTTTTTTGAGCCAAGGGCTGAACTGGAAAAGCTGTCTTGACACAGCTGCCTGACAACATCCTTCGAGGAAGCCTAAATTAATTCACACATGGGAAAAAGAGTCAAGGCTGAAAACACATGTTTTTGAATAATATTGTCTTAGTCATTACATGGCATATTTGAGACTTAAGATTTAAAGGAACATATGATATTTTCACATCTTGGAAGACAGACTAGACATACTTTTCTCTACTCTTTCTGCTAAGAAAACTGAAATCCCTAGGCACTATACAGAAAACAAATGTAAGAAGACTCTAAAAGGGGAAGAGAAAAGGTAGATCACCTAGGGCCTTGAGAGCCAAGTGACCACACAATGGTGAGTTCGCTGGGTTTTCTTTTTGCCTCAGAGATCCCAGATTTTGAATTGAAGAGGGCAACGTGGAAATGCCAGTGAGCATAAGAAAAAAAAAAAAACTCCAAATCTTTGTCACTATCTGGAGACATAGTACCAAGTCCAGTAACTGCTCTAGTTCAGCCACGTGTCACTGTGAAGCCACCCCACCGATGTCACTAGCGGCTGAGAGGGAATCCTGCAAGGCTGTAATGAGGGTCCCCGCACCGCTGCTGGACTGGTATCACAGAAGGCCAAGGAGGCTGCTGGCGTCTTTTTCCTCACCAGTCAGTACCAAGCCTCATCACCCTGTGATTTTAACGAAGACCATTAGAGGGACAGAGCTGCTACCAACACCCAGCAGAAACAAGAAGCCACTCCATTCAGATACCAGCAGGAGTCAGCGGGGAAGCTGTTCTGCTACTTCTTTTTTTTTTTTTTGGTTTTTCTCCGGTACCGGGAACCAAACTCACGACCTTGCGCTTGCCAGGCAGGCGCTTTGCCGCTGAGCTAAATCCCCAGCCCCTGTTCTGCTACTTCTAACTGGTACCACTCAGGTAGTTCCTGCTTTCCTTACCCGAGCAATGTCAGAGAAAGCCAGCTAAAACGTAGGATTCAGAGGTTCAGAGCTTAATGTGAGCATGTCCAGGTGTGAATAAAAACCACTTATTAAATGAGGAACCTGAAAGACCTCAAGTTGAATGACAAAAGATTTTAAAGCAGTCCTGATAATAACACTTCAATATGTAATTATGAATGAGCTTGAAACAAAAAGGAGAATGACTCAGCAAAGAAATGGAAGATATTAAGAATAAAATAGAAATTTTAGATCTGAAAAATATAATACTTAAAAGGCCCACAGCAAGATATATAATTAAACTTCTAAAAATGAAGGGCGAAGTGAAAGTAACTTGAAAGCAGTAAGAGAGAAACAACACTTTGAAGTAAACAATTACCAGAAAACACAGAGACCAGAGGAAGCGGCATGATATTTTTTAGGTGATGAAAGGAAACAAAGAACTGCCAACCTAGATTCCTACAGCCAGAAAAAACAGCCTTCATGAATGAAGAGGAAAGCAAGACGTTGATTCATTCACTGATAAAAAGATAATATAAAAAAAAACCTGTCACTAGATCTACCACAGAATAATGGCAAAATGACATTCTCTAAACAGAAAAGAATTAAAAGGCGGAGGGATCCAGCTTGAGGACTGCTGCTGCCATCTTGAATTATAACCGTCATGATTTGCCCTTGAAGAACAATGCCCCCTTCCCATTGTCTGCCAGCACATGTTGTGGAGCATGACATGCAGAATCCGGGCACTGTCAGGGCCATGAATGTGCCTGGGGTCTTTCTTTGGTTTCTTGGCACCTTTGGCATACAGCAGCTAGTTCTTTCACACCACATTTTTCTAGAACAAGAAGGAATCCTGGACTATCAGGAAGAAGGAACAGAACGTGTAAGAATAGGTACAAAAACAGAAAGTTTCCTTTTTTTCATGAGTTTTCTAAATTATATTTAAAGGCAGAGGCAAAAATTATAACACTGGTGAAGCTTGAAATGTAGGTAGAGGAAATTTTTAAGACAATTGTGAGGGAGGGTAAAAGGGCACAAAGGGAGGTAAGAGTTGTATACCTCATCCTAGCTGTTAAAATAAGCTATGCATAATGCAGTAACTTGAGCAACCGCTAAAACGGTATAAAAAGAAGTGCATTTTAGAACCACAGATTAAATCTAAGTGGAATTCTGAAAAAATTTACTGTTAACAGAAATATTACACTTTGTATTGTCTTAGTTAATACTGAGATAGATCATATTCTGGGCCATAAAACAAGACAGACAATATACTCCATTATTCCAGTTAAACACCTGGAAACTTAAATAACATACTTCTAAATAATCGAAGTTCAAAAAGCATCAAGGGAACTTAAAAAAATGAGATTGAATGAGTGAAAATGAGAAAATAGCCTATTAATACTTCAGGACCCAGCCACTGGAAGTGTTGGGAAGAAAACTGACAGAATTAAATGCATAGATTAGAAAATGAGATAATTTCAAATTAATAATTCGAGCTTCCACTTTAAAAACCAAGGAAAAAAGAGCATAATAAGTCTGAAAGAAGAAAAGAAATTAATGAAATTGAAAATGGAAAGGTTAAGTAAATGAAGCAAAAAGCTGGTCTTTGAAAAATATCAATAAAACTGACAAACCTTCAGCAAGACTGACAAAAAGAAGGCACAAATGACCAATATCAGAAATGAAATAAAAGCATCACTATAGAACCTTAGACATCAAAAAGATAGTATAGGAAACCCTCTGAATAACTGTGTATGTATAAAGTTGACAGCTGAAAAGAAATGCACCAATTACTAAAAAAACCACCACCACCACAAAACCCCCAATTATTACAAACCCCCCATAGGAAATAGGTAATTTGGATATTCCTGTAGCTATTAAGGAAACTAAGTTCATAACTTTAAAACACTCTCTCAAAACAAACAAACAAACAAACAACCCTCCAGCCTGGGTGGTTTCACTGGCAAGTTCTAATAAACATTTAAAGAACTAACCAATTCTATGCAATGTCTTTCGTAAAACAGAATAGGAGGGAAGAATTTCCAATGCATTTTGTGACTCTGATTAGCCTGATACCAAAATCAGATAAAAATAGTACAAAAAAGAAAACTACAGACTAACATCTCTCATGAAAATAGACACAAAATCCTTACCAAATATTAACAAATAAGGATGAGCAATATCAAGGCTGATCAAAAAATATAGTGTATTTAAATTAAAATTTCATTTACACTGGAATTAAAAATATACCAATGAAATATAGGACATGTATGCTAAAAAGAACCACACAATATAGAAGAAAGAAATCCAGGGAAATCTAAATAAATATGGAGATATCATGTTCTTGGATTGGAAGAGTTAATATTCTAAACCTGTCAATGCTCCTTTGATTAGTGTGTAAGTTTAATGTAATTCAAATTATTATGGCTTGTATCTAGATGTCCTCCCAAAGCCTCATGTGCTCACAGGTAAGGTTTTTTGATGTGGTTATATCTGGGGTGTGCAAATGTGGATTAAGGGTATATGAATAAGTATAAGTAAGGGTGTAGTAAGTATAAGGGTGTGGTAAGTATAAGCAAGGTATAAGTAAGGGTGTGGTAACTAGTCCACTGACTGATTGAGCCTAATTCTGGATATGGATAATTGGAAAGCCCACTCTGGGTGTGAGTGGTACTACCCAAAAGGCTTGTAGCCTGGATAGGATAAAAAGGAAACGGAGGCTTGCTGCTAGTTACTGCTTCCTGCCTGCTCTGCCATGCACTGCTTCTCCTCTGTCATGCCCCTCTGCCATGCCGCCCTACCCTGGAGCCAGCCAACTATGGACTGAAATGTCTACAAACTGTGACCCAAAATAAACCTTTTCTCCTTTAACTTTGGGTGTTGGATATTTTGTCTTAGTAACCAGAGAAATAACAGCAATCAAAAATTTAGAATTGGGCATGGTGGTACACAACTGTGATCCTAGCACTCAGGAGTTTGAGGCCAGCCTGGGCTACAGACTGCGTTCAAAGCCAGCATCAACTACATAGAGAGACCCTGTCTCAAAAGAAAATAAAAAAGAGTTTAGAAATTTTCTTTTTTTTTAGATATAGCTAACAACATCATTCTAAGATACACACTGAAGGACAAAGGACGTACAATAGTTAGTGCAATTTTAAGAAAGAATGAACTAAAAGAATCAATCTATCTGATTTCAAAATCATACAGCTACAGCAATGAAGACTGTAGTACCTTCAGAAGGATACACACATGGATCAATGCACAGAGTAGAGAATGCTAAAATATACCCACGAAAATACACTCAACTGATTCTTGACAACAATGTGAAGGTAACTCAATGAAGGAAAAATATCCTTTTAAACAAATGGTACTGAAACAATTGGATATCAAAGAAAACCCACTCAATTTAAGTCTTACAAACTTTATACACAACTCAAAAATGAATCATGGACTTGAATGTAAAATATAAATATTAGAATAAATGTAAAATATAGCTTTTAGGAAAAAAAAAAAAAACGGGAAAATCTGGGATTTATGACTTGCCAAGTTTTTAGACTTGATACCAAAAACGTAATTTGTAAAAAGACAAATTGTACCCCATTAGATTAAATCTATTGCTCTGAGAAAGAGCCCATCATAGGTTGATTGTTATGTTCCTTCCTCCCCATCTATGTACTGAAATCCGAATCCCTCGTTATCTCAGAATGTGACATTATTTGGAAACAGTGTTGCTGTACATGTATTTAGTTAAGATGAGATTTTTAGGGTAGACTAATCGAATATAATCAATATCCTCATGTTTAAAAAAAAAGGGGGGCTGGGATGCAGCTCATTGTGAAGGTTTTGTTTCCATCCCAAGCACCAGGCAAAAAAAAAAAAAAAAAAAGACATTTGGATACAAATAAGCCATGCAAAGATAAATGCATGGATCCACAAGCCAGCACATGTCAAAGACTGCTAGGAGAGAGAAATGGGACGAACTGTTTCCTAAAAAGTACCAATCTAGTTAACACTATGGTCTTGGACCTACAGCCTCCAGAACTGTGAGACAGTAAGTCTCTGTTGTTTAAGCCACTCACTTTGTACTTTGCCATGATAGACCTAGCAAACAACAAGGGTTGATTAAAAAATATGGTATGTGTTTAAATTTTAAGAATTCATTACATTAGGGGGCTGGGGATTTCGCTCAGTGGCACGGCACCTGTCTGGCAAGTGCAAGGTTGTGAGTTTGATTCCTGGTACCAGGAAAAAAAAAAAAAGAAGAATTCATTACATTACAAGACACATTTTGCCATTAATCCCACTTAAAACACCTCACTTCAAACACATTTATCTCATTATGCCTGACACTTCCTGAAGAAGTTCTAGAAATCCTCTTTTGTGCCTGTCTTTATGAAGTATGACCAAAAATACTGTGAATACTGCTGCTGAGTGCCATCCAGTGAAAACGGAGGCTTGGAAAAACATTAAGCTTGTGTCCTTATACATATTATTCACCAAATCTGGTACCATGTAAGAGGAGCGATTCAAACCTGCAGACACACAGTGGCTGCTGGAGACCCCAGAGGCCACCATAGAGAGACACAGCAGTGGAGGGAGCAGCAGGCATGAAGGACTGCATTAGCTAGTGGTGAGTGCTGAGGGCTCAGTCATTGTGCACAAGACAACGACTGGCCAGGAGCCATCTTGGAGAGAGGAGCTGGCTGAGCTCAGAACTCAGAGTGGCTGCTGGTTCTATCTAGTGGCTCCTAGCTGGGCTCAGGCCCATGGAAGGCACACTGATGGCTGCAGAATGAATGAGTCTGGTCTTGGTGAGGAGGTGCAGGCTTGTTGAAATTATCCACTACCCCACCAAAAAGCTACTGCTGGTTTGCTGGGATAAATCAACACAGAT